>NC_140966.1:6033477-6038477 GCF_056783735.1 Eptatretus burgeri
CTCTCTCTCTCTCTCGCTCGCTCGCTCGCGCTGTCTCTCTCTCTCTCTCGCTCGCTCGCTCGCGCTGTCTCTCTCTCTCTCTCGCTCGCTCGCTCGCGCTGTCTCTCTCTCTCTCTCGCTCGCTCGCTCGCGCTGTCTCTCTCTCTCTCTCGCTCGCTCGCTCGCGCTGTCTCTCTCTCTCTCTCGCTCGCTCGCTCGCGCTGTCTCTCTCTCTCTCTCGCTCGCTCGCGCTGTCTCTCTCTCTCTCGCTCGCTCGCTCGCGCTGTCTCTCTCTCTCTCTCTCGCTCGCTCGCGCTGTCTCTCTCTCTCTCTCTCGCTCGCTCGCGCTGTCTCTCTCTCTCTCTCTCGCTCGCTCGCGCTGTCTCTCTCTCTCTCTCTCGCTCTCTCTCTCTCTCTCTCTCTCTCTCGCACGCTCGCCCTGTCTCTCTCTCTCTCTCTCGCTCGCTCGCACTGTCTCTCTCTCTCTCTCTCTCGCTCGCTCGCGCTGTCTCTCTCTCTCTCTCTCTCTCTCTCTCTCTCTCTCTCTCTCTCGCTCGCTCGCGCTGTCTCTCTCTCTCTCTCGCTCGCTACGCGCTGTCTCTCTCTCTCTCCCTCGCTCGCTCGCTCTCTCTCTCTCTCTCTCTCGCTCGCTCGCGCTGTCTCTCTCTCTCTCTCTCGCTCGCTCGCGCTGTCTCTCTCTCTCTCTCTCGCTCGCTCGCGCTGTCTCTCTCTCTCTCTCTCTCGCTCGCTCGCGCTGTCTCTCTCTCTCTCTCTCTCTCTCGCTCGCTCGCGCTGTCTCTCTCTCTCTCTCTCGCTCGCTCGCGCTGTCTCTCTCTCTCTCTCTCGCTCGCTCGCGCTGTCTCTCTCTCTCTCGCTCGCTCGCTCGCGCTGTCTCTCTCTCTCTCTCTCGCTCGCTACGCGCCTGTCTCTCTCTCTCTCTCGCTCGCTCGCTACGCGCTGTCTCTCTCTCTCTCTCGCTCGCTCGCGCCTGTCTCTCTCTCTCTCTCTCGCTCGCTCGCGCTGTCTCTCTCTCTCTCGCTCGCTCGCTACGCGCCTGTCTCTCTCTCTCTCTCTCGCTCGCTACGCGCTGTCTCTCTCTCTCTCGCTCGCTCGCTCGCGCTGTCTCTCTCTCTCTCTCTCGCTCGCTACGCGCCTGTCTCTCTCTCTCTCTCTCTCTCGCTCGCTCGCGCCTGTCTCTCGCTCTCTCTCTCGCTCTCTCGCCCTCTCTCTCTCTCTCTCGCTCGCTCGCTCGCGCTGTCTCTCTCTCTCTCTCGCTCGCTCGCTCGCGCTGTCTCTCTCTCTCTCGCTCGCTCGCTCGCGCTGTCTCTCTCTCTCTCGCTCGCTCGCTCGCGCTGTCTCTCTCTCTCTCGCTCGCTCGCTCGCGCTGTCTCTCTCTCTCTCGCTCGCTCGCTCGCGCTGTCTCTCTCTCTCTCGCTCGCTCGCTCGCGCTGTCTCTCTCTCTCTCTCTCTCTCGCTCGCTCGCTCGCGCTGTCTCTCTCTCTCTCTCGCTCGCTCGCTCGCGCTGTCTCTCTCTCTCTCTCGCTCGCTCGCTCGCGCTGTCTCTCTCTCTCTCTCGCTCGCTCGCTCGCGCTGTCTCTCTCTCTCTCTCTCGCTCGCTCGCGCTGTCTCTCTCTCTCTCTCTCGCTCGCTCGCTCGCGCTGTCCCTCTCTCTCGCTCGCTCGCTCGCGCTGTCCCTCTCTCTCGCTCGCTCGCTCGCGCTGTCCCTCTCTCTCGCTCGCTCGCTCGCGCTGTCCCTCTCTCTCGCTCGCTCGCTCGCGCTGTCCCTCTCTCTCGCTCGCTCGCTCGCGCTGTCCCTCTCTCTCGCTCGCTCGCGCTGTCTCTCTCTCTCGCTCGCGCTGTCTCTCTCTCTCTCTCGCTCGCTCGCGCTGTCTCTCTCTCTCTCGCTCGCTCGCTCGCTCGCGCTGTCTCTCTCTCTCTCGCTCGCTCGCTCGCTCGCGCTGTCTCTCTCTCTCGCTCGCTCGCTCGCTCGCGCTGTCTCTCTCTCTCGCTCGCTCGCTCGCTCGCGCTGTCTCTCTCTCTCGCTCGCTCGCTCGCTCGCGCTGTCTCTCTCTCTCGCTCGCTCGCGCTGTCTCTCTCTCTCGCTCGCTCGCTCGCGCTGTCTCTCTCTCTCTCTCTCGCTCGCTCGCGCTGTCTCTCTCTCTCTCTCTCTCTCGCTCGCTCGCGCTGTCTCTCTCTCTCTCTCTCGCTCGCTCGCGCTGTCTCTCTCTCTCTCTCTCGCTCGCTCGCGCTGTCTCTCTCTCTCTCGCTCGCTCGCGCTGTCTCTCTCTCTCTCTCTCGCTCGCTCGCGCTGTCTCTCTCTCTCTCTCTCGCTCGCTCGCGCTGTCTCTCTCTCTCTCTCTCGCTCGCTCGCGCTGTCTCTCTCTCTCTCTCTCGCTCGCTCGCGCTGTCTCTCTCTCTCTCTCTCTCTCGCTCGCTCGCGCTGTCTCTCTCTCTCTCTCTCGCTCGCTCGCGCTGTCTCTCTCTCTCGCTCGCTCGCTCGCTCGCGCTGTCTCTCTCTCTCGCTCGCTCGCTCGCTCGCGCTGTCTCGCGCTGTCTCTCTCTCTCGCTCGCTCGCTCGCTCGCGCTGTCTCGCGCTGTCTCTCTCTCTCGCTCGCTCGCTCGCTCGCGCTGTCTCTCTCTCTCGCTCGCTCGCTCGCTCGCGCTGTCTCTCTCTCTCGCTCGCTCGCTCGCTCGCGCTGTCTCTCTCTCGCTCGCTCGCTCGCTCGCGCTGTCTCTCTCTCGCTCGCTCGCGCTGTCTCTCTCTCGCTCGCTCGCTCGCTCGCGCTGTCTCTCTCTCGCTCGCTCGCTCGCTCGCGCTGTCTCTCTCTCGCTCGCTCGCTCGCTCGCGCTGTCTCTCTCTCGCTCGCTCGCTCGCGCTGTCTCTCTCTCTCGCTCGCTCGCTCGCGCTGTCTCTCTCTCTCTCTCTCGCTCGCTCGCGCTGTCTCTCTCTCTCTCGCTCGCTCGCTCGCGCTGTCTCTCTCTCTCTCTCGCTCGCTCGCTCGCGCTGTCTCTCTCTCTCTCGCTCGCTCGCTCGCGCTGTCTCTCTCTCTCTCGCTCGCTCGCTCGCGCTGTCTCTCTCTCTCTCGCTCGCTCGCTCGCGCTGTCTCTCTCTCTCGCTCGCTCGCTCGCTCGCGCTGTCTCTCTCTCTCTCGCTCGCTCGCTCGCGCTGTCTCTCTCTCTCTCGCTCGCTCGCTCGCGCTGTCTCTCTCTCTCGCTCGCTCGCTCGCGCTGTCTCTCTCTCTCGCTCGCTCGCTCGCTCGCGCTGTCTCTCTCTCTCGCTCGCTCGCTCGCTCGCGCTGTCTCTCTCTCTCGCTCGCTCGCTCGCTCGCGCTGTCTCTCTCTCTCGCTCGCTCGCTCGCTCGCGCTGTCTCTCTCTCTCGCTCGCTCGCTCGCTCGCGCTGTCTCTCTCTCTCGCTCGCTCGCTCGCGCTGTCTCTCTCTCTCGCTCGCTCGCTCGCTCGCGCTGTCTCTCTCTCTCTCGCTCGCTCGCTCGCGCTGTCTCTCTCTCTCTCGCTCGCTCGCTCGCTCGCTCGCGCTGTCTCTCTCTCTCTCGCTCGCTCGCTCGCGCTGTCTCTCTCTCTCTCTCTCGCCCGCTCTCCCTGTCTCTCTCTCTCTCTCGCTCGCTCGCTCGCGCTGTCTCTCTCTCTCTCGCTCGCTCGCTCGCGCTGTCTCTCTCTCTCTCGCTCGCTCGCTCGCTCGCTCGCGCTGTCTCTCTCTCTCTCGCTCGCTCGCTCGCTCGCTCGCGCTGTCTCTCTCTCTCGCTCGCTCGCGCTGTCTCTCTCTCTCGCTCGCTCGCGCTGTCTCTCTCTCTCGCTCGCTCGCTCGCTCGCGCTGTCTCTCTCTCTCGCTCGCTCGCTCGCGCTGTCTCTCTCTCTCGCTCGCTCGCTCGCTCTGTCTCTCTCTCTCGCTCGCTCGCTCGCTCGCGCTGTCTCTCTCTCTCTCTCGCTCGCTCGCTCGCGCTGTCTCTCTCTCTCTCTCTCTCGCTACGCTGTGTCTCTCTCTCTCGCTCGCGCGCTCGCTCGCTGTCTCTCTCTCTCTCTCCGCTCGCTCGCTCGCGCTGTCTCTCTCTCTCTCTCGCTCGCTCGCTCGCGCTGTCTCTCTCTCTCTCGCTCGCTCGCTCGCGCTGTCTCTCTCTCTCTCGCTCGCTCGCTCGCGCTGTCTCTCTCTCTCTCTCGCTCGCTCGCGCTGTCTCTCTCTCTCTCTCGCTCGCTCGCGCTGTCTCTCTCTCTCTCTCGCTCGCTCGCTCGCGCTGTCTCTCTCTCTCTCTCGCTCGCTCGCTCGCGCTGTCTCTCTCTCTCTCTCTCGCTCGCTCGCTCGCGCTGTCTCTCTCTCTCTCGCTCGCTCGCTCGCGCTGTCTCTCTCTCTCTCTCTCGCTCGCTCGCTCGCGCTGTCTCTCTCTCTCTCTCGCTCGCTCGCTCGCGCTGTCTCTCTCTCTCTCGCTCGCTCGCTCGCGCTGTCTCTCTCTCTCTCTCGCTCGCTCGCTCGCGCTGTCTCTCTCTCTCTCTCGCTCGCTCGCTCGCGCTGTCTCTCTCTCTCTCGCTCGCTCGCTCGCGCTGTCTCTCTCTCTCTCTCGCTCGCTCGCTCGCGCTGTCTCTCTCTCTCTCGCTCGCTCGCTCGCGCTGTCTCTCTCTCTCTCGCTCGCTCGCTCGCGCTGTCTCTCTCTCTCTCGCTCGCTCGCTCGCGCTGTCTCTCTCTCTCTCGCTCGCTCGCTCGGGCTGTCTCTCTCTCTCTCGCTCTCGCTCGCTCGCTCGCGTCCTGTCGCTCTCTCTCGCTATTTCGCTCGTCTCGCTCTCTCTCTCTCGCTCGCTCGCTACGCGCTGCGCTCTGCTTCGCTACGCTCTGTCTCTCTCTCTCGCTCGCTCGCTCTCTCTCTCGCTCGCTCGCCTCGCGCTCTCTCTCTCTCGCTGCGCTACGCTACGCGCCTGTCTCTCTCTCGCTCTCTCGTCTCTCGCTCGCTCGCGCATGTCTCTCTCTCTCTCTCGCTCGCTCGCGCTCGCCGCTGTCTCTCTCTCTCTCGCTCGC
>NC_140966.1:6060977-6075977 GCF_056783735.1 Eptatretus burgeri
GAGAGAGAGAGAGAGAGAGAGAGAGAGAGAGAGAGAGAGAGAGAGAGAGAGAGAGAGAGAGAGACACAGACACTTTTGGCCTCTTGATTGTTTGGGATCATGATGTAACAAGAGAAGTTATACCAGTACAAGCAAATGCCTGAGCATTGCCCAACAAAGAAACAAGGTAAATTAAAACTTCAATGTAAGTACACCATCAACAAGTTCACATAAGGATGTGTTCACACACCACTGTTGTGAAAACAGTGTACAATCACTGGAATTAATTTCAAGGTGCACTCGTGCTGTGACCAAGGTTTTAAAGAGATAAACAACATCGGAAACAGAATCACAAACATCTTGAATTTTGCGTTTCCTTGACATGTATATAGCAAGCTTCGCTTCAGAGGACAAATAATTTGCTAACAGGCACTCATATTTACGCTGGTGGAAGATGCTAAAACCGTAAACAAAACCACAACAAGTAAAAGTTAGGCCGAGTCCCCGGATAGCACGTGATAAGACTGTAAAAAGGGGTGCCAACCTTGAGCAATCAATAAAAATGTGAAAAATAGTTTCTGTGGCACCGCAGAAGGGACACAATTCTGTGTTATCGGGACATATACGATGAGATAAAACATTGGATGGTAAAATGTAATGTGCCAGTCGCCACTGCAAATCTCCGGAGCGCTTGGCAGTGGGTGCCTTGTACATAACGTGCCAGTTGATCGAAGTAGAATGAGTGGTCTGAAGCATTCTCCCCCAATGTGCTTGTGGTTCCGCAGGTCTATCGGGAACAAGAGTTTTAACACACAAAGCGTAAACAGAAGATTTTTCCATCAATTTAAAGGAGGTGAAACCTTGAAAATGAAGCAAAAGCTCTGGAAAGGGATGTAGGGATAAAGAAAGGTTAGCTTCTACCTGTGGAATCCATTTCAGATTAGTTTGCTTGAAAAAGCGCAGAATCACAGAAAAGATTCTCCCAATAATTCGAATGGACCTCACTCCAGTGGCCACAGCGACGTCAGCAGCTGGCTTCCACTTATAAGGAGAAGGAGTTCTGAGATCTTTTACCTTCGTACATCCAGCATCAATAAACTTCTGCACAAGAATATAATTGCTGCAGACCCCTTCAAAAATGGGGTTTAAAAAGATAGGCTCATTTAAAAACATTTCCAGGGAGTAGTCATTGTTATTTCGGCGAACAGTGACTGCCTGCCATGCCTTCAGCATGCTTCTATAAAACAGGGGGACTGATGCTATATCAACTTTCTTGGTGTCAATAAGGAACAGTTGCTGATCGTAGCCGAGTTTCCCCGCCTGCCGAAGCAGGCAGTGAGCCAAGGCCTTCCACGAGACATCCGTGTACAGCAGTCTGCGAAGCGAAAGGAGGCGAAAAGCCATCACCTTGCTGGTAATAGCAATCAGCCCCTGTCCTCCTTCAGCAACAGGCAAGTTTAACACACCAGGTTGGAGCCAATGCTTTCCTCCCCAAAAGAAGTCAATAAGAATTGATTGTAATTTTTTAAGAAACAAATCTGGGGGCTGCAGTGCTATAAAAACGTGCCAAAGCATTGATGCTGCAAGGTTGTTTATAATGAGGGTTCGGCCCCGATAGGAGAGTTGACAAAGTAAGCCCTTCCACTTTCGTAAACGTCTCTCAGTTTTAATTATTAGAGATTCCCAGTTTTTTAAAATTCTCGGAGGATGGTGGAGGAGGAAAAAAAAACGGATGGAGGAGCAAGTTCTCAGTTCCAAGAAAGACGCCTAGGTAAAGAATTCCATCCCTTTCCCATTTAAGTTTCTCGGGAAGAGTCGGAGGAATGGCGCCATTTTGTGGACCAAGATGGAGAGCCCTGCTTTTTCCCCAGTTCACTTTTGTGGAACTTGCCAAACCAAATTCATGAATGCAACGGACCAAGGCTGAGACGTCCTCATTCGAGCGAACGATTGCACAAAGATCATCTGCATAAGCAATCACTTTAAACGGGTTCGCCATTGGTTGAGGAAGGAAACCAAGAAGACGTGCACGCAACCGAACGAGCAAAGGCTCGATCGCAAGAGAGTACAGGAGGCCAGAAAGAGGGCACCCTTGACGAATGCCTCTATTAACCGGGAAAGGGGGACATAAAATGTTGTTAACCTTTAAGAGACTAAAAGTGTTGTTATACAGTAACTGCACATGAGAGATAAAATTTTCCCCAAAACCAAACCCCCGTAAAACAGAGAAAAGATAAAAATGATCAATGGTATCAAAGGCCTTTTCTTGATCTAAGAACACCAACCCGACATTTCTTTGCTCAAGAGAACAGATGTCAATTATATCACGCACAATAAAGATACTGTCATGAATTGTCCTCTTTGGGACACAGTAAGACTGATCTGGGTGTACGATCTCCTCGATTATGGCTTTAAGGCGGTTGGCAAGGGCCTTGGAAAATATTTTGTAGTCTGCACAGAGTAATGAGATGGGACGCCAGTTGTGTGGTTGCTGAAGGTCTCCTTTTTTGGGGATAAGGGCGAGGACAGCCCTCCGGCAGCTTAATGGCAGTGCGCCTGATCGTCGACCGTCGATTATAACCTCAAGTAGTTCTGGTCCGAGGAGGTCCCAAAAGGTTTTATAAAATTCCGCAGGAATTCCATCCAGGCCGGAGGCCTTACCCGAGGGTAGAGTTTGAAGAGCAGCTTGGAGTTCCTCCAAAGTTACTTCCTTGTCCATTTGTAGAACTGCAGATTTTGACAAGGTAGGTAAGGAAGAAGTCAGCACTGTTACCATTTTGTTGTCGATTTTCGGAGCATGATAAAGTTCAGTAAAGTAGTGTCTGAGTGAGGCTCTGACATCTTTTGATTGTGTGTTATCCTTCCTTCCTTTGTCCTTACTGAAGTTATCTGCTGACTTCTCTTTGTTTGATCTTCCAGTCCAAAAAAGAACTTAGAGGAGGTGTCCAGGTAGCACAAATTCTCCAGTCGGAGACGAATCAGCGCTCCTCTGGCTTGCTTTGCACAAAGTCCAGCAAGAAGAGATTTTTTCTTCGCCAGCAAGAGGTTGGTTCTTTCATGATTTGAGGCCAAGAGGTTGGTCTGCAAATATAATATTTCTTTGGCAAGCAAGGATTGAAGGGCAGAGTCATATTTGGTGTGGTAGGCTCCATATTGTTGGCAAAAGGATCTTATTTGCACTTTGACGTTGTCCCACCATTTTCCAAGGCAGGGGAAGGAAGTTTTACGTTGGAGCAAGGCTCTCCAGAACATACCAAAGGCATCGACAAACAGTTGGTCATCCAAGAGGCTTGCGTTGAAGGTCCAGTAGGCAGCACCACGATTCCGAACTGGTTGGTGAATCCGAAGTGCGACCATGTGATGGTCTGAGAAGCCGCTCGGAATAATGTCCATATTGCTCACAACATTTAAAAAGGTACTGTTGATGTAGAAACGGTCCAATCTTGCAAGTGATACGTGGCCTTTTGAACACCGACTCCACGTGTATTGGCGGAGAGAAAGATTGCGGATTCTCCACACATCAACCAGGGAGAACTTGGACAAGGCTCTCAACAAAGGCGCTGCGCTTGCTGGGTGCGGCTCCTCTCCATTACGATCAATGGTGGGGTCCATCGTGCAGTTAAAATCTCCACCCAAGCAGACAAGTCCATCAAAATCAATGTGTACAAGAGACGTTTCTAAGTGTGTGTAAAAGGCGAGTCTCTCTGTGCTATCGCTAGGTGCGTAGACATTCAGTACGGTGTGTTTAAAGCCATTATGCGTGAAGGTGAGTGAAATCAAATACCCTTTGATAATCTCATTAAAAACAACACTGGGACTACAAAAGGAAGGTTGTAAATAAACAGCCACCCCAGCCCTTGGGTGTTCCAGACTACTAAAAAACCATTTTCCCCTCATTATCCTTTGCCATTCACTTGCACAAGAGGAGCTGCATCTTGTTTCTTGCAAAAGCAAAACATCAATGTGATTTGTCTCAACAAACTGTTTAAGTTCTGCTTTACGGATGGAGGAGCGTCCCCCATTAATATTTAAACTCGCTATAGAGAAGGCCATAGGCTAACACAGAGTTTGGGTGTGTCAAAAACTTAGTCTCTCTGTGTCTGCAGCTCATTCTTTGCTTTGAGGATGCATTTCCGGAGTCGATACACTTGTGATTCCGTCACACCAAGCTGTCCGGCTTTGAGGAGCAAAAGCTTCGCAGAGATTATAAAGCCGGATAAGTCAGGGAAAAAGTTTTTAATTTTAACATGTTTCTTGCGAAAGGTGTCATGAAGAAACTTTATGATATCAGCAGGTGGAACACTGGTAACACTCTCCGAATCTTGGGAAACTGGATCATTCCATGCTTCAGCACCGCCACAAGAAGCAAGTGATGAGTCCCCGTCCGAATCATAATCCGAGTACTGATTGGTGTCCATTACATTATCGTTATGCTCCAAAGATGGAGCTGATGGTTTAATAAGGGAAGCCTCACATTCCGCTTCCAAAGGGGGAGAAGGAGTCGGAGGAGTCGGGGAAGGAAGAGTGGAGGGAGGAGGAGTGGAGGGAGGAGGAGTGGGGGGAGGAGGAGTGGGGGGAGGTGGAGTGGGGGGAGGTGGAGTGGGGGAGGTGGAATGGGGGAGGTGGAATAGGGGAGGTGGAGGGGTGGGAAGAGGAAGAAGATTAGAAGTGGGAGGAGGAGGAGGAGGAGGAGTGGGAGGGTGAAGAAAACGGGGAGGAGGAAGAATACTAATGGAAGGAACGTTATATTCCGCTTGAGATGAACCTGGTGTTTCACTAGTTGAAGCTTTACACCCTGATTCAACCAGGTTTGGAGTAATTGGTGACTTAGAAACGGTACACATTTCACTGTTGGTCTTTTCAGGGAGGGGGGTTACAGTGGATTCGGTGTTAATATCCAAAGTGCCTGTGACTATGGGAGTGGTCACGTGTGCTCCCTGCTGCACAAAACCAATCTCCTCCTCATGTTCACTAACCCCACCGACAAAAAAAGTCATCATCCTCTGGAGCAATTACATCAAATCGATTTTTCGTTTTAAAAAGAGCATCTATTGTTGCTTCCAAACACGAGTCATTATTCTCGGCAGCCGGCGCCATCTTTTTTGCACAGCTCGCCGTCACATCTTGACTATTGTTATCATTTAAATGCTTCAATTTATGTTTCCTTTTTGAAGGAACAACGGTGAAGCTTTCGTCATCTGTCAGGGGGGGATTTACCTCCACTTTCGACGGCCCAGGCAGATTGTTCGAGTTTGAAGCGTCACCAACGTTCCCAACTCTAGATATACCACTATTCGTCTCAATGGGTTCGACCACACTAGATATTCCACTTAATATATTCTTGGGGCAATCGCTTTTTAAATGTCCCGATTCACCACAGATAAAACAAGTTGTGGTCTCCGTTGCAATATAAATCTGGTAATTGCGGTTTTTATTTTTAAAAGTCATAACTGCATTGAGCGATTGAGCGTTGTTTTTTAGAATGATATAGCAATGACGTCGGAACGACATGATGTGGCGAACCGAAGCGTCAGAGCGGAGACGAAGTGGAATCATGGAGATTCGTGATACAACTGTGCCAAAAACGCTTAATGCAGCGACAATCTCCTCACTCGAGAAGAAGGGCTGGATGTTGGACAGTGTTAATTTTACCGCCATCGTATCGAGATAACTAACGTTAACGAAGACGTCCGGCGGTACGGATAGACCGGTTTCGACCGCCTGAGCCACGTGTCGCTCCTCCGACAAGAAAACCACGACACGTTGGCTCATTTTCGAAGCGGCGAGAACATTCTCGATTCCTACGAGCTCTCCCAGAGCCATCACCACGTTCTCAACACTAACTCCATCAGGTGGAGTAATTGTCACTCCATTTTTCCGAGTGAGTGACTCGTACACACTATTGTGCAAACGTCCGTTTGCCATAGCTTAAAGCAAAAGAAGAGAAGTTTAAGTTTAACAAAGGAAAACCGTCACAAGCAACCAGCAAGTGGGTCAAATGAAGTATAAGGGAAAGGAAGAGTATAAGGAAGAAGCTAAACCACCGATAAACGGCAGGCCTATGAAAACAAGGCAGATGAAAAAGAAGGCCCAGAAACCCGAAGGTTTCAAGGAAAACCCACAAAGCACCGACCGTGCGCGCTCTCCTTCCCTCTCTCGTCTCAGCAGGAAGGGAAACAGGGAAAAAACTCCACAAACACGTACGGGGACACAGAGGGAAACGAAATAGGGACAGGAACAACACTAACACAGCACAGTACTCAAACAGAGCCGCCATGACGCCACACCCATGCACGACTCACCAATGATCAGCAGGGGGCGAGAGAGAGAGAGAGAGAGAGAGAGAGAGAGAGACGTGGGGAGAGGGAGAGAGAGAGAGAGAGAGAGAGAGAGAGAGAGAGAGAGAGAGAGAGAGAGAGAGAGACGTGGGGAGAGGGAGAGAGAGAGAGAGAGAGAGAGACGTGGGGAGAGGGAGAGAGAGAGAGAGAGAGAGAGACGTGGGGAGAGGGAGAGAGAGAGAGAGAGAGAGAGAGAGACGTGGGGAGAGGGAGAGAGAGAGAGAGAGAGAGAGAGAGACGTGGGGAGAGGGAGAGAGAGAGAGAGAGAGAGAGAGAGACGTGGGGAGAGGGAGAGAGAGAGAGAGAGAGACGTGGGGAGAGGGAGAGAGAGAGAGAGAGAGACGTGGGGAGAGGGAGAGAGAGAGAGAGAGAGACGTGGGGAGAGGGAGAGAGAGAGAGAGAGAGAGAGAGACGTGGGGAGAGGGAGAGAGAGAGAGAGAGAGAGAGACGTGGGGAGAGGGAGAGAGAGAGAGAGAGAGAGAGACGTGGGGAGAGGGAGAGAGAGAGAGAGAGAGAGAGAGACGTGGGGAGAGGGAGAGAGAGAGAGAGAGAGAGAGAGAGACGTGGGGAGAGGGAGAGAGAGAGAGAGAGAGAGAGAGAGACGTGGGGAGAGGGAGAGAGAGAGAGAGAGAGAGAGACGTGGGGAGAGGGAGAGAGAGAGAGAGAGAGACGTGGGGAGAGGGAGAGAGAGAGAGAGAGAGACGTGGGGAGAGGGAGAGAGAGAGAGAGAGAGACGTGGGGAGAGGGAGAGAGAGAGAGAGAGACGGGGAGAGGGAGAGAGAGAGAGAGAGAGACGTGGGGAGAGAGAGAGAGAGAGAGACGTGGGGAGAGGGAGAGAGAGAGAGACGTGGGGAGAGGGAGAGAGAGAGAGAGAGAGAGACGTGGGGAGAGGGAGAGAGAGAGGTCGACGTGGGGAGAGGGAGAGAGAGAGGTCGACGTGGGGAGAGAGAGAGAGAGAGAGAGAGAGAGAGAGAGAGAGAGAGAGAGAGAGAGAGAGAGAGAGAGAGAGAGACAGAGAGAGAGAGAGAGAGACGTGGGGAGAGGGAGAGAGAGAGAGAGAGAGAGAGAGAGAGAGAGAGAGAGAGAGAGAGAGAGAGAGAGAGAGAGAGAGAGAGAGACGTGGGGAGAGGGAGAGAGAGAGAGAGAGACGTGGGGAGAGGGGGAGAGAGAGAGAGAGAGAGAGACGTGGGGAGAGGGAGAGAGAGAGAGAGAGACGTGGGGAGAGGGAGAGAGAGAGAGAGAGACGTGGGGAGAGGGAGAGAGAGAGGTCGACGTGGGGAGAGGGAGAGAGAGAGGTCGACGTGGGGAGAGGGAGAGAGAGAGGTCGACGTGGGGAGAGAGAGAGAGAGAGGTCGACGTGGGGAGAGAGAGAGAGAGATCGACGTGGGGAGAGAGAGAGAGAGAGAGAGAGAGAGAGAGAGAGAGAGAGAGAGAGAGAGAGAGAGAGAGAGAGAGAGAGAGAGAGAGAGAGAGAGAGAGAGAGAGAGAGAGAGAGAGAGAGAGAGAGAGAGAGAGAGAGAGAGAGAGAGAGAGAGAGAGAGAGAGAGAGAGAGAGAGAGAGAGAGAGAGAGAGAGAGAGGTAGACGTGGGGAGAGAGAGAGATAAAGAGAGAGAGAGGTAGACGTGGGGAGAGAGAGAGAAAGAGAGAGGTAGACGTGGGGAGAGAGAGAGAAAGAGAGAGGTAGACGTGGGGAGAGAGAGAGAAAGAGAGAGGTAGACGTGGGGAGAGAGAGAGAAAGAGAGAGGTAGACGTGGGGAGAGAGAGAGAAAGAGAGAGGTAGACGTGGGGAGAGAGAGAGAAAGAGAGAGGTAGACGTGGGGAGAGAGAGAGAAAGAGAGAGGTAGACGTGGGGAGAGAGAGAGAAAGAGAGAGGTAGACGTGGGGAGAGAGAGAGAAAGAGAGAGGTAGACGTGGGGAGAGAGAGAGAAAGAGAGAGGTAGACGTGGGGAGAGAGAGAGAAAGAGGTAGACGTGGGGAGAGAGAGAAAAGAGGTAGACGTGGGGAGAGAGAGAAAGAGGTAGACGTGGGGAGAGAGAGAAAGAGGTAGACGTGGGGAGAGAGAGAAAGAGGTAGACGTGGGGAGAGAGAGAAAGAGGTAGACGTGGGGAGAGAGAGAAAGAGGTAGACGTGGGGGGGGAGAGAAAGAGGTAGACGTGGGGAGAGAGAAAGAGGTAGACGTGGGGAGAGAGAAAGAGGTAGACGTGGGGAGAGAGAAAGAGATAGAGGTGGGGAGAGAGAAAGCGAGAGAAAGAGGTAGACGTGGAGAGAAGAGAGAGAGATAGAGAGATAGAGAGATAGAGAGATAGAGAGATAGAGAGATAGAGAGAGGTAGAGAGATCTTTTATTACAAAAGTATAAAAAGGCGTCTCACCAATGAGACAAAGGAGTCAGCACAATCCGAATATTCCACCTTCTTTTTCCTCGTCTTATAAATTGCCATTTTTGCTTCAGCAACCAAAAACCTAGCCAAACCAGTCTCAGATTTGAAACTGGAGGAAATCGGGAAACCATTAATAAATTTCACCAAGGAAAAAGAAAGACCCATCTTTAAAATAATATCATGCAAAAACTGAAAAAGAGGGACAAGTCTTGTGCAATCTACATATGCATGACAAAGCGATTCATTGTTTTCACAAAATGGGCACAATTCCGGGATCTCATTGGAAAACTTGTGCAATAAGATATTATAAGGGAGGATGCAATGCATTAATCTCCATTGCAGGTCACCCAAACGTTTAGAAATTGCGGAGGTATATAAACCTCTCCATGCAGGGACAAGAGGGGTAGAAGTTGGCAAATGTTCTTTCCATTGAATCCCGAAAGGACTTTTAACTGAATCGGCAAAAATATACTGAATACAGAAGGAATACAGGTTCCCCTTCTCATGGAATTTAAAGGTACAGATTTGCCATCCCAGTCCAAAAGCAAAACAGGGAAGGCATATTGATTGGGCAAATCCACAATATCAAAAAGACTCCTGAAACCCACTCCAAAACTCATTCATGCCTTTTAGATAGCAGAAAAAAGCTGACCAATTATCCGAATTGATTTCAACCCAGTGATGGTGGAGATTTCATGACCAGATTTCCATCTTTCTTTTGAAAAATCCAGCAGATTGTGCACAAGAAGTATATTGGACCTCACAAAATGTTGCACAAAAGCCCTAGAGGATGGGATTCCTGTAAAACAGGGATTGGAGAAAACTGGTTCATTTAAGAACATCGAGGCCGTAAAGGAAGTGACCTCACGCTGCAGTGATAAAGCTTGCCAAGCATTGATCACACTCTGCATATACAAAGGAAATGGTAACACGTTGATCTTCAGGAGGTCGAGCAAAAAAAAAAAGCTCACGGCCATATCCTAGCCGGCCCACTTGCTTTAGCAAACAAAGGGTCAAACTCTCCCAAGGCATGTGGTTATAAAGCAACTTTTTCACAAAAAGAATGCAGAAAGTCATGAACCTGCTGGTGATGTCAACAAGCCCTTGACCCCCCCCCCCCTCATTACGAGAAAGGCTGATCACACCTGGTCGAAGCCAGTGCATACCACCCCAGAAAAAAAAAAAATCGATCAAGTGTTTTTGAATATTTTTAATTAGCCATGCAGGTGGCTACAAGACAATAAACCTGTGCCACAAGATGGAAGAGACCAAATTGTTAATAACAAACTCTTCCATGATATGATAATTTGCACAGAAGGCCCCTCTATCTCTGAAGGCTGGAGTAGACTGTCTGTTAGTCCATCCTAGTTTTTCTGACTACTTTGAGCATCACCAAGGTGTACACCCAAATGGTAAACACGATTATTCTTCCAGGATAAATTGCTCGGTAGTGTTGGGAAGGAAAAATGCATTGCCAATTCAAAAAAGGAGGCATAACTCTTTGTCCAGTTTACTCTGGCTGAGCAAGCAAGGGTAAAATTATTCATAGTTTTAAGTAGCTCAGATACATCTTCTTGACATTGAATTGTAGTGCAGATATCATCTGCATAAGCAACAATTTTTATAGCAGGTATGTCCGGAGCGACAGAGAATCCCACAAGCTTCTCACGCAATTTAACTAAAAGGGGTTCAATGGAAAGAACATAAAGGAGTCTGGATAAGGGACACGCTTGCCTTATTCCTCTGGTAAGAGTAAAGGGAGGAATCAACTCATTATTTATTTTGAATAAACTATAAATATTGTGATACAACAACTGAATATATGATACAAAAATATGACCAAAACCCTTTAGGATAGCAAATAGATAACTATGATCTATACTATCAAAGGCATGCTCTTGATCAATAAAGATTAAGCCAGTACTTTTATGCAGAAGATCACACACATCAACAATGTCACGAACAGCGCCAAGATTGTCATATATTGATCGTCCAGGCACACAACAGGTTTGATCAGGATGCACCAAAGATTGGACTACCAATTTTAAGCGAGAGGAAAGGACTTTTGAAAAAAATCTTGTCGGTGGTCAGTAAGGAGACAGGACGCCAATTTCTGAGTCACTGGATGTCTCCCTTCTTTGGTAACAAGGAAACAACGGCTCGCCGGAAACTTAGGGCGAGCTCCCCAACTTGAAAACTTTCGTTGAGTACTTCCAAAAGTTCGGGTCCGATAATGTCCCAAAAGGTTTTGTAGAATTCACAGGGGATTCCATCCAGACCAGGAGCTTTCCCGGACGCCATACTCGCAAGAGCAAGACAACTCCTCCAGCGTGATGGAACTCTCCAAAGAGGCTCGCTGCGACTCAGACAACTTGGGTAAAGGTTCAATAAAGGCTTTTGCAACATTCAAATCAATCTTTTTCGCACAGAATAAAGAAGAAAAATAAATCGACTACAATTCTTTTAATCATCTTAGGTTCACTTACTATCCCTCTTCAGGTGATTGTACAGATAATAGTTGTTGTTGTGCTTTAGTTTTCCTCTCCAAAGAGAAGAAAAACTTTGATGAAGTGTCAAAAAAGACTCAAATTTTTAATCTTAAGCCGCACTAAAGCCCCTTTAGCCCTTTCATTGACAAGACTGTGAAGAAGCTCTTTTTTAGTTATAAATTCTTTACGTAATCCTTGATTTCTGTTCAACTCAAGAAGATTTCTTTGCAATTCTAAAACCTCTTTTTCTCGAATCGTTATCCTCGAAAGACTATCCCGAGAGTGATGAAGGTTATACTGCTGACAAAAGATTTTGATGTGGATTTTTACAATATCCCACCATTGTAGCTTGCTATGAAAAGTATTTTTCCTTCCGTAAAGAGAAGTCCAAAAGATTCTAAAAGCATTGCAAAAAAAAATGTCTTCCAAAAGACTAACATTTAGAGCCCAATAGGCACTCCTACGTTGAAGATAGGGAAAAGTTAATTTTAAAGAAACGAGGTGGTGATCCGAAAAGCCAGAGGAAGAAATTGCCGTAGACAATATGAAGTTCCGAAAATCATTATTAACATAAAATCTATCTAAGCGAGCAAACGATACCCTGTTATTGGAAGCTTGACACCACGAATATTGTTTAACTTTGGGGTGCTGCAATCTCCAACCATCAACCAAATTATACTTTGCTAAAATGGTCGCAATCCCTTTTGCACTCTCAGGGTGAGGTTCTGAGCCATTACGGTCTAGAGCTGGCTCCAAGGTACAATTAAAATCACCAGCTTGGCACACAAGACCACTAAAATCAATCTGGGATAAGCAATCATCAAGAATGGAAAAATATTAGTTTCTTTTTGCAGGATTACTTGGGACATAAGCATTTAATAGTGTGATTTTATAGCCTCCATAAGAAAAAAACCACAAAAGCCAAATGACCTTGCATGAATTCGTGAAAAACAATTTGGTCCGATGAAAAACTTGATCGAAACCAGAAAGCAACTCCTGCACTGCAGCAATCAAAGGAACTGAAAAACCAAGAACCCTTTATTGTGGTTTGCCACTCTGCAGAACAAGTCGGTCCACAACGCACATCCTGAAGAAGAGCTACATCAATATGCTTTTGATCAAGTAACAGTCGAACATGTTTTACGTATTGGAGCGCGGCCCCCATTCATCTTTAAACAAGCAAGAGACAGAACCATTTTAGTATTTTATAGGTGAGTACTGGTTACTGAAGTTCTTTCCTTGCCAGAGTTACATATTTCCTCAATCTGTGTACCTGGGATTCATTGGCGCCATAGGCTGCCGGATTTTTAGTAATAAGGGATGCGGTAAACATACATTTATCGAGTTCCGGAAAGAAATCGGTTAGGTTAATTTTTTCCGAAAGGTGTTGTGGAGGAACTTGATCACCTTCGCAGGAGCAGGGGCATTTAAGCTCTTGTGGTCTTGTGAATCTCCAGCTGCACCATCCAACTCAGAAGAATCTGATATTGAACAAGTATCATTGGAATCACACGACTCGTGTTCAAATTCAGCTTCCTTTTTCTTTACAGATATAGCAGACATTGGAAATGGTTTCATGAAAAAGGAATCCTCAGGAAGCAGATTTCCTTATAACTTTTCAGGTGTCTGCTTGAAAGTCACTGAGGTAATGGGTGTGGCTGTAGATGTGACAGGGAGTTATATGGTACTCGGTGCAATTACAGTTTGGTGAGATTGTTCTGTGGTGTTCGGCACAACTATAGTTTGGACAGATGGCTCTGAGTTATTAGGCTCGACTGTAGTCTGAACTGCTGGTTCTGAGGTATTAGGCACGACTATACTTTCAACAGTTGGTTCTTGGGTGTTAGACACAATCTCCGCATGAACATCCTGCTTCAGTGTATGACTACCTACTGTATGTCCAGAACAAGTTTCGTCTCCGCCTGGGACATCTACTGATGGTGTATTTTGAAGCTCCATAGTCTCCTCGTCATCACATGCGAGAGGGCAGGCATAAACATCTGAAGGATTTTGGTTACTCATTCCTAAAGGCCCAGTCACACCTTGACGTTTTAGCCAGCGATGGCAACGTATTAAAATGTATGTAAAACGCTGGCTTACGTTGAACTTTTGATGTTTTTTTTTAAGATTCGGACGTATTCATAACGACTTGGTCTTATGCGCAACATATTAGTAACGGACACAGAACATTTCGTTGTGTTATAGATAACTTATACCAACGAATGCTGAACCTGTTGTCGGCCTTCACAACCTATGCCCAACGATAGTCTAACTTAGGCATAGCGCGCTGCACGCATCGCCGACGATGAAGTGGCGTAGGTTATGAAAAGGCTGCCGCACAACAATTCAAATCATAACCGCCGCAGAAATGGAAGTGTCAACATCGCAGTCACACCTTGGCGATCTTGCCAGCGTATGCCGACCTCTGAAAAATGCATCTAAAACGTTGGCGCACATCGAATACGGTATGGGTAAGTTTGGTATGCGTGAATAGAACGCTAAAGTATGCCATCATACGTCGCAGTAAGTGGAGTACGTCTTGTAATTTTAAACATGTTCGGGTGGTGGTGTACACGAAAACCCATTTTTCCGACTTAAAGACTCTAACAGCTCAACGGTCGCCATGATTTAGGCGCAATAACACTCAATGCCTCGGGGTAAAAAAAGACACCGTTGAACTGAGTGCACTCACTCACTCTCAAACTCCAAAAAGGAAAAACAAGAGAGTAAAAAAAAAATATATATATATATATACATATACATACATAAATAAAATAGAACAGGGAGCAATGATAGCGAGAAAAGAAAAAAAAAAAAGGAAAAAATAAGAGGGGAAAAAAAATCAAAATAAAAGGAATACACAAGCGATGCTGGCAAATGGAGGAAAATAATAATACTAATGATAATAATATGGACGAAGTCCAATAATCGTTTAAAGGGAGCCAAAGCGTTGGCAAAAACTAAAACACGTCGGATGGAAACCAGGCCTCAAAACCGGGAGGGGTTCTGAGAAACCCGAACACCACCTACCGTGCGCGCTCTCTTTCTCTCTCTCGCTCAATGGAAAAGAGAAAACAAGGAGAAAGGGGGTCAAGAGAAAACGAAAACTAAAAACATTTAGACGATGAGAAGATAGAAAGGAGAAAGCAACACAGGCTCCGCGCGTACCGCCAGGAACTGAGCAACAGGCCTTCGCAATTGCACGTGCGTGCCAAGCGAGCAACAGCTGTGGGGAGAGAGAAAGAGAGAGAAAGAGAGAGAAAGAGAGAGAAAGAGAGAGAAAGAAAGAGAGAGAAAGAGAGAGAAAGAGAGAGAAAGAAAGAGAGAGAAAGAGAGAGAAAGAGAGAGACAGAGACAGAGACAGAGACAGAGACAGAGACAGAGACAGAGACAGAGACAGAGACAGAGACAGAGACAGAGACAGAGACAGAGACAGAGACAGAGACAGAGACAGAGACAGAGACAGAGACAGAGACAGAGACAGAGACAGAGACAGAGACAGAGACAGAGACAGAGACAGAGACAGAGACAGAGACAGAGACAGAGACAGAGACAGAGACAGAGACAGAGACAGAGACAGAGACAGAGACAGAGACAGAGACAGAGACAGAGACAGAGACAGAGACAGAGACAGAGACAGAGACAGAGACAGAGACAGAGACAGAGACAGAGACAGAGACAGAGACAGAGACAGAGACAGAGACAGAGACAGAGACAGAGACAGAGACAGAGACAGAGAGAGAGAGAGAGAGAGAGAGAGAGAGAGAGAGAGAGAGAGAGAGAGAGAGAGAGAGAGAGAGAGAGACAAGCCTT
>NC_140966.1:6076477-6081477 GCF_056783735.1 Eptatretus burgeri
GACGCCCACGTAACTCGAATCGCGGCACGTCGCCCACCGGACGGACAATCCAGTCGTGACCCTCTCGGACTAACGCCGGGAACCAGTCACGGGTGGACCTTTCGGTCTCACCGCGATCGAGCCAATCAGCCCCCGCGTGGGATAGGGTTGCTCGCCAAATTCGACCTACCTAAGTACCCACGCGGAGGGTAGACCGGGCGATCGCACCTCGCCGCAGGTCGACTTCGGACACGGGCCACTTAAGCGACCCGTTCCGTACTATCAGAATAACCGAGCGGTGTTATCGTCGACCTCGACGGTTCGATTAATTATCGGGCGTATTCAGCCCACTACCAACCCTTTACGTGAAGCAAGATGGGGATTCAATAGAGGAAAAGACGAAGCGAAGCGGGAAACAGTTCAACACAAAGCACATTTATTCGCGGCACACGGGAGCACACATATACAATTCCACCAAATGCACACAGAAAAGACACAATGTAATTTACACAAAAAGCAAATGTAAAAGCGAAAACACAATGCAGAGCTAATACCGACTACCGAGCACACGGCAACACTTATACAATTCTACTTCACAGACGGCGCCGACAACACATACCCAAAACCAAGGAAAAGAATACCCTCAAGGATGAGGCGGGCCTGAGGCCGAGACCGGGTCGCGCCTACCCGTCTGGTGATGAGACGCGGAGCGGCGATGGCGCCTCAACTCCGCGGGCCTCGCGGACAGTGTCTGGTAGGGGGTGGGAAAGGGGCCCCCTTGGTCGCACTATCTCAGCGCGGGGGGAAACAGGAAGGGGTTGCTGATGCTCGGGGTATAGAGGATTTTTATTATCCCGCGATGAGCGTCTCCACCTCGGCCAGGTCGCGCTGTCGGCCTCCCTGGGGTGCAGCTCCCGACGCGAGCACCCCCTCGTCTGGTGTCGCTGCCTTTCCACAGCTCCGTCCCCTCCGTTCCGACTCCAACGCACACGACGACCAGCTCCTTCTTGACAACTCCACCGCCCGCGAAGTCTTGACTCTCTGTTTCCGACTCTCCTACTCTCCTACTCTCCGCCTCTGGACTCTCTGGACTGACGAACACGGTCCTTTTATCAGCCCCGTAGCTTCGCCCTCTCATCTTTGACCCCCTCCCTTCGACCTTTCACCTCGCTCCCCATTGGCCCGAGAAAAAGTGGGCGTGAAGGCTTTTTGATCCATAAATTTGCATATATCGATCGCCCTGGGGCGGGGCCAGTCGCCCCTCGCTCACCGATTGGACGGCAAAAAGTGGGCGTGTGTCGTTTTTGATCCGTTTTTGAAGCACAAAATCCGTGATTTTGTACACGCTGTTCGGCGCGCGCCCTGCACGAGTCCAACACCGGTACCCACAGCGGGGCAAGAACGGTGGCGATGCGACGGTTGCGAGGTGTGACGGGAAGGTCGTGGCGGTTGTGGTGAAGCGGCGTTGTGGTTGGTGGTTGATGTTGTGGTTGTGGTGGTAATCATGGCGGTTGGTCCAAAATAAAGATAGCAAAAGAAAAACGGCTATCCTGAAGAGTCGCAGCACGCATAAATGACATGTATTCCCACTAGACAATGGGTTTGGGCCTAACTACACATGTACTTCCCGAGATACCTCACCTAAGGGACCTGAATGGTGGTTTGCGAATTTGGTAACCACAACAATATATATATATATATATATATATATATATATATATATATATATATATATATATATACATATATACATACATATATACATATACATATATATATATATATATATATATATATATATATATATATATATATATATATATATATATATACACACATATACATATATACTGTTGTGGTTGACGAAATTCGCAAACCACCATTCAGGTCCCTTAGGTGAGATATCTCTGAAAGTATATGTGTAGTTAGGCCCAAACCCGTTGTTTAGAGGGAATAAATGTCATTCATTCGGGCTGCGACCCTTCAGGATAGCCGTTTTTCTTTTACTATCTTTATTTTGGACCAGCCGCCATTACTACCACCACAACCACCACCAACCACGTCTCAACAGCCATCACACAACAACCACCAACCGCAACGCCGCTTCACAACAACAGCCACGACCCTTGCCGTCACATCTCGCTCTCGCAATCATCGCATCACCGCCATTCCCGCGCCGCTTGTGGACACCGATCCTGGACTCGTGCAGGGCGCGCGCCGAGCGGCGGGTGCAAAAACACCAGCCTTTCCGAAGAAATCGGATCAAGAACGATTCACGCCCACTTCTGTTCCGTCCTATCAGCGAACATGGGGCGATTTGGCCCCGCCTCCAGGTGCGTCGGAGTATAATCACTATATGCAGATTCGTGGATCAAAAAGCATTCATGCCCACTTTTCCTCTGTCCAATGGGGAGCCAGCCAGAGGTAAAGGGTCGAAGGTGAAGGAGCGAAGCCCCGGGGGCTATAAAGGGCCACATTCGCTCGCCGAAAAGGCAGTAGTTGAGTCAGTCAAGGAGATTTGAGAAGAGAAGAGTCAGAGAAAGCAGTTGGACGGAGCTGAGAAGAGTGGAGAGTGGGAGAGTTGGAGAGGTGGCGGCGGCGAAGGCAGTCGAGAGGGCACTCGTGTCAGAGTCGGGGAGCTGCGGAGAGGGGAGGCCGGTAATGCGACCGAGGTCGCGGTGGAGACGCTCGTCGCGGGACCCGGGCCAGCGAGATATCCTCATTCCCACGAGCATCAACAACCCCCTCCTGTTTCCCCCCGCGCTGAGATAGTGTGAAAAGGGGGCCCCGTTCCCACGCCATTTCCAGGCAGTGCCAGCGAGGCCCGTGGAGTCGGGGCGCCACCGCCATTTTGCGGCTCATCACCAGACGGGTAGGCTCGACGCGGTCTCGGCCCCAGGCCTCTCTGCCCCCCCCTCATCGTTGAGGGTGGTCCCTTTTTCTTTTGCTTTGAGTATATGTGTTGTCGGCGCCGTCTGTGAAGTAAAACTGTATAAGTGTTGCCGTGTGCTCGGCAGTCGGTAGTAGATCTGCATTGTGTTTCTCTTTTACATTTGCTTTTTGTGCAGAATTGTCGTGTCACTTTTACATTTGCTTTTGGTGTATAATTGTATATGTGTGCTATCCGTGTGCCATCGCGAAATAAATGTGCTTTATGTTGAACTGTTTTTCCCGTTTCGCTTCGTCTTTTCTTTCATTGAATCTCCATCTTACTTCACGTAAAGGGTTGGTAGTGGGCTAAATACGCCCGAGAATTAATCGGAACCGTCGAGGCCGACGATAACACCGCTCGGTTATCCCGATAGTACGGAACGGGTCGCTTAAAGTGGCCCGTGTCCGAAGTCGACCTGCGGCGAGGTGCGATCGCCCGGTCTACCCTCCGTGTGGGTACTTAGGAAGGTCGAATTTGGCGAGCAACCCTATCCCACACGGGGGGCCGATTGGCACGATGGTGGTGAGGCCGAAAGGCCCATCCGTGACTAGTTCCCGGCGTTAGTCCGAGAGGGTCACGACGGGATTGTCCGTCCGGTGGGCGACGTGCCGCGATTCGAGTTACGTGGCCGCTCGCACGCCGGCGGGCGCGAATCCGCAACAATACATACATATATACATATATAATATACATATATATATATACATATATAATATACATATATATACATATACATATAATATACATATACATATATATATATATATATACATATTCATATATATGCATATATATATATATATATTCATATATATGCATATATATATATATATATATATATATATATATATATATATATATATACAAATGTATATATTGTTGCGGATTTCGCGCCCGCCGGCGTGCGACGGCCACGTAACTCGAATCGCGGCACGTCGCCCACCGGACGGACAATCCAGTCGTGACCCTCTCGGACTAACGCCGGGAACCAGTCACGGGTGGACCTTTCGGTCTCACCGCGATCGAGCCAATCAGCCCCCGCGTGGGATAGGGTTGCTCGCCAAATTCGAACTACCTAAGTACCCACGCGGAGGGTAGACCGGGCGATCGCACCTCGCCGCAGGTCGACTTCGGACACGGGCCACTTAAGCGACCCGTTCCGTACTATCAGAATAACCGAGCGGTGTTATCGTCGACCTCGACGGTTCGATTAATTATCGGGCGTATTCAGCCCACTACCAACCCTTTACGTGAAGCAAGATGGGGGTTCAATGGGGAAAAAGACGAAGCGAAGCGGGAAACAGTTCAACAATAAAGCACATTTATTCGCGACGAACGGAAAGCACACAAATACAATTCCACCAAATGCACACAAAAAAGAAAACACAATTCCATTTACACAAAAAGCAAACATAAAAGTGAAAACACAGTGCAGAGCTAATTCCGACTACCGAGCACACGGCAACACTTATACAATTCTACTTCACAGACGGCGCCGACAACACATACCCAAAACCAAGGAAAAGAAATACCCTCAAGAATGAGGTAGGCCTGGGGCGGAGACCTGGTCGGGCCTACCCGTCTGGTGATGAGACGCGGAGCGGCGATGGCCCCGCAACCCGCGGGCCTCGTGGACAGTGCCTGGCAGGGGGGTGGGAACGGGGCCCCCTTGGTCGCACTATCTCAGCGCGGGGGGAAACAGGAGGGGGTTGCTGATGCTCGGGGTATAGAGGATCTTTATTATGTGCGCGACGAGCGTCTCCACCTCGGCCAGGTCGCGCTGCCGGCCTCCCAGGGGTGCAGCTCCCTGCACGACGCGAGCACCCCCTCGTCCGCCCTCGCCGCCTCTCCACAGCTCGTCCCCTCCGTTCCGACTTCAACGCACACGACGAGCAGCTCCACTGCCCGCGAAGTCTTGACTCTCTGTTCCGACTCCTTCGCCTCGTTCCGACCTTTACTACTCCTTTGACTGACGAACACCGTCCTTTTATCCCCCCGTAACTTCGCCTTTGACCCCCTCCCTTTGACCTTTCAACTCGCTCCCCATTGGCCCGAGAAAAAGTGGGCGTGAAGGCTTTTTGATCCACAA
>NC_140966.1:6083977-6091477 GCF_056783735.1 Eptatretus burgeri
CTACCAGACACTGCCCGCGAGGCCCGCGGAGTTGAGGCACCATCGCCGCTCCGCGTCTCATCAGCAGACGGGTAGGCCCGACCCGGTCTCGGCCTCAGGCCCGCCTCATCTTTGAGGGTATTCTTTTCCTTGGTTTTGGGTATGTGTTGTCGGCGCCGTCTGTGAAGTAAAATTGTATAAGTGTTGCCGTGTGCTCGCGTAATCGGTAGTAGATCTGCATTGTCGCATTTGCTTTTTGTGTAAATTGCATTGTGTTTTTCTTTTCTGTGTGATTTTGGTGGAATTGAATATGTGTGCTTTCCGTTCATCGCGAATAAATGTGCTTTGTGTTGAACTGTTTCCCGCTTCGCTTCGTCATTTCTTTCATTGAATCCTCATCTTGCTTCACGTAAAGGGTTGGTAGTGGGCTGAATACGCCCGATAATTAATCGAACCGTCGAGGTCGACGAATAACACCGCTCGGTTATCCCGATAGTACGGAACGGGTCGCTTAAGTGGCCCGTGTCCGAAGTCGACCTGCGGCGAGGTGCGATCGCCCGGTCTACCCTCCGCGTGGGTACTTAGGTAGGTCGAATTTGGCGAGCAACCCTATCCCACGCGGGGGCTGATTGGCTCGATCGCGGTGAGACCGAAAGGTCCACCCGTGACTGGTTCCCGGCGTTAGTCCGAGAGGGTCACGACTGGATTGTCCGTCCGGTGGGCGACGTGCCGCGATTCGAGTTACGTGGCCGTCAGCACGCCGGCGGGCGCGAATCCGTAACAATATATATATATATATATATATATATATATATATATATATATATATATATATGTATATATATATATATATATATATATATATATATATATATATATATATATATATATATATATATATATATATGTATATATCTTCTTCTTCTTCTTTCGGCTGCTCCCGTGAGGGGTCGCCACAGCGGATCATCCGTATGATCCGCATAGCGATTTGGCACATGTTTTACGCCGGATGCCCTTCCTGACACAACCCTGGTCACCTCTTACGACACAGGGATATGGTACACCTATTTTAACCGGGGTATACACCGGCCCAGTACACTGGTACTCATTTCGCCAACCTCGAAAGGATGACAGGCTGAGTCAACCCCCTGGTGTATTAATTCAGTGGCGCAACGGGGCTTGAACTCAGGACCTTTTGGTTCCCAAGCCACTGCCCCAACCACTGCGCCAACACACCAGGCTCATATGTATGTATATATGTATGTATATATGTATGTATGTATATATGTATGTATATATGTATGTATGTATATATATATATATATATATATATATATATATATATATATATATATATATATATATATATATATATTTATATTGTTACGGATTCGCGCCCGCCGGCGTGCGAACGGCCACGTAACTCAAATCGCGGCACGTCTCCCACCGGACGGACAATCCAGTCGTGACCCTCTCGGACTAACGCCGGGAACAAGTCACGGGTGGACCTTTCGGCCTCACCACGATCGTGCCAATCGGCCCCCCGCGTGGGATAGGGTTGCTCGCCAAATTCGACCTACCTAAGTACCCACACGGAGGGTAGACCGGGCGATCGCACCTCGCCGCAGGTCGACTTCGGACACGGGCCACTTTAAGCGACCCGTTCCGTACTATCGGGATAACCGAGCGGTGTTATCGTCGGCCCCGACGGTTCGATTACTTATCGGGCGTTTTATCCCACGACCAACCCTTTACGTGAAGTAAGATGGAGATTCAATAGAGGAAAAGACGAAGCAAAACGGGAAAACAGTTCAACATGAAGCACATTTATTTCGCGATGAAAGGAAAGCACACATATACAATTACACCAAAAGCAAATGTAAAAGGAGAAGAAACACACAATATTACACAAAAAGCAAATATAAAAGAAGAAGACAATGCAGAGCTATCCGACTACCGAGCACACGGCAACACTTATACAATTTTACTTCACAGACGGCGCCGACAACACATATACCCAAAGCAAAAGAAAAAGAACCACCCTCAAGGATGAGGCGGGCCTGGGGCCGAGACCGCGTCGGGCCTACCCGTCTGATGATGAGACGCAAAGTGGCGGTGGCGCCCCAACTCCGCGGGCCTCGCGGACAGTGTGTGGTTGGGGGTGGGAAAGGGGCCCCCTTGTCGCACTATCTCAGCGCGGGGGGAAACAGGAGGGGGTTGTTGATGCTCGGGGGATGGAGGATATCTCTCTGTCTCGGGTCCCGCGACGAGCGTCTCCACCACGACCTCGGTCGCGCCGCCGGCCTCTCCCTCCGCAGTTCCCCGAATCCGACGCGAGCACCCCCTCAACCGCCTTCGCCGCCGCCACCTCTCCACAGCTTCGTCCGATCGCCCTCTCCGTCTCCTCTCTTGACTCGTCCCAACTCTTCACTGGCTCCGCGAACTCCCAACTGCGAACTCCCAACCGAACTGCTTTGACTGACGAACGCAGCCGTTTATATGCCCCGTGGCTTCGCTCCTTCACCTTTGACCCTTTACCTCTAACTGGCTCCCCAATGGACCGAGGAAAAGTGGGCGTGAATGCTTTTTGATCCATGAATTTGCATATAGCGACCACACTCCAACGCCCTGGAGGCGGGGCCAAATCGCCCCACGCTCACCGATAGGACGGAACAGAAGTGGGCGTGAGTCGTTTTTGATCCGTTTTCTTCGGAAAGTCTGTGATGTTTCTGAACACGCTGCTCGGTGCGCGCCCTGCACGAGTCCAGTATCGGTGCCCACAAGTGGCGCAAGAATGGTGGTGATGCGATGGTGGCGAGTTGTGACGGTAAAGGTCGTGGTTGTTGTTGTGAAGCGGCCTTGTGGTTGGTGGTTGTTGTGTGATGGCTGTTGAGACGTGGTTGGTGGTGGTAGTAATGGCGGCTGGTCCAAAATAAAGATAGTAAAAGAAAAACGGCTATCTAAAAGGGTCGCAGCCCGCATGAATGACATTTATTCCCTCTAAACAACGGGTTTGGGCCTAACTACACATATACTTACAGAGATATCTCACCTAAGGGACCTGAATGGTGGTTTGCGAATTTGGTCAACCACAACACTACCCCCTCCCCTTTTTACAGACTCGTCCCGAGTCGTCAAATTTTCGTGTGCCATCATGTGTAGTTCTCCCCTAGTACATTTTACCTACGGATCCCTGAGTGCGACATTCATGGTATTCGTGTCCCCAAAATAAATAACCTGAGGGCTGAGTAACTACCTAAACAAACTCACTCACACGGACGACTTAAATAAAATTGCCGGCGCTAAGACAGACATGCCGGGGGCGCACTCATATGTACAGTACATCTTAACCTTAACTTACTAATTTTACACTAAACCATGGCCCAGGATCAATGAACTCTGCAAAAAGAAAGCAGTTAGCAGGGAGCCAGGCTGCCCGCATGCAGTCTCTGGCTCAAACAATGCAGGTGACAGGGAACGTGGCCGGCTGCTCACACGCAGTCCAAGGCCTTCCCTTTTGAACTGAACGCAGTGAACCACAACGGTGCATGGGCTGCACAACGTAGTCTCCGTGCCAGCTCAAGTGGCACACGCAATGAACACAACGAATGGATGGACGAATGGATGAATGAATGGATGAATGCAAACACGGTGCACGGGCCGCCCCTGCAGGCCCGTGTTGTAGCTGCCAACAGGGAAGTTCTTGCAGCTTGCAAACTGTTGCCTTGCGGATCCTGGCGCACATGGAAATGAACAGGGGGGGGGGGGCAAAGCAAAAATTGAACGGGGCTGGTGAACAGGGGCAGTGGGCATGGCATGGCAAAGGTGATCAGGCAAAAACAGCCCGCAGAAGAAGGCCGCTGCAGGCAAACACAGCCGGCAGATGAACTGGCCGGCACAGGCCTTGAAGCACAGCAGCTGCAGACAATCCGACCGGCACAGGCCTTGCAGCACAGCAGCTGCAGACGATCCAGCCGGCACAGGCCTTGCAGCAACACAACAGCTGCCGATGAAGTGGGCCGGCACAGGCCTTGAAGAAAAACAGCCAGCCGGCAGATGAAGTGGGCTGGCACAGGCCTTACAGCAACACAGCCAGCAGATGAAGCTGGCCAGCCTTTGCCGTTCAGTGGAGGTTGGTGGAGGGAGTGCGGTGGTGCTGGCCACTCGGAAGGCGGGCTCGGACCTACCCTACGGTCTCCCTCCCAACCTATCGCCTTTGCCTGTCATTGTCTATACCCACTCCCTTAATTTGTCAAACCCCAATTTAGCCCCAACTTATTTTTTTATTTTTACTTCCCCACTATAAATCGTCCCCTAACCCCCTTTATCGTCCTTGTTCGGCTAACCTATCCTGTCATCTAGCCTACTCCCAGCCCCTACGTTCCCTTCCCGGAGGGGAATAAGGGAGAGCTAACGTCCTGTGTCGAGGCCCAACGAAGCCTCAGAATGGCCTCCCCAGACTTCAGCGATCTATAACAAAAGTGGGTCCAGCGGCCCCCAACGAGAGCGAGGGGATGGATGGTGCGGAGGGGTACGCTTCCGAATCTACCCTAACCATTTAACTGTTAAACTACCCTGGGGCTTTCAACAAGTGCCTCTCGCTTAAACTATTGGTTCTATAAACCCAGATTCCCGTCGCCTGTGTTGGTGTCCTTACAATTTCGGGCCTCGCCCCCCAATTTTCTCTCCGTGCCCTCACACGGTCTCATGGCTGGGACACGTGGCTCCCTTTGGCAGGCACGACCCTCTGCCGAATCTCCCGCTATGGCACCCCCGGGCACTACACTGCCTCCGAGCCTACCAGCTCCCTAACACCGGGGAGTGCCCCCCATGGCACCTCCCCTGAAACACACACGTGGCAGGCTGGCTTCCCGGGTCCCTTTCCGAGGGTCACCCGTGCCCACAACACTGCCCACGCGGCTAATGGCGCCCCGGGCCACCGCACCAAGCAGGCGCACCCGTGCCCACTACGCTATCCCGGCCCCCCATGGGCCCTTGGCCTACTACGGCCGACTAGCCTGGTGCCCGGGGTACCCACTCAGCGATACTCACCTTTCGCAGCCACGCTCCCAGCCCATCAACAGGGCTCCTGCACCCCTCCAAATGGGTTTCGAGCCTACATTCACACCAACTACAAAACGACCTCCATTTTTCAATTTAACTAACCCCCTAACTCAGTCTACACTGACCCCGGGGTCCCTTGGGCGGGAGTCACTCCTCCCCCCAATCACTCATCGCACCATGCATTCCCCATTCGCTCCATACACACAGACCCGCTGGCCTCACTCACTCACCAAGCACATGCTTCCACTTCACAACTTTTCAACACACACACACCGCTGAACTCTGCCATCCTTCTAACTACCTCCCCTAACTAACTCGTGCTCCCACGTCGTCCCTTAAACTATAGCACGTTCCTTTTAACACTACGTAGCTAAGCTACGTCCCCACTACACATTCACAAGTCTGTCACTGTCTCCAAATAAATCATTTTATTTCCCAACCTAAATCTGGCTACAATCCCTCTAACTAATCCATTCCACGGACTCCATGAGGACTTACCCCTGCCCCATGAAGTCGGTCTAACTAAGCTAACCCTTCCCCCTAACTAGTTTCCATCCTGTTCCCTGGGCAAGGGGGTCTTCCACCCCTTGCCCAGGAATCCTGTGCACCCGAAAGTGAGGCTTGCTTTTTTTTTTTTTTTCACATGCGCAGCACCAGCACGGCAACTCACAGCTCGCGCACTTTGCACCTGCCCGTGACGTCATGCAGCTGCACATGTTCCTCGTCCCTCCTTGGACGGTACTATCCGGCAGGGATACCCCTCCTGCCGGATTCCAACCCCACGTGCAGCCATGGCGTCACCGTGCGCATAAAAAAAAACACAAGCCCCACTTCTCGAGGGGTTCCCCATGTGAACACATGTGCTTTGCCCGTTGGAGCTTAACACACACGATCGCATGGAGAACCCGTCCGGTCCAAATCCGTTTACCTGCCTAAACTTTGTCCGTCCGCGGGATCGGCAAATCCACCGCGTGCGTTTCCGGACCGGGATTTCACTCTCGCAAGCGAGCACGTGGGGGCCTCGTGCGTTGCACAGCACGGACCTCGTGCTCACTGCTGGGTGAACCCGGCACGGTCCCGAAACAACTACAGCCGCTACTCGGCTTTCTTTCCTCACATGTCGCCGTCGTCGCCATTCGACACACGCACTCCCGCGTGTTGCAACGCTAACACTCCACACCATTAAACTCACACCGGGAGACGCGGCTGCATGTTCACACATGCCCACCGACATCTCCCTTACATACCGCTCTCTCACACACACGGTCTCGCTTGCACTCGGCCGTTCACTCACGCATGCCATTTCCCTTGCACACGTGGCTCCCCTCACTCGCAGCCTTCCACTCACTCGTGCCATTTCCTTCACACAAACCACACTACTCACACACGCGGGGGCACTCACCCGCGGTGCCTCATCCACTCCACACACCGTCCCTCACTCACACACGCGGGGGCACTCAACCGCGGTGTTTCATCCATACTGGCCGTTTCATCCACACACACGGCCTCTTCCACTTGCGGTGCCCCTTTTACACACGGCGTGCTGGGAAGCACGTACTCCGGCACAATCGCCACCACACCACTCACACACGGGGTCGCTTCCACACACGGGGTCGCACTCACACCTTGAACCACACACACAGGGACAACCACACTGGGGATTTGTGTCCCCACAAGGGTCTCCGGGGCCTCTATACCCCCCAAGCTCTCCGTGCACCTGTCCACAGCACCCGTCCCCTCAACCTCCAAAGCACGACCGAACTCACCTGGTCTTGACTCGCCTCAAGGGGGCATACTCCCTCCCCTCGTTCCTGGAGGAGGCCATCCAACTGCTCGCACCGGGTCTCTACCCAGTCCGCGAGCTCACCCCCATTATCCTCCACTACCTCCGTGTGTGTGTGTGTGTGTGTGTGTGTGTGTGTGTGTGTGTGTGTGTGTGTGTGTGCGTCACTTACCCCGTCTTCATCGTGTAGTCTTCCCTCTATCGTTCCCATCTCCCATGTCTCTGCCAACTCAGTCACCTCTTCACCCTTTACCTCCCTTGTCTCAACTATCATTTCCGTCTCTTCCCTTGTTATCTCCCTCGTGCACGTCTCCGTCACCCCAATTAGTTTGTCCCTCTCGGTTACCATCACTTTTTCTGTCACGACCCTCGCCCAACACGCCCCCCGAATTATTTTGTCCTTACCCGCCTCCACCGCGGGCCTGTCAGCCGTTGCACCCCCTCCCAGCTCGTTCGCTCCTACACGTGGAGTCGCCATTTTGAGCTCCGCGGTTACTGCCTTCATGTCCGCCTGCAGGCTTCGGCACATGTTCCGCGTCTCACCCCGCAGCTCTTTCATTCCTTGCGCATTTGTTTCCATATTAGTTTTCATGCGTTTTATTTCGTTTATAATTTCAGTTGTGTTTGCATCCATCTTTTCGATCATTTGTTGTGTATTCGCATCCATCTTTTGT
>NC_140966.1:6096477-6103977 GCF_056783735.1 Eptatretus burgeri
GTCGGAATCCTCTGTCAAGAGCCCACCACCCTCCACTCTAACTGCAGTACACCTAGGGATGGGCTTAGACGAATGCAATTCACGAATTCCTCTGTAAGCAGGACGAGAATCACTTGATCACAGGTGATGCTCTACCCCTTCACAGATTCCTCGTGCATCTGCCTCCTTGTCTGCTCTCAGTAGACGTACAGTTTTATGCCTCAATTCCTTGAAGAGCTCAGCTCTGGCATTAAGCCTGACCCTGCAACTCTGGTCAATGGTATCCACTGTCCCCTGGGAAACAGTTCTTCTTTACCTGACGGTGGGTTCCAAGACATCCACCGGCAACATCAAGGATGGTAGTGTTGAAGGCTCTCCACAATTCTTTAGGATTCTCCAGACCCCCAAATCCCCACTCGCAAACTCCTCAGCTACCCTCTCTTCCTTGAGAAAACCCATACAGGAAGTTACAGCAAAATCAAGGAACTACCTAAATCCAGCCTCGGCTGGGATGGTACCATTCTCCTTGATTTAAGCTGAAACTTCAGAGTAGCTCCAACAAGCCTGTGGTCGGTACTGAGGATCTGAGCACTCTGATGGTCGCTGGAGGATGATCCAGAACTGCAGGGTCTATCAATGAGCACATGGTCAAGTTCCTTTGCCAAGTCCAGCAATGAGCCTGTGGGTGCTGAAACCATGAACCAGCCACCCGAAGTCCACGGCTTCTTGCAAAGTCAAGGAACTTGGTGCTATTCCGTTTGGCAGTTAGAGACACGTGGGAACCGACACGCGCCTCATAAGACACCAGGTAAATGACACCCAAGGAGTGAGGATTCCTCAGTCTCATAATACGCTCGTTGACAAGTGTTACCTCAATTATCATGGGAGTCAGCTTTGTCGACACAACTCCACACAAGGAAAGTAGATGCAGATGGAGGCCATTCGGCCCATCATGCCTGCACCTCATCAACACCGCACCAAATTATCGACACCTGGATCAAAACAAGGCAATCATGTTTTTTTTCAAGGGGTTTTTTTTTTGTATTTTTGTTTTTTTTCTTTCCAGGGGAGGGGGCATGGGCGTAGTCAGTCTTGGGTAAAAATAACAGAACATCTAGCAGACTGCTCACGTCGATGAACCCCCCCCCTACCACAAGCAACACTCCACACACATGCATTCAACGACCCATCAATACTCGATCTACCTGAAAGTCCTGCCAACATCCCCACACCCCCTCCATCTCCATAACTTCCAGGTACCTATCGAATTCCAATTTAAACATCTGCTGTTTCTGCTGCTCCTACCTTTCCAGGGAACACGTTCCATGCATGAACGACTCTCTTGAGTAAATGACCCATGCCTTATTACCTTCCTAACGCTCCCCTGCTTTATACTTCGGCCATGAGCCCTGGTCCTATCACTGTCTACTCTGCTGAATAATTCATCTGCACTTATTTTGTCTGTACCTTTCATTATCATAAACATCTCCATCATATCTCCTCGTAACCACCTCCTTTCTAGTGTATGAAGCCCTGTCTCCTTCAGCCGCTCCTCATCACTGAGTCGAGCTTGACCCGGAATCAATGTAGTAGCCTTGTGCTGAACCCTCTCTTTGGCATCTTTGTCCTTCCAGAGTTGTGGTGACCAAAACTGCACAGAATATTCTAGATGTGGCCCTCACTAAATTCCTGTACAATGTTAACACCTCCTTTTGATTTGTAAATGATCCCCTTCCAAATACAACCTAAACCCCCATCCGCTCTACCTATGGCTGCCTGGTACTGTGCTGCCTGCTTACCTCCCATATCTATTACCATCCCCAGATCCTTCTCCTGTGTGACACGCTCCGAAATTACCCCTTGCTTCCTGCAATCTCTATTTTTATTTTCAAATCCTGAATTCCTTCTTCAATTCCAACTGCAAACCTTGCTGACCCCTTTCTATTCAACATACGTCCATCATTCTGGAAACACTCCCTTTGTCCCCAAAATGATTCCCACTGCTTCTTAAATGTAAAACCTTCCTCCCTGCACCATTCTTCCAGCCATTGGTTGCCATCTTTCCCTCCAGGTCTTTAAGATAACTGTTCACCACCATCTCACATTGTCCCAAATCCAAAAGCATGATCTTTTAAACCCTCATTAACCCAACCCAAATGTCTCGTACTTTCCCAGCTTTCCCTCCTTGGAGTTTCCTTCTGTGTTCTGTATATCCTCATTGGAGTCTTCTAAAGTGTTGAGTGTGTTGGGTGTGGGTGAGGATTTGAGTTTGTGGGGTACAGGTGAGGGTTTGAGAGTTTGGGTTGTGGGTGAGGGCTTCAGTGTGTGAGGTGTGGGTGAGAGTTTGAGTGTGTGGGTGTGGGTGAGGGTTTCAGTGTGTGGGTGAGGGTTTGAGTGTGTGGGCTGTGGGTGATGATTTGAGTGTGTGGGTGTGGGTGAGTATTTGAGTGTGTGGGTGAGGGTTTGAGTGTGTGGGTGTGGGTGAGGGTTTGAGTGTGTGGGTGTGGGTGAGGGTTTGAGTGTGTCGTGGTGGGTGAGAGTTTGAGTGTGTGGGTGTGGGTGAGGGTCTGACTGTGTGAGGTGTGGGTGAGGGATTCAGTGTGTGAGGTGCGGGTGAGGGCTTCAGTGTGTGAGGTGTGGGTGAGGGTTTGGGTGTGTGGGTGTGGGTGAGGTTTCAGTGTGTGGGTGAGGGTTTGAGTGTGTGGGCTGTGGGTGAGGGTTTGAGTGTCTTGGCTGTGGGTGAGGGTTTGAGTGTGTGGGCTGTGGGTGAGGGTTTGAGTGTGCGGGTGTGGGTGTGGGTGAGGGTTTGAGTGCTGGGGTATGGGGGAAGGTTTGACCGGAATGGCCACATTAATGAGCGGTATCATGTTCCCGCTGAGTTTATCGGCGTTCAATGGGAAGTGTGTACAGTACCAAGGTTTTACAGTGTTTGTCCAGCGGATTGTTGAGGCAGGAATCATTTTTTCAGTCCTCCAGACCATGGAAAAAGCCCCAAAAAAACGAGATCGGTCAAAACTGCAAGATCATCATAATGATCTTGAGATGGAATATTTCCAAACTGCCTCTCTCAATGAAAATGACTGGTCCCATCTGAAAGAGTTTCACTTGGTGCAGCATCCTTTGCTATGGTAATTTTAATAGCTTGAAAGGATTCCACGAAAAGTTTGCAAAACTGCATTCCTTTGTATGGGTGAGGGTTTGAGTGTGTGGGTGAACAGAAAGAGTGGATGGGACTACAACTGTCAATCAGCCTGATGGAGGATGGGGCTGCTGGAAACATTCACCCTTGGGCCAATATATGGGTGAGGTTAATGGTGGAATATTATCAGGAAGTCGGTGATGGAAAGTACGTACAATTTAGAATGTTAGATCGTCTATAAAGTTTTACAGGACCTTGACAATGTGAGCACGTCAAAAACAGCATGGACTACAACATTTGTAAATCAGGAGTAGAACACCTACAGTGCCTATAGTAAGTCGACACCCCCTTTCAAAATTTTCACCTTTTGTTACCTTATAGCCTGGAATTGAATTGCATTAAATCAGATTTTTTACACATTTATTTATACATCGTAACCCACAACTTCCAAGTGAAAAAACAAATTCTGCAAATTTTTATAAAATTAATTAAAAATACAAAACTACAATAACTTGGTTGGATAAGTGTCCACGCCCCCCATATAGTAATAATTGTAAATTAGATCAGGTGTAATCAATCACCTTCAAAATCACACACCAAGTTAATTGGCCTCCACCTGTGTTAAATTGTAGTGATTCTGATTATTTCAGAATAAAATCAGCTGTTCCTGTAGGTTTCCTCTGCTGGGTAGTGCTTCTCACAGTAAAGGCTCAACCATGAGCAGCAAAGAGCTTTCAAAAGACCTCCGGGATAAAGTTGTGGAAAGGCGCAGATCATGGGATGGGTATAAATATATTTCAAAGGTCTTGAATATCCCTTGGAACCCAGTCAAGACAATCATTAAGAAGTGGATGGCATATAGTACCACCAAGATCCTGCCTAGATTACGCCGCCCCTCCAAACGGGATGACCAAGTTATGAGGAGACTGATCAGAGAGGCCACCAAGAAGCCAATGGAAACTTTAAAAGAGCTACATGCCTTTGTGGTAAAGGCTGGTCACTGTGTGCATGTGATAATATCTAAAGCACTCCATGAGTCTGGCCTGTACGGGAGGGTGGCGAGAAGGAAGCCATTACTCAAAAAATTCCACCTTGAGTCCCATTTGAGGTATGAAAAAAAAAAAAAACCCACTGCAGAGATTCTGAAGCCATGTGGCAAAAAGTTCTGTGGCCTGACGAAACCAAGATGGAACTTTTTGGCCGAAATGCAAAATGTTATGTTTGGCACAAACCCAACACAACACACCACCCAAAGAACACCACACCAACTGTGAAGCATGGTGGTGGCAGATCATGTTATGGGGATGTTTCTCATCAGCAGGGACTGAGGCAGTTGTCAGGATAGAAGGGAAAATGGATGGAGCAAAATACAGAAAAACTCGAGAGAAAACCTACTGCCCTTTGCAAGAAAGCTGAAATTGTGACGGCAGTTCACCTTTCAACATGACAACGACCTGAAGTACACAGCCAAAGCTACACTGGAGTGGTGAATGACCAAAAAGATAAATGTCCTTGAGTGGCCCAGTCAGAGCCCCGACCTGAATCCAATCGAAAATCTGTGGCATGACTTCAAGGTTGCTGTCCATTAACACTCCCCACACTACTTGATTGAGCTTGAACAGCTTTGTTCAGAAAAATGGGTAAATATTGCCCAATCAAGATGTGCAAAGTTGGTAGAGACCTATCCCAACAGACTCACAGCTGTAATTGCTGTTAAAGGTGCTTCCACCAATTATTAACTCAGGGAGGTGGACACTAATCCAACCAGGATATTGTAGTTTTGTAATTTTAATTGATTTTCTGAAATTTGTGGAATTTTTTTTCACTTGGAAGTTGTGGGTTACGATGTGTAAATAAAGCTGGGAAAAGTCTGATTTAATGCGATTTAATTCCAGGATATAAGGCAACAAAAGGTGAAAATTTTGAAAGGCGGTGCAGACTTTCTATCGGTACTGTATGTGGATATTTCTTTTTAAAAAAACAAGTAAAGAAACAAGTCATAAAAACATGTTTTTTTTTCAAATGCACAAGGATGTCGGGATACCCCTCCAAAAGGTATGTAAACAAGGTAGGGATGGTCACAAGAAATGATCATGTAGAAACCATCCCTATATCTTTCTTTGGTGTGTGTGTGTGTGTGTGTGTGTGTGTGTGTGTGTGTGTGTGTGTGTGTGTGTGTGTGTGTGTGTGTGTGTGTGTGTGTACGTGCGTTATAACTTTGTCTTTTTTCGGGACATCCATCATTTAAAGAAACATGTAGTGATGCTTTCATGTGATCATTTCTTGTGACCATCCCTACCTTGTTCACAAACTTTTTGCAGGGACATCCATCATTTAAAGAAACATGTAGTGATAATTTCATGTGATCATTTCTTGTGACCATCCCTACCTTGTTTACATACCTTTTGCAGGGACATCCATCATTTAAAAAAACATGTAGTGATAATTTCATGTGATCATTTCTTGTGACCATCCCTACCTTGTTTACATACCTTTTGCAGGGACATCCATCATTTAAAAAAACATGTAGTGATGATTTCATATGATCATTTCTTGTGACCATCCCTACCTTGTTTACATACTTTTGGAGAGACATCCATCATTTAAAGAAACATGTAGTGATGATTTCATATGATCATTTCTTGTGACCATTCCTACCTTGTTTACATACCTTTTTCAGGGACATCCATCATTGAAAAAAACATGCAGTGATGATTTCATATGATCATTTCTTGTGACCATCCCTATCTTGTTTACATACTTTTGGAGAAACATCCATCATTTAAAGAAACATGCAGTAATGATTTCATATGATCATTTCTTGTGACCATTCCTACCTTGTTTACATACCTTTTTCAGGGACATCCATCATTTAAAAAAACATGCAGTGATGATTTCATATGATCATTTCTTGTGACCATTCCTACCTTGTTTACATACCTTTTTCAGGGACATCCATCATTTAAAGAAACATGCAGTAATGATTTCATACGATCATTTCTTGTGACCATCCCTACCTTGTTTACATACCTTTTGCAGGGACATCCATCATTTCAAAAAACATGTAGTGATGATTTCATATGATCATTTCTTGTGACCATTCCTACCTTGTTTACATACCTTTTTCAGGGACATCCATCATTTAAAAAAACATGCAGTGATGATTTCATATGATCATTTCTTGTGACCATCCCTACCTTGTTTACATACTTTTTGGAGGGACATCCATCATTTAAAGAAACATGTAGTGATGATTTCATATGATCATTTATTGTGACCATTCCTACCTTGTTTACATACTTTTGGAGAGACATCCATCATTTAAAGAAACATGTAGTAATGATTTCATATGATCATTTCTTGTGACCATTCCTACCTTGGTTACATACCTTTTTCAGGGACATCCATCATTTAAAAAAACATGCAGTGATGATTTCATATGATCATTTCTTGTGACCATCCCAACCTTGTTTACATACGTTTTGGAGAGACATCTATCACTTAAAGAAACATGTCATGATGATTTCATATGATCATTTCTTGTGACCATCCCGACCTTGTTTACATACTTTTTGCAGGGACATCCATCATTTCAAGAAACATGTAGTGATAATTTCATGTGATCATTTCTTGTGACCATCCCTACCTTGTTTACATACCTTTTGCAGGGACATCCATCATTTAAAGATACATGTAGTGATGATTTCATATGATCATTTCTTGTGACCATCCCTACCTTGTTTACATACATTTTGGAGAGACATCCATCATTTCAAAAAACATGTAGTGATGATTTCATATGATCATTTCTTGTGACCATCCCTACCTTTTTTACATACTTTTTGGAGAGACATCCATCATTTAAAGAAACATGTGATGATTTCATATGATTATTTCTTGTGACCATCCCTACCTTGTTTACATACTTTTTGGAAGGACATCCATCATTTAAAGAAACATGTAGTGATGATTTCATATGATCATTTCTTGTGACCATCCCTACCTTGTTTACATACTTTTTGGAGGGACGTCCATCATTTAAAGAAACATGTAGTGATGATTTCATATGATCATTTCTTGTGACCATTCCTACCTTGTTTACATACCTTTTTCAGGGACATCCATCATTTCAAAAAACATGTAGTAATGATTTCATATGATCATTTCTTGTGACCATTCCTACCTTGTTTACATACCTTTTTCAGGGACATCCATCATTTCAAAAAACATGTAGTGATGATTTCATATGATCATTTCTTGTGACCATCCCTACCTTGTTTACATACATTTTGGAGAGACATCCATCATTTAAAGAAACATGTAGTGATGATTTCATATGATCATTTCTTGTGACCATCCCTACCTTGTTTACATACTTTTTG
>NC_140966.1:6108977-6143977 GCF_056783735.1 Eptatretus burgeri
TCTTCTTCTTCTTCTCCTTCTTCTCCTTCTTCTTTTTCTTCCTTTTTCTTTTTCTTCTTCTTCCTTCTTCTTCTTCTTCTTCTTCCTTCTTCTTCTTCTTCTTCTTCCTTCTTCTTCTTCTTCTTCTTCCTTCTTCTTCTTCTTCTTCTTCATTCTTCTTCTTCTTCTTCTTCTTCTTCATTATTCTTCTTCTTCTTCTTCTTCATTCTTCTTCTTCTTCTTCTTCTTCATTCTTCTTCTTCTTCTTCTTCTTCTTCATTCTTCTTCTTCTTCTTCTTCTTCTTCTTCTTCTTCTTCATTCTTCTTCTTCTTCTTCTTCTTCTTCCTTCTTCTTCCTCTTCTTCTTCCTTCTTCTTCCTCTTCTTCTTCCTTCTTCTTCTTCTTCTTCTTCTTCTTCTTCTTCTTCTTCTTCTTCCTTCTTCTTCTTCTTCTTCTTCCTTCTTCTTCTTCTTCTTCTTCCTTCTTCTTCTTCTTCCTTCTTCTTCTTCTTCTTCTTCTTCTTCTTCTTCTTCTTCTTCTTCTTCTTCTTTGTTCTTCTTCTTCTTCTTCTTCTTCTTCTTCTTCTTCTTCTTCTTCTTCTTCTTCCTTCTTCTTCTTCTTCTTCTTCCTTCTTCTCCTTCTTCTTCCTTCTTCTTCCTTCTTTCTTCCTTCTTCTTCCTTCTTTCTTCCTTCTTCCTTCTTATTCTTCTTCCTTCTTATTCTTCTTCCTTCTTCCTTCTTCTTCTTCTTCTCTTCTCCTTCATTCTTCTTCTTCTTCTTTTATTTTTCTTATGCTTTTGATTCTTCTTCTTTTTCCATTCAACGCCACGTCGGTGCTTCTTCCTCTTCCTTTGAGGCTGCTTTCTATTTCCCCGCGTCTTTCAGTCCTTGGTCTCCTCTCACCGCTGCCCCCGTCCCCCCACCCCCCCATTTGTTTACCAGGGTCTTGATCGTCCTCCGTAAAATAAGTGCGTCGTTCACGAGAAACCTTGGAGGAAGTCGGTCCGTGTGCGATCTGTGCCTTCGGATTTCACGATCAACATCACCGAGCGGGTTCGTGATCTCGAGCAATGGATGAAATATTCATTCGTGACTTGGTTCGTGATGTTGGTTCGTGATGTTGGTTCGTGAGTTTATCCTTTGGTTTTACCAATTACAGGGAGAAACGGAAATGTGAGATGAACCTACAACCTGACAATGTAAACCGTCGTAATGTCGTGTGTTAGGGTGTGTGTGTGTTGAGTTAGGGTGTGTGTCTGTCTGTGTGTTAGGGTCTGTGTGTGTGTGTGTGTATTAGGGTGTGTGTGTGTGTGTTAGGGTGTGTGTCTGAGTTAGGGTGTGTGGCTGTCTGTGTTAGGGTGTGTGTCTGTGTGTGTGTATTAGGGTGTGTGTGTCTGTGTGTTGAGTTAGCGTGTGTGTCTGTGTGTGTGTATTAGGGTGTGTGTGTGTGTTAGGGTCTGTCTGTGTGTGTATTAGGGTGTGGGTGTGTTAGGGTGTGTGTCTGTCTGTGTGTGTTAGGGTGTGTGTCTGTCTTTGTGTTAGGGTGTGTGTTTGTGTGTTAGGGTGTGTGTGTTTGTGTGTGTGTTGGGGTGTGTGTGTTAGGGTGTGTGTCTGTCTTTGTGTTAGGGTGTGTGTCTGTTAGGGTGTGTGTCTGTTTGTGTGTGTGTTGGGGTGTGTGTGTTAGGGTGTGTGTCTGTCTTTGTGTTAGGGTGTGTGTCTGTATGTGTGTGTTAGGGTGTGTGTGTCTGTGTGTGTGTGTGTGTGTGTGTGTGTGTGTGTGTGTTGGAGTTTGTTTCTGTGTCTGTGTGTGTTAGGGTCTGTCTGTGTGTGTGTGTGTGTATCTGTCTGTCTGTGTGTGTGTATCTGTCTGTGTCTGTGTGTGTGTATCTGTCTGTGTCAGTGTGTCTGTGTATGTGTGTGTACACTACTGTACTGTACGATAATGAGCATTGTAATGTGTGTACACTACTGTACTGTACAATGATATAATGTAATTGTAATATCTTGTCTGTGTGTGCACTCCTGTTTGATAATGCATTGTTTATATCTTGTGAAATCTCGTGTGTGATGATTTCCAGGGGATAGAGGCAGAAATTTAGGATCACTCTTAGTCCTTAGATAGTGATGGCAAACATTGACTTGCTGTCGAAAGAATAATTGAAGGTTGAGGTTTCCTTGCACCTCCAAGTCAACCAAGAGATAACATGACATAAACTAGCAAGCTACTCGGTAGAGCGCATACCTTCGCTCCACAATTCCTGATCCACGAGAACATATCAGGCACAATACAGTTTTGAAATATCATGTGATGTATTGTTTTTTTTTTTGCCATATCTCTCAATGGTGAAGAATCACTTTAAAATTAAATAATTCTTGTATCCAGATCCAGATTTGTATCTTTAGCAAAATCAAATCAATTTGTCCTTGCGACACACCCAACCTGTCCACCAAGTTTCATCCGAATTTGTCCACAACTTTTTGAGATATGTGCGATATACCGTTTTTAGCCATATCACTTAAAAAAATTCAAGTCTCCGGATCTTCATCAAAATCTAATCAGTTTGTCTTTATCACACAGCGAACCTGTCCACAAAATTTCATCCGGATCAGTCCACAACTTTTTGAGATATCCTGCACACAAACAAACAAATGAAATTGCTCGTTGAGCAAGGAATTGCCGGAAAAACTTTGTCATATCTACATGATCTCTGAAAAAACAAAAACCTCAAAATGACTTGACGCCGCGCAGACGTGCAGGCAGCGAGTGATTGAGCTTCTCGGTGGCCCGAGGGTCCTTTTTAGTTGGGGTCCAGCTCTGTCCTGGATACAGCCATTAAATGCACACACTTAGAGTATTTATTTCACGGCCATAGACGCGGGTTTGAAAATTGTATGATGATGTTGGGAATGATTCCTAGAATACGGAGATTTTTGCTTCGAGCGGCCTCGCGCGTTTATTTTAAATTCAATTTTAATTCTTTTTTCACTTTTCATTGTCGCTAAAGCCGCTGTCACACCTTAACGATTTAGCCAGCGTATGCCGACGTATGAAAAATTTATCTAAAACGCTGGCACACGTCGAATACGTTATGGGTAAGTATTGTATTTGTTAAGAGCACGCTGAAGCACGCTGGCATACATCGTAGTACGCCGAGCTCGTCGACAAATTTTAACATGCTCAAAATTTTTCGACGTATGCCAGCGTATGACTCACACGCTCCGCGTACGCTGGCCATAAGTTGTAGGCACGTTACGCAATCGTTGACACACGTCGTCACACGTTACTTGTAAGTTACTCATAAGTCGAAACACGTTGAGGTAATGTTTAGCGTCAGTGTTCCAGACTCCATGGTTTTTGGTTTTTTTTCTTTTTTTTTTCCTTCGGTATTACTGTGATGTTGACACTTCGATTTCTAGTGCGGTTATAATATAATATAATTAATAGGCTGCCGCTCAACGATTTAAATCATAACCGCACTAGAAATCGAAGTGTCACCATCACCGTCATACCGAAGGAAACAAAAAAATAAAAAATTAAAAAAAAAACCATGGAGTCTGGAACACTGACGGGTTCCTCGTGTGTGAACCCCATTTTTATATACCAATTCCCCTAAACGCTGCCAATACGCCATTATACGGTAGCTGTAAGTTAGTAACACGTTCAGTAAGTTCTGTGGTCATCTGGAAGACGTCAAGTACGTCAATATGCATTGGAGATACGTTACACATAGGTTCAAAGCACGTTACTCATCAGTTAGAAATAAGTTTTGGGTACGCTAAACATTACCTCGACGTGCTTTGACTTGTGAGTAACTTACAAGTGACGTGTGTCAGCGATCGTATAACGTGCCTACAACTTATGGCCAGCGTATGCGGAACGTGTGAGTCATACGCTGGCATATGTCAAAAAATTTTGAGCATGCTTAAAATTTATCGATGTGCTCGGCGTACTACGACGTATGCCAGCATGCTTTTCATGTATACAAAACTTACCCATAATGTATTCGACGTGTGCCAGCGTTTTTAGACAAATTTTTCATACGCTGGCGAAAACTTCAAGGTGTGACAGGGCTTTGACACTTTGATGTCTAGTGCGGTTATGATTTGAATCGTCGAGCGGCAGCCTTTTAATAGGCTACGCAACGTGATCGTCGGCGATACGCTGCCGCGCGCTATGCATACGTTAGACTATCGTTGGGCATAGGTTGTGAACGCCGACAACACGCTAAGCATTCATTGGTATAAGTTATCGAAACGTTCTGTGTACGTTACTAATACTTTACGTGTACGTCCAACTCGTTATGAATACGCCAAAAACTGAAAAAAAACATCAATAGTTCAGCATACGCCAGCGTTTTACATACATTTTGATACGTTGCCATACGCTGGCTAAAACATCAAGGTGTGACAGCGGCTTAAGGTTGATGAACACTCGGTTGCATCAAGTTGTGTATCCCAGCTGACCGACAAACCCGCTCAGGTGTATTATTTTATTATCCCTTCCATTGTTTTGTCTCATCACGTGGAATTTATTTGAAGTCCTTTGATTCATCACGTACAACATGAGCTACCGAGTTTTTGTTTTTTTTTTGCATGTAATCGATCATAAAATTGATTTTTCAGAGGGAAACAAAAACCTTAAAGAGCATTTTCAAGCATATGGTGAGATAATTTTTTCTTTTTTTATTGTTATCACTGCCTCTCCAGCAGCACCAGGAAAAATGGCCGTCACAAACATGGGATTGACCGTGAATTTGGTGAACAGCATTGTGGGTGTCAGTCTCCTGACGATGCCCTTCTGTTTTAAGGAGGTAAGTTGCTGTCAACTTCCCATTTGCCTTTTTATTTTATTGTTGTTTCTCTTCATGCTCCTTTTACCTGGTTTACATCCTTGTTGCTGATGTAACAAAATGGTGAATTATTTTTAAAGGACCTTTGACAGGAAGGTTGGGTGGAAGTCTGGAGGGACTGGGTGGGAGGAGGAAGGGGAAGGGTTGTGGGGGGAGGAGTAAAGGGTTGGGATGGAGGAGAGACCCGGTGTTGCCTGGCAATGCCGGGTTCCCCTGCCAGTGTGTTTGTTAAAAAAAAATACTTGCGGGGTATGCTTACATATTGTGTAAGCAAGAATGAACCGTGCTTTCCCATTGACTCGGGTCACTTTACTGCATTTGCTTTTTTCATTTATGCTTTCCAACAGTTATGTGATTTTTTTTCCTGTTGTATCGGCTTCGATGTCCATCAGCAAACAAAATTACCATGCTTCCCCATTGTCTGGGGTCACTCAGCTGCATTTGATTTTTCATTTATTTAGTTTGTTTCTTTTTTAAAATTTATTTTTATTTTCCTGGTGTATCGGCTTCGATGTCCATTGGCACACAAAATTACCATGCTTCCCCATTGTCTCGTCACTCACCTGTATTTTTTTTTCATTTATGGATGTTGTCCGACGATTCTGTGAAATTTTCCAGTGTCCGGCTTCGATGTCCTCGGCACACAAAATTTCAACTTTCTACATCACCCAGAAGGTACTGATCTTTAATACCAGTGAGTGAGTGAGTCAGTGGTTCAAAAGAGTTTATACATTACATGTATTAGCAAAAACCACCCGTTCCCTCGCTGACGAGGGAAGAGAGAGACGGGGATACGAAAGGTCGAAAAAGGAAGAGGGATACGAAAGGGGGTCGAAAGAGAGGGGTGGGGGAGAGAGAGAGGGGGGGGGGGGGGAGATGAGGGTGAGGGTGGAGGGGAAAAGAGAGAGGGGGGTGTGGGAGCGAGGAGGGGTGGGAGAAGGGAAGACTGTGTGACGTGAGAGGAAGGGAAACCAGACGTGCGGTGGGGATGGAGCGTTAATTATGATTCATATTGTCTCATCAAAATGATTCTGCAGAGAATAACAGTGAAGATGGAAACAAAATAATGTCTGAAATCCATTTTATACTGGTCATACTATAAATACGGCCTGGAGGCAAACACCGCCCGGACACGTCCGAAGACAAAACCCACCAGACGCATCCGGCACAAAGCTGTCCGGAGCCTTTCTTCTGTCTGGACACGTCTGGAGGCAAACTCCTGTCCGGACATGTTCGAAGATAAACACCGCCAAGCCGCATCCGGAGCCAAGCTGTCCAGAGAAAAACACTGCCCGGACGCGTCCGGAGACAAACATCGCCCAGACACGTCCGGAGACGAACGCCGCCCTGATGCGTTCGGAGACGAACTCCCGTCCGGGCATAAATACCTCCCGGATACGTCCGGAGACACTCCCATCCGGAGGACACATCCAGATATGGACAGACAGAGACAGATGGGAGTTAGCAGAGAGAATGTGCCACACTTTATGAAACACACACACACACGCACACACACACACACACACACACACACACACACGCTTGGCAGAAATCGGTAATTTTTCGGGAATCGGCAGGTTGGAAGCAATGTGATTACCGACTCCAGTATGTACTGTGTACAACTCAAAAACTTTGAGTAGCTTTTATCAAAAAACAATGTTGCATTTATATAGACGTTTCAGGGATATGCTTACCAACATTAGGCTTTATAAACAACTGTGTGTGTGACGGGTGAAAAAATATTTGGCTCGGTAATTTATAAAATACGTTAATATGGCAAACAGCTCAGAAATTGGGTGTTATTTCACAACACCTCGCTCAGAATGATGGAGCACGAACAATTCGTTCAGAATTTAGGATGACGGAGCACGGACCGCTCGCTCAGGGTGACGTGGCACGGACCGCTCGCTCAGGGTGACGTGGCACGGACCGCTGGCTCAGGGTGACGTGGCACGGACCGCTCGCTCAGGGTGACGTGGCACGGACCGCTCGCTCAGGGTGACGTGGCACGGACCGCTCGCTCAGGGTGACGTGGCACGGACCGCTCGCTCAGGGTGACGTGGCACGGACCGCTCGCTCAGGGTGACGTGGCACGGACCGCTCGCTCAGGGTGACGTGGCACGGACCGCCGCTCGCTCAGGGTGACGTGGCACGGACCGCCGCTCGCTCAGGGTGACGTGGCACGGACCGCCGCTCGCTCAGGGTGACGTGGCACGGACCGCCGCTCGCTCAGGGTGACGTGGCACGGACCGCCGCTCGCTCAGGGTGACGTGGCACGGACCGCCGCTCGCTCAGGGTGACGTGGCACGGACCGCCGCTCGCTCAGGGTGACGTGGCACGGACCGCCGCTCGCTCAGGGTGACGTGGCACGGACCGCCGCTCGCTCAGGGTGACGTGGCACGGACCGCCGCTCGCTCAGGGTGACGTGGCACGGACCGCCGCTCGCTCAGGGTGACGTGGCACGGACCGCCGCTCGCTCAGGGTGACGTGGCACGGACCGCCGCTCGCTCAGGGTGACGTGGCACGGACCGCCGCTCGCTCAGGGTGACGTGGCACGGACCGCCGCTCGCTCAGGGTGACGTGGCACGGACCGCCGCTCGCTCAGGGTGACGTGGCACGGACCGCCGCTCGCTCAGGGTGACGTGGCACGGACCGCCGCTCGCTCAGGGTGACGTGGCACGGACCGCCGCTCGCTCAGGGTGACGTGGCACGGACCGCCGCTCGCTCAGGGTGACGTGGCACGGACCGCCGCTCGCTCAGGGTGACGTGGCACGGACCGCCGCTCGCTCAGGGTGACGTGGCACGGACCGCCGCTCGCTCAGGGTGACGTGGCACGGACCGCCGCTCGCTCAGGGTGACGTGGCACGGACCGCCGCTCGCTCAGGGTGACGTGGCACGGACCGCCGCTCGCTCAGGGTGACGTGGCACGGACCGCCGCTCGCTCAGGGTGACGTGGCACGGACCGCCGCTCGCTCAGGGTGACGTGGCACGGACCGCCGCTCGCTCAGGGTGACGTGGCACGGACCGCCGCTCGCTCAGGGTGACGTGGCACGGACCGCCGCTCGCTCAGGGTGACGTGGCACGGACCGCCGCTCGCTCAGGGTGACGTGGCACGGACCGCCGCTCGCTCAGGGTGACGTGGCACGGACCGCCGCTCGCTCAGGGTGACGTGGCACGGACCGCCGCTCGCTCAGGGTGACGTGGCACGGACCGCCGCTCGCTCAGGGTGACGTGGCACGGACCGCCGCTCGCTCAGGGTGACGTGGCACGGACCGCCGCTCGCTCAGGGTGACGTGGCACGGACCGCCGCTCGCTCAGGGTGACGTGGCACGGACCGCCGCCCGCTCAGGGTGACGTGGCACGGACCGCCGCTCGCTCAGGGTGACGTGGCACGGACCGCCGCTCGCTCAGGGTGACGTGGCACGGACCGCCGCTCGCTCAGGGTGACGGGGCACGGACCGCCGCTCGCTCAGGGTGACGTGGCACGGACCGCCGCTCGCTCAGGGTGACGTGGCACGGACCGCCGCTCGCTCAGGGTGACGTGGCACGGACCGCCGCTCGCTCAGGGTGACGGGGCACGGACCGCCGCTCGCTCAGGGTGACGTGGCACGGACCGCCGCTCGCTCAGGGTGACGTGGCACGGACCGCCGCTCGCTCAGGGTGACGTGGCACGGACCGCCGCTCGCTCAGGGTGACGTGGCACGGACCGCCGCTCGCTCAGGGTGACGTGGCACGGACCGCCGCTCGCTCAGGGTGACGTGGCACGGACCGCCGCTCGCTCAGGGTGACGGGGCACGGACCGGCGCTCGCTCAGGGTGACGTGGCACGGACCGCCGCTCGCTCAGGGTGACGTGGCACGGACCGCCGCTCGCTCAGGGTGACGTGGCACGGACCGCCGCTCGCTCAGGGTGACGTGGCACGGACCGCCGCTCGCTCAGGGTGACGTGGCACGGACCGCTCGCTCAGGGTGACGTGGCACGGACCGCTCGCTCAGGTTGACATGGCACGGACCGCTCGCTCAGGGTGACGGGGCACGGACCGCTCGCTCAGGTTGACGTGGCACGGACCGCTCGCTCAGGTTGACGTGGCACGGACCGCTCGCTCAGGGTGACGTGGCACGGACCGCTCGCTCAGGGTGACGTGGCACGGACCGCTCGCTCAGGGTGACGTGGCACGGACCGCTCGCTCAGGGTGACGTGGCACGGACCGCTCGCTCAGGGTGACGTGGCACGGACCGCTCGCTCAGGGTGACGGGGCACGGACCGCTCGCTCAGGTTGACATGGCACGGACCGCTCGCTCAGGGTGACGTGGCACGGACCGCTCGCTCAGGGTGACGTGGCACGGACCGCTCGCTCAGGATGACTGAGCACGGACCGCTCGCTCAGGATGCGATATCTCAAAATGTTGTCGACGGATTCAGATTAAACTTGATAGACACTTTGAGTGTGTGACAAGGAAGAATTGATCCAATTTTGGTGAAGATCCGAATCCGAAACCAGATTTGGATACGAGAATTATTTAATTTCCAATGTGATTCTTCACCATTGAGGGATGGGGCCAAAAACAATATGTAGCATGATATTTCAAAAATGTATGGGTTGTTGATATGTTTGTGTGGAACAAGCATTGCATGGCGAAGATATGTGCTCTACCGAGTGCCCTTCTCGTTTGTTATGAGTCCTTTAAAATTTACCTTTTTTTTTTTCCATGTAATGTTAATCCTCATAAATTCTGAAGCTCAAACCTTTTATAAAGTGCTGTATTCATAAATATTGCTTGTTAGCAAGTATCTTTTCTGCCAAAGCAAAAGCCATTTTTGAATTATATCGAAGCTGACGATGATTCAATTAATGAATAAAAATAATTTGAACTTGAAAACAGGATATTATTGATAAGATAATACTGTGCAGTAGTTGAAAGTAAATTAATATTTTTACACACTCCACAGTGTGGGATCGTCTTGGGCCTGTTGCTCTTGCTGTTCTGTGCCTGGATGACTCACCAGTCCTGCATCATGCTGGTGAAAACTGCCGTGGCTACTAAACGCAGGACCTACGTTGGTTTGGGTATGTTTTCAGCTTTATAGCGCAGGATAGATTGGTTTGCAGAATGCTTATCTTTGCTGTATCGGGTCGTGGGTACAATCCCTGATGAGGGTCAAACCTGTGACTATAAAACTGTCATTTTTGGTGTAATTCCACCTGGGGAATCTTCCACTTCATATAAAGTCTAAGCCTGGTGTTGGCTTAATGGTCAACGTGGTTGGGTTAAGATATTAGGGTCTTCTGTTTGAATCCCTGTCGTGCTGTTGCATAACACCAGGTGGGTTGACTCAGCTTGCCATGCTTATGAGGGTAGCAAAATGAGTACTAGTATACTGGAAACAGCCTCCACTCTTCTGGGAAGGCTTTCCATGAGATGTTGGAACATTGCTGCGGGGATTTGTTTCCATTCAGCCACAAGAGCATTAATGTGGTCGGGTCCTGATGTTGGGTGATTAGGTCTGGCTCGCAGTCGGCGTTCCAATTCATCCCAAAGGTGTTTGATGGGGTTGAGGTCAGGGCTCTGTGCAGGCCAGTCAAGTTCTTCCACATCGATCTCGACGAACCATTTCTGTATGGATCTTGCTTTGTGCACGGTGGCATTGTCATGCTGAAACAGGAAAGGGCTTTCCCCAAACTGTTGCCATAAATTTGGAAGAAAAACAGACCAGACCATTATTCCTCCTCCAACAAAATTTACAGTTGGCACTATGCATTCAGGCAGGTCGCGTTCTCCTGGCATCCACCAAACCCAGATTTGTCCGTCAGATTGCCAGATTGTGAAGCGTGATTCATCACTTCAGAGAACGAGTTTCCACTGCTGCAGAGTCCAATGTCAGTGAGCTTTACACCACTCCAGCCGGCGCTTGGCATTGCGCATGGTGATCTTAGGCTTGTGTGCGGCTGCTCGGCCAAGGAAACCCATTTGATGAAGCTCTCGAGGAACTGTGCTTGTGCTGACGTTGCTTCCAGTCAGTTTGGAACTTGGTAGTGAGTATTGCAACTGACAATAGACGATTTTTCCACGCTACGTGCTTCAGCACTTGGCGGTCCCATTATGTTAGCTTGTGTGGCCTCTTCCACTTCACGCTGAGCTGTTGTTGTTCCACTTCACAATAACAGCACTTACAGTTGACCAGGGCAACTCTAACATGGCAGAAATTTGATGAACTGACTTGTTGGAAAGGTGGCATACTATGACGGTGCCACGTTGAAAGTCATTGAGCTCTTCAGTTCGGACATTCCACTCCCGATGTTTTTCTATGGAGATTGCATGACTATGTGCTTGATTTTATACACCTGTCAGCAATGGGTGTGGCTGAAATAGCTGAATCCACTAATTAGAATGGATGTCCGCATACTTTTGGCCATGTAGTGTATCTCTTCCTCATGATATTATCTCAACCTGATTAGATCATGGCGGTGATTGGCTGAACTCTGTTGCCAGGGCAACCATCTCAAAAACTTGGCTTGTGTCTTTTTTTGCAGGTTTTGCTCATTTTGGTTAGTGGTATAGGAAAAAGTCCCACATGGCATAGAAAAAGTCCCATGTGGCCAAGAGATTCGCCATTGTGACATCATTGAATACTTTGTTTCCTTCATGAGTGTTTGCAATGTTGTATTTTGTTATATTAATGGTATAGTATTGATTTGTAATTGGAATGATACTGTTTGGAAGGAAAATATAGAGGGATTGAGTTTAAAGCAGAATGAGGAAATTTGGTGAGGGTTTCCACTCGCAACACTCACGAATTTGGTATTTGTAGTTAAGCCATTCTTTTGCCCAAATTCCTTCATGACCCGGCTGTCCAGCGGCTGTCCAACCCCCTCCCCCCCCCCCGTGTATAGCATGGGTACCTTGCTAGTGTGTATATACACACACACACACACACACACACACACACACACACACACACACACACACACACACACACACACACACACACACACACACACACAGTGTGTCAATAAAAGGTTAACCACTTCAAATGATCTTCATACTTTCCTTATTTCATTTCCTTTTTTTTTTTTTCCTTTTTTTTTTCCTTCCTAATTCATTTCCTTATTTTTTTTGGATTGTTTTGCTGGAGTGATCAATGATCTTTGGAGAAGTTATTCAAGCATAACCAAAGTATTCTAAAGAAAAAAATGACGTTTTCTCCCGAGCAAAGAGTAATCATCATCACGTAGTATTTTGAGACCAAATCGATTGCTCCCGTCCAGCCAAGGTTCTGTACTGAACGTGGAGTGCATCCCAGAAACAAGCCAAGCAAGCCAGCCATTTGGAAACTTGTGGAAAAGTTCAAAAGTGAAGGGACGATTCTCAACATTAACAAGGGAAGGTCCGGTCACCCAAGAAGTTTACGGTGTGAAGGAAACATGGAACAAGTTCGCGAGTCAGTCATGCAAAATTCGAAGAAATCGCATGGACAAACAGCGGCAGAACCGGGTCTCACTCCCAGCAGTATCAGAAGAAAAATGAAACAAGATTTAAACCTCCTTCCTTACCAGATCACAACAGCCCATAAATTGATCGATGGGGATAAAGCAGCACGAGCCGCTATGCGTGAGATGCTGCAGCAGAAAATGGAGGCAAACCCAAACTGGATTCACGATGTGTGGTTTAGTGATGAGGGACACCTTCACGTCAATGGTGCTGTCAATTCACGCAACATTTTCTGGGGAAGTCAATGCCCAGACGAGGTTGAAGGGAAGTCGCTTAAGGGTCTGAAAGTCACTGCTTTTGTGGTTGTCAGCGACAGAGGCGTGTTTGGGCCGTATTGGTTTGAAGACAAAAAAGGAAGAATGGTTACCATCAATCAAGAATTATACCGGTTGATTGCCAATGGAAAACGAGTTCTGTTTGCGTATGGAAAACGAATGGTCTCCACACAGCCCCGACCTCAATCCGCTGGATTTTTTTCTTCTGGGGAGCTTGTAAGGATAACGTCTACAAGGAACACCCCAGATATGAACCTGATGTGAAGGCAGCAGTTGAGGCTTATGTGCAGACAGTAACCATTCAAACTTGCAGAAACATCATTGAAAACTGCACAATTCATGTGAGTGCATGTTGTGTGCGTGCGGGTGCTCACATCAAACACCTCAACTCTTAGTGCATTATCGCATAATGACTTCAATTTCTCCATGATTTGGTTTTCATTATATTTATATATATATATATATATATATATATATATATATATATATATATATATATATATATATATATATATATATATATATATATGACAGAAGTAAATAGATACCTTAAATTTATTCATTTCATCTGTATAACGCAGTTTTACTCAGTGATTTGTCATAATATTCAACTATTTATTTGCAGAAACGAGTTCCTGGGTCTTGTGTGACAATTAACTATGCCTCGAACCCAGGGAGCACACACAACCTTTCTGATTTTCAAAGAGGACAAATTGTTGGCTAATCAGAAGGCGGAGTCAGCCAGCATTAGATATCTCAGAACCTTGGCATTCCGCTTTCTCCGGTCAATCGGGTGATTGTGCAATTCACCAGCAAAGGCAAGGAACCCAGAGCTTCCCGTTCGGATCGATCTGGGCCCTCAGAAAGGTTTCTTCGAGCTGTCAAGCGGTCCATTGAGAAAGCTCCCAGTTGCAAGGCAGCAGATGTTGTAGAGGAGGTCCAGGTTAGCTCAAGAACTGCAGTGCGGTACCTTCATCAACTGGGCTACTATGGGAGAGCAGCTTGGAGAAAACCTCTTCTTTGACCAGCCACCATTCAAAGGAGAAAGACTTGGGCTGACGAGATGGCCACCAGACCTTTGGAGTTTTGACAAACTGTCATTTTTTCAGATGAGTCCCAATTTGCTCAATTTTCTGACAGTGGATGCATATGGGTCTGGAGACTTCCCAGTCAAGAGTTTTCTTTGAACTGATTGCAGCCAACTGTCAAACACGGTGGTTTTTCAGTGATGGTGTGGGGAGCAATCTGGAGTGCTGGTCAGTCAGGGCTTGTGGAGTGTGTTGGCAACATCATCTCTACGATGTACATTTCTATCCTTGAGGATGGAGGTCTCCCTGTCTTCTCCACTGGTCAGATGGTCAAAAGAAAGACTGTTCATGGAAGATGGAGCTCCATGCCACTGCAAAAAAGACCAAAGAATGGCAGGACAGAAATGGGATCATGCGACTTCCATGGCCAAGTCAGTTGCCTGACGTGAATCCCATTGAACACCTCTGGCGCATGTTGGATCGAGCTGTGCGGAAAAAAGTTCAGGAAATCAACATCACGGGCAGAATTCCTCAACCTTTTGCATGAAGCCTGGGCAGAAATCCCACAAGATAAAATTTCGGAACTCGTTGGTTCCATGTCTGAAAGAGAAAAAGCATTGAAATCTGCAAATGCCAAGTCTACAAAATCCGAGCGTATGTATTAAAATGGATCAAATGTATTTCAAATGTTCAATAAATACATTCTTTAAAAACCATGGTGTCTATTTACATATTAGCGAGGTACCTGTGCTATGCACGGGAGGGATTGGATAGCTGCCGGACAGCTGTTTCGTGAAGGACATTGTCAAACTACAAATGCTGAATCCGCGAATGTCACGAGTGGAAACCTCACATAATTTCCTAATCCTGCTTTAAACTCAATCCCTCTATATTTTCCTTCCAAACAGCATCATTCCAATTACAAATCAATACTATACCATTAATATAACAAAATACAACATTGCAAACACTCATGAAGGAAACAAAGTATACAATGATGTCACAATGGTGAATCTGCAAAATGCCGGGACTTTTTTTGCTGCATGGGACTTTTTCCATGCCAAGAATCAAGATGAGCAAAACCTCAAAAAAAATAGATGCCAAGTTTTTGAGATATGTTATAAGATTGGGGCAGTTGTGATGACACATTTTTAAAGAAGAAGAAGGCGCTTCCAACCAAAAGTAAAACGACATCGACTCCACTAATTTGAGCAATAAATAAAAGCAGACCTGGTCTCAGGTGACATTTCACCAGCTTCACAGCCGGTTTCTTCAGGCCAATAGTGTATCCAGTTTTACTTTTGGTTGGAAGTGCCTCCTTCTTTAAAAAAACGGGAACACGCACACGCACACTCACACACAACAGTAAGGTGATGTCGGGTATGAACTAACAGTGGGGCAATAGTTGAGCACAACAAGCAGATAAATTCATGAACAGGAGAAGAGAATGGGGAGGGTGGAAACACTGCAATCTCCAAGTAAGAGGGTTGGGTTATGAAAGGTTAAAGATCTTGGGTAATGTGGTAGGGGGGGGGATGACAGGTCAAGCCAGATTCGATCTGTGACTTGTTACAGGTACCATCTAATCCTGCACTAACCTGTTTCGTTGTCGGGTGACTAAACCATCTCCCCCACCAGGTTTTCTGATGAGGCTGTATGGATATGGACACCCAGCAGGATTAAAAACAAAACCTGTCAAAGGGCGCAAGGGCTCTTTGTGAACAAACGGCCATCCATTTCTCGAGCCAAACTGTGTCTGTGGACGTCCTCCTGCAGTTGGGTTACTTTTTTTTAAAAGGAGGTTGGTGGCAGGATTTGCACTCCCACCACCGTAAAACACCTCCTTCCACAAAACCAACAAATGCAAGGAAATCAGATAACCCACTCCGTGGGAGTACCTCCTGTGTTGCTGCCCTCCACAGGGTATCTCACTGGATGACTGGATTGGGTACCTCCTCATTCCTTGATGATAGGAAGAAAACCACAGGGTAAACCCCCAGGGTCAGATTGTGCTGAGGTGTCATCGACCAGACGGTGCTCTCCTTGGGTTAAACTGAGGCGGTCCCTTCTGGTGGGTGCCTGGAATGTCCTATCTCTAAGAGAGGATGATCACCTGTCTCTGTTATCATCTGCGATCAAGTGTTAGAACATCGGTATTGCAGCACTGTCTGAGGATTGGAGAGTAGATAGTGGCGAGATCATGGTGGGTGGTTACACCTACTATTGGTCTGGTTGCTCCGATGGTTACCATGCCCAAGGAGTTGCTGTAGCTGTGCCCAATAAGCTGCCTCCAATGATAATTGAGGTAACACCGGTCAATGAGCGTATTATGAGATTAAGGATTCGTCACTCCTTCGGTGTCATTTCCCTGGTCTTTGTATATGCTCCGACTGAGGCGAGTGATCTCACCGTGAAGGACGCATTCTATGCCACACTCGAGTCTCTGGTTGATCAGTGCCCCAGGCGAGTTACTCTTCTAGCCTTGGGGGATATCAATGCATCAACTGGAACTGATAGGGATGGTTATGAGATGTGTGTTTGTCCCTATGGGTCTGGAACAGAAAATGTCCCTAAGGGTTTGAATCAGAAAAGCACCAAGTTCTTTGACTTTGCAAAATGTCATGGAGTTTGGGTGGCTGGTTCATGGTTTCAGTGCCCACAGGCTCATCACTGGACTTGGTATTCCAACAATGGTGATGTGGCAAAGGAGATTGACCATGTGCTCGTTGATGGCCACTGGAGGATGATCCAGAACTGAAGGGTCAACCATAGTGCTCAGTTCCTCAATACCGACCACAGGCTTCTTGGAGCCACTCTGAAATTGCAGCTTAAGTCTGGGAGAATGGTACTATCCCAGCCGAGGCTCGATGTTGGCAAGCTTAAGGATGAGAGGATAGCTGGGGAGTTCGTGAACAGGCTGAGTGGGGATTTTGAGGGTCTGCATGCTTTTGGGAGGTCCTGATGAGTTGTGGAGTGCCTTCAAGACCACCATCCTTGATGTTGCCGGTGGAGGTCTCAGAACTCACCGTAGGGCGAAGAAGAATTTTGTGTCAAGGGGTACGAGATATCATTGGCCAGAGTCGCAGGGCCAGGCTTAATGGCAGAGCTGAGCTGTTCAGGGAGCTGAGGCATAAAACTCGTCATGCACGAAGGGTGGACGAGGAGGCCTATGTGCGAGGAATCTGTGAGGGGGTAGAGCATCACCTGTGGTCAAGTGATTCTCGCCCTGCTTACAGGGGAATTCGCGCATTGCGTTCCTCCAAGCTCATCCCTCGGTGTACTGCAGTTAGAGCGGACGTTGGTGGGCTCTTGACAGAGGAGTCTGAAGTGATGGCCCGCTGGGCCGGTTACTTTGAGCGGTTGTACCAGGCTGATCCACCAGCTGTTGGGTTGGATGTCAGGTGTGCTATTATCCCTATTGCTGACTCTAAATCGATTGTGATCCACCTTTATTTGTGGAAACAGCAGTGCACTGGTTGAAATGGGGTGGGGGGGGGGGTAAAGCTCCTGATGTCTGTGACATTCAAGCTGAACTGCTCAAGGCTGGTGGAAATGCTGTACTCATGTCGTTGCATGCTGTTCTGTGCTCTGCCTGGAACACAGGCATCATCCCAACTGACTGGAAGAGGGGCCTTGTTGTCCCTCTTTTGAAAGGGAAGGGTGATCGCCAAGACAACAACAACGACCGAGGGGTGACGCTGCTCCCAGTGCTGGGCAAAATCTTTGCTCGGATAACACTGAACAACAAATTTCAAAAATTTTTTTTTACTGGAGATGTGTAAAGTGATTAAGACTAATTTGGGTACGCTGATTTCAAAAATCATAACCGTTTTGCTGTATCACGTCAGGATTTTCACGAACAGAAATATTCCCATTGCCTAGAAGTCAGGATTTCAATGAAATTTACATATGTCTTTAACATGTCTATTTCGTACAATTGTTGTTAACTTGTGTTATATTTCTTTCTTTCAGATAAAGATGAGTAGGCGTTCCTGTACCAATCATCCTGACAACTTCTGTTATGTCTGTGGTCGGTATACCAAAAAAGATCAACAGCGAAGTATATCTACAGCAGTGAAAATGAAGGCCGCCAACTTTCACTACTTCGGGTGTAAGGTGGGGACCAAGAACAGAGAGCTGGGCACCACACATCTGCTGCACAAGCTGTCACACAACCTTGACTCAGTGGGTGGTGGGCAAGCGCGCGAGCATGCCATTTGCGGTGCCCATGATATGGCGTGAGCCGCAGAATCATCATGATGATTGTTATTTCTGCTGCACAAGCATCGCCGGCTTCAACAAGAAGAATAAAGGTCACATCAAGTACGCTGACTGCGTCTCTGCTCGTAAACCCTTGCCTCATGATGACGAGAACCCCGTTCCAACACCTCCAGCTGATCAGAACATAGCTGTAAGCAGTGGTGAAGAGGATGGTGATGATGAACCTTTTGAACCCGACACTCAAGAATCACACCTTCTGAACCAGGGTAACTTAAATGATCTTGTAAGAGATCTCTCGCTATCAAAGGCGAAGGCAGAGCTGCTTGGATCAAGGCTGCAGCAGTGGAATCTACTTGAACCTAACACCAAGATATCCTTGTTCAGAGCACGTCACAGAGACATGGCTGAGTTCTTTGAGATGGAAGACACGATGACATTCTGCAGTGACATCAACGGTCTGTTGAAAGAACTTGGGTGTGATCACGATCCTGCAGACTGGCGCCTCTTCATCGACTCGGGGAAGAACAGCTTGAAGGCTGTTTTGCTCCACAATGGCAACGAGAAACCATCAGTCCCACTGGCTCACGCGTTCGGCATGACAGAGACCTATGAGACTATGCGGCAGCTGCTTGATTCCATCAAGTACAATGACTTCAACTGGCACATCTGCGGAGACTTGAAAGTGGTGGCGCTGTTGTTAGGGCTGCAGTCAGGCTACACGAAATACATGTGCTTCCTTTGTCTCTGGGATAGCAGAGACGACAAGAATCACTGGACGAAGAAAGATTGGGAAGAGCGAAAAGAGCATGTACCTGGTCGACACAACGTGAAGCATGTCGCCCTTTTGTCGACCCAGCCAAGGTTTTCCTTCCACCACTCCACATAAAGCTCGGCTTGATGAAAAGTTTTGTACGGGCAATGGATCTGAATGGGCGTGGGTTTTTATGGGCTCAAGGAAAAGTTTGGCAACACCTTGTCGGAGGCCAAGATCAAGGCTGGTGTCTTTGTTGGACCGCAAATCCGACAGATTATGAAGGACGAAACTTTTCCGACAACTCTAAACCCCAAAGAGCTGGCAGCGTGGAGGAGCTTCAAAGCTGTGACGGACAACTTCTTGGGGAACGAGCGCGCGGACAACTATGAAGAAATAGTGCAGCAGCTGCTGGAGTCCTTCAGGAAACTTGGCTCCAGGATGTCCCTGAAAATCCATTTCCTACACCAGCACCTGAACTTCTTCCCTGACAACCTGGGAGCAGTCTCGGACGAGCACGGCGAGCGATTCCACCAAGAGATTTCACTCATGGAGACGCGTTACCCAGGGCGGCACAACCCGAACATGATGGGCGATTTCTGCTGGTTCCTGCATCGTGAAACTGACACAGAGCAGCACAAACGCAAAGCCAAATGCCTAAAGCATTTTAAATTACATTCTAGTGGAGTTTTTCTGTAATTTCTATAATTTTGAAGCATTCATGATGAAATAAATGAATAAATGAATTTTTGTAAATTTCATTGAAATCCTGACTTCTAGGCAATGGGAATATTTCTGTTACTGAAAATCCTGACGTGATACAGCAAAACGGTTATGATTTTTGAAATCAGCGTACCCAAATTAGTCTAAATCACTTTACACATCTCCAGTAAAAAATTTTTGTTGTTCAGTGTAATTATTGATAGGGTTCGCCACCATCTGCTTGAGCGCTAGCGTCTAGAGCAGTCAGGCTTTACACCAACGAGCTCAATGATTGACCGTATCCTTGCTCTTCGGGTCCTCATTGAACACAGACGAGAGTTTCGGCAGGGGCTGCTTGCAGCATATGTTGATCTCCACAAAGAATTTGATTCAGTGAATCGGGATGTCCTCTGGAGGATTCTTGGTCTTCGGGGGTGCCACCAAAACTGATCCATCTGACATCTGAACAATACTCTGGTACTGAGAGTGCTGTGAGATGTGGTGATACTATCTGTGACTTATTTCCAGTTGTTACTGGAGTTCATCAGGGGTGTGTACTGGCCCCCACACTTTTCAGCGCTTGTATGGACTGGATTCTGGGAAGGATGTCGGACAGATCAAGCTGTGGTGCATCGTTTGGGAATGTCAAGCTCTCTGACCTTGATTTCGGAGATGATGCAGTCATCCTTGCGAGATTCTAGATATCCTTATGGGGGCGATCGAGGTGCTGAATGAGGAGTGATTGCCGCTGGGATAATGGGTTTCCTGGGTCAAACCTAAGATGCAGGCTTTCAATGACATCTTGGATGCTGCTGTCTTGTCTGTACCTGCTTGTGGTGATGATGTTGAGGTCACTGAGAGAGTAATTTGCTTTGGAAGTGATGTTCATATCTCTCCTGGTTGTGAGCCAGTGATCAATAGACGTCTGGGTCAGGCCTGAGGAGTCATGGATTCACTGGATCATGGGGTGTGGAGTGATGTCGGTACCTGTGCAAGAGGATGAAAGGTCAAGTCTTCAGGTCATTTGTGCTTCCATTCTTGCTCTATGGATGTGAGACTTGGACTCTGACCAGGGAAGTGAGCAGAGACTTAATACCTTTGGTTGCAGGTCTTTTTGGAGAATCCTTGGCTATCGCTGATCGGCCTTTTTGTCCAATGAGCTGTTGCTGACAGAGGCTCAAATTTGATTTGTTACCTGCATAGCCCATGAGCGTCGTCTGCGGCTGTATGGACACGTGGGTCATTTTCCTGACGCTGATCCTGCTCATCAGATTGTCTCACCGTGGGAGCCTTGTGAGTGGAGGAGGCTAATGGGCCGACTACGTGCATCGTGGTTGCAGCAGGTTGATCGGCATATCAAGGAGTTGGGGATGGACCAGGCATCTGCCTGGGGGATGGCCAGACGGATGTCCCTGGAGTACCGGCGGAAATTGGACGCAGCGACGCGCTGCTCCGGCGTATGTTCCCATACCTGAACTGACCTGGGATAATATGAGATAGTCGTACACTGTCTGCTTGAGGCCTTGGAGGGAAGAGTGGCATAGAACAGCCTCAGGAATATGGGAGAGAAGCGAATAACATCACTTGAGGGTTTTTTGGGGGATTTTAACCAGGTTAGGTGTGTTGGAAGAATACCTGCCTCTTGTCAGAGCAGGGGAGTGTCTGAGGGATGAGAGTTCAGAGGGAGCTATACCGATGGAGTTGCGGGGAAAAACACGGGGGCCTCGACCTGCCTGTGATGGCAATAAAACAAGCTATTTTTTTTTAGCAAACTTTTCAAAATAGGGCAGTAGTGCATGATAATTATTGCATTGATTTTACTTTTTCGTCTTTTGCAGCCTATCAAGCTTATGGTACAGGAGGAAAGTTTTTTGTTGAAGCAAGGTGAGGTACATTTAAATTTCCATCTTTTGTTAGTGGGTGATGTGATAAGTTTGCCTCATGCTAATAAAGCTTGCTTGATAACTTATTCACCTGTTTAACTGTCATTGTGCTGTTAAAGCAAGATGCTGCATCTTTAAACATACTTGCCTGAGAACTGATGCATCCGGATATCCTGTGTACTTTTCTGCACTTCTGAATTATTGTGTTTATATTATACTACTGTCATATGTTTCAGCCATTGTGTGATGGTTCCTCATAATCATTACCCCATGCCTGTATTGCAAAGTGGGCTTTAGCAATTGGTTCACTCTGTCTATTAGTCTGTTTCTATGATCGAGGAACTACTTGATTTCAATTGAGTTTTATATTTTGAACACTGTAGAATGTCGACCATGAATCGGACCATGAACATGAAGTCTAGCAGTACTTTGGTTCTGAATTTGGCAAATTGTATAGCGTCTTATCCCGAGTGTGCATGTGCACAGGACATTAAAACAATTGCTTGTCTGACAGTCAAACCCAAAATTAAAATCATTCCAAGCAGGAAACTTACTGTTTTTGGGTTGTCATAAAGGACACGAACAACAGGCTTGAAGAACTAATGTAATGTGTTAAATAAGGTGGTGTAAAAGACTATGCATCATTGGCAGAAACTTCTGATTCATTGTTTGTTTTTTATTTCTACAGCGTTTAAAACTTTTCTTCTATTCCAGTTGAATAATATATTTAAACACTGTGGAATACAATTGCGTTGTTGCACTTCCAAAAACTTTCAGTTTAGCACTACTTGTACACCATCTCAACCAATCAAATTTTCCGCTTGCGCTCTAAGGGCGGGGGAACTTTGAGATTATTTTTCCTCCTCTTCTTCCAATAAACTGTTTTCAATAAAGTCCCATGTCCTTTTTCTCAACACTGTGTGGGGTAAGATGTTCTATGAACTCTCTCATTACTTTAATTATAGCCTCGCAGTCACAGAATGCTGGACAGGACTGCCATTCTTATAACTTTAACTTGGTAGACTTTTTTTGCAGTTTTTTCTGTTTGTGTTTTTTTTAAGGTCATCTCTTCATGGAGTATACACACTATGATGCAGCAAGTCGTTTGTTGCATGAAACAAAACGCAAGTTAGCATTTCCTGAAGATTCTCATATCGTCGAATAAATATGTACATTGGGACCAACTCACAAAAATCCTTGCTTTTCCTTCAACTTATTGCTGGAAAGGGCGAGAGGGAGATTGTATCAGCTCAATTCTAGATAATACCAGAAACAATCAAATTCTGAATAAAGCCATACTGCTGCAGGTAGCTTTAAGTTCGGAAAACGTCAAGTTGCCGTGGATCGTTCTGGGATAAAATGCAGTCAAGGTAAGTTGTTCCACGATCTCTATACTATACTATGTCATTTCACCAAAAATGGAAATAAAACTTTAATTTTTGGTATGACACAAATTGTGGATGTCTCTGGAGTAATGAAGAGGGCAAGGCAGAGCACTGTGCTAAAACAACTCAGCTAGATGATTAATTCTACTAATTAGAGAGATTTTGGATGTTCTCTATTGTTGGTAAATGGAACGATTTTGTGCTGATTTTATCATGTGCCACCGCAGCATGATCGGCTTGATGCTGGGTACGTGTATTGCCTTTTATGTCGTCATCGCGGATCTCAGCTCCAGCTTCCTGTCTCGCACCATCATGATCCAGGTATGTGGAGTCATTTTGCATCTCTTTAATGTGTTGAGATTTGCTTATGTCTGGTTTACCTTTTGAAATTACATGTTTGAATGCCATTTGGTAATAGTTTGGGGAAAAGAAGTTCACAAAAAGTTAATTGTATGCCATCTTGACCAATCATTACTATGGAAAGTAAAATTTTATATAGTTCATATGGGAGAATATTGTCAGGTTTTATTATTATTTTCTCCTTAGTTTTAGATTATGCATTCATGTGATATCCTCTTTTTACTTTGCAGGCCTCTTTCAGTTTGCGGGCATTGATTCTCCTTTTTGTGGCCTCGGCATTTGTGCTTCCCATAAGCCTCCAGCGCAACCTCATGTCTTCTGCGCAGTCACTGAGCGCACTGGCTCTCATCTTCTATTCGGTCTTTGTGTTTGTGGTATGCTGTTACCTCCACCTTGTCATGATACTCTTTGTACTAATAATACGCAGCAAGTGCCTTCCATAATAATTTGCTGCCAAATACCCTGTGAATTTTGAATGCAGGATTTTCAATCCCATTTGAAAATTCTGTATTTCAGCCTTGGTGGCATAATAGATAGAGCATCCGTTCTGAGTCTAGGAGGTCAGCAGGTCGAACCCTGGCCGAGTCGTACCAAAGACTTTAAAATGGCTTGTGCTGCTTTCTTGCTTGATGCTCAGCATTTATAAAGGATAGAGCAGAGACAAATAACCATATGTTTGTAATAATAGTGCAGGTGTTGGTGAGCCAAATGGCCTCCTCCCGCATCGAAGTTCCTAGTAAAGGAACTTGTATTATTAGGGTACCAAAGCCTTACACTTTACAGGCTGGTACCCCATTGTTTTAAAATATATATATATATATATATATATATATATATATATATATATATATATATATATATATATATATATATATATATATATTTATTATTATTAATTCTGTTTTTTGTTCTATTATCTGCTTAATTTTTTTTTCTCAGCAACCACTTGTCCGCTTGACACAAAGCTTTCAGTGTAGGAGCGACCCCCCCCATCCATGGATAATTTTTAATGACAATTGTGACCTCATCGGTCATGCGTAATAGCAGCCATCTTGGATTAATGGAAAAAAAACTTTGGTCATTTGCTGAACGAAAGAAATCGATTTCTTATCACATGTGATCTACTTCCAATGGGGAATAAAATTTGATCATGATGATGTCATCAATGAAGTGGTAGGCCAGCCATAATTGTTTTAATTGAAATACTTCACCTAAAAATCTGAAACTTCATACACATGATCGAAAGCGATTGCATTGAAATATTAAATTTATGATGTCATCGCTCATGTGGTTTGGCAGCTGTATTTGTTGAAGAATAAACCCTTCAGATGTTTTTTTTTCTCTTCTCCAGAACTGCTTTAGAGATTGAAGTGAAACTTCACACAAATGATCAGCTGACCATGTTGAATAATGTTTGATAACTTTGGCATCATATGTCACATGGTGTGGCAGCCATATTGTATTTAACCTAAAACCTCTAAAAAACATCTCTCAAGACCTGAAACTTTAGGTATGTCATCGACTAGACATGCTGATTAAAGCTTGATCACGAAAACGTCATCGGTCACATTGTGTGGCAGCCATATTGGATGGAAAACTAAACCTTATCCGATCAATGCAAAACTTTAAAGATGTGATTGACTACCCATCCTGAATTCAATTAAATAAAGATGACGTCATGCGTCAGGTGTCCGATCAAAGCGGCGTTGTATCAAAGCGGGGCGGATTTGTACCCAGCCATAACTGCTCGCAGTTATAAAGCTCTCTTCTAGTTATTATTCTTATGACTCGCATGAAAGCCCGTCAAAATGATGGGTTGGAATTATTTTATTTGAAATATTCGAGGAGACTGGAAGATCTGATGTTTCATAGCAATAAGCGTTGTTTTAAACCACCACCTGTACATTTGTGATCTTATTTTCTTTATCTTTTGGGCCGTTTCGTTTTGACAGTACAGCCTTGTGAGTGTGCCAAAGTCTGAAACCTTTGTCTCGCTTCAGGTGTGCTGATATCTTCTTTATTTATTCGACATCCTACGGATGTAAATGAACACTCATGTTACTCTGCATGGATTGCACATCACATGCTGTGAATTTCACCTCCCTGCACCTTGTATTTTGTGTTATTTAATAAAAAATGCTTCTGTACACCACCCATGAGGCCGAGTTGCACATCACCCTCAACAGTTCCAATAGAAGAGATGTAATTACTCTTTTATGAAAAAGTTTTTCAAGTTTTTGTTTTTTTTTAATCCTGAAAAATAGACCATAGTGAACACCCAGTCATCATTTATTGGGGTTTTTTGGCTCTTTTGAGTTTTGGAGTTATTTGGGTATTTTGGGTCCTCGGGGTCTTTTGGGGCCCCTTGATCCTCTGGGTCTTCGAGGTCCACGAGGTCCTTTGGGCTCTTGGGGTATTTTGAGTTTTGACCATAGTGAACACCCAGTCGTGTTAAATGATTGGCCTTTAAAACCCTTTTCGAATCGTGCTTATGAAGACAAATACACAATCGCACAAATACACATTGTGTTTTATATCGGTAGATTATTATTTTGATGTTGATCCATTTTGCTTTTCCTCACAAGGTGGTGCTCTTGGCCTTGCCACGAGGATTGCTAAGCGGTAAATGGTGGGAATCTGTTTCCCTGTGTCGCTGGGGAAAAGGCCTCTTTCACAGCTACTCCATCTTCAGCATGGCCTTTGGCTGCCAGTCGTATGTACCAGCAATAACAAAAATGATATCTTCATAGTTTATGTACTTCACTGGGAACTGCCTCATTTATTGCCGACCTTCTCCTTTTCCCTTCCTTCTTTTTCTTTTCCCCTTTTCACATCTACATCCAGGCAAATCCTGCCGACATATGATACTTTGGAAGAACCTTCAGTGAATAGAATGAATAAAATCTTCACCAATGCACTCAAGATCGTTTACATTCTCTACGTGACGGTTAGAAAGATATTATTATTTTCATGATTGTTGTATCGTTTATTACCAATTTGCAGGGAATTTTTTTTTTTTACATTGTCGGATATACCGCTACTGTTTATTCTCAACTCGTACTGAGAAAGCAAACGGTTTAAATAACCTCCAGAGTGGTTCATTGAAAGAGACTATGTTCCAGATATAAATTGGGAAGTGGAGGTAACAGGATTGGAAAATTATGAATTTTGTTAAAAAATGAAGCAATATGGCCCTCGATTCACAGCAACTATTGGTATATTTCCTCGTCTGCAGGTGGGTTTTTTTGGCTATGTGACCTTCACTGACAACATTTCCGGCAACATGCTTGTGAACTTCCCTTCAAACTTTGTGACGGAGGTGGTACGATGCGGCTTTGTAATGTCGGTGGCTGTGAGCTTCCCGCTGATGATACTACCATGCCGCCAGGCAGTGAACACATTATTCTTTGAAAAACAGGTAATGGGAAATCACGGTTCATGTACTTTGTTTTTTGTTCTTGAATCATTTTTTGTTTTCACATTGCGTTTATGTATTTGTGGCAAGTGTATTTGGACTGAAGCGTCACTGTTGAACTAACCATGCTTACCAGGAAGTGACATCACATGAAAAGTATTGATGGACAAAGAACCACATTGTAGCAAAAAACATGGAATGACACTCGGTGGAGTGCATACCTCCGCCATGCTGAACAGTTTACGTGTTGTATCCCACTGATAGACTGGATCTGGATCCGGACCTGAACCAAATCAAATCGGCTTGTTATTGTCACATAACCAACTCTTTCACCTGGTTTTGTCATAACTCGTTTGCAACTTTTTCTTGAAATATCATGCTAGATTATCGTTTTCGGCCCCATCGTATATATCGTTCTTCAATGGTGAAGAATCACTTAAAAAATTATAAAATTCTCATTTCCACATCTGGATTCAGATCTTCACCAAAATAAAACCTATTTGTCCTTGGCACACACCCAACCTGTGCACCCAGTGTCGTCCAACTCTGTCTATAACTTTTTATACGCCCGATTATATATATATTTATATATATATATATATATATATATATATATATATATATATATATATATATATATATATATATATATATATATATATCGGGGCGTATTATGTGATACCGGTCATCTGTCTGTCTGTCTCTGTCTGTCTCTGTCTGTCTGTCTGTCCGTCCGTCCGTTCCTGTCCACACTCTAACTCCCAAAGTTTTCAACTTTCACGTTTCATATTTGGTACATAGGTACAGACTGTGGAGACGGTGTGTCACGACATACGTTCGTCATCTAAAGTGGTTGCCATGGCAACCAGGATGCTGTTTTCCATGTAATAGCACAATTCTGTATATACCTTCTTGTTCGGGCGTATATTGTGCTCACTTAAGCTCTTGTTGAGATATGCTATATATCGTTTTTAGGTTTATCACTCAATGGTGAAGAATCACTTAAAAAATATTATTGCATCCGGATACCATTCTTTGTGTAATTGCTAATAAAAAGCAGTTGTTAATGGGAAAAAAAAATTGGTGGTGTATCGATTCCGGTCTAGCTATGCACTCAGCAAGCGAGGAGAGGGAGAGCGTTCATAGGATATTCATCACAGCCTTTTTAGATGTTGAATTCCGAATAATATACGACGACACACAAAGAGGTAGATCAAAATAAAAATTACAAAATTCTCACCCTCCCCCTCCTTCTCTCTTCCTTCTTTTGATCAAAACTGTCGGGTACATATTAGGCTTGGGCCATGCCGGGAAACAAACTCTCCTCATGCGTGTATGTGCAGCACGTTATATGCTGCGTGTATTGCTGTGCTGCGCATGTACGTGCATGCTGTGCTGCTGATTGTATAGGACAATTGTTGCCGACCAACATTATGTACAGCCTTCCTGCACGACTGCAGGGATGCAGCGACACACGTAGGCATGCCGAGACCGAGCTCCTTTTATATATTATATGGATTATGTACATGTATACTTTCATACACTCAACATCACCTCTGAGTTTATGTACATTTAAAAAAACTAAAACAAAGCGTTGAAAACTGAACAAGGTACGTTTTCATTACAATGAAAATGGTCATGATTCTGTCCTTTTGTCGGTGTTTTGAATGCACTGTATGCTGTCAAGATGTACCTCGGGGTGTGTTCAGTTACTAAGCAGCTAGCTTGCGCTTGCAAAGCTTGCTGTACCTTATCAACGGTTATGAATGGAGTGCTTCCTTGAGTGCTTAAGCCACTTGGTGGGTGCTCGACAAGAAACTTGGTAACTGAATACACCCCAGATTCATGACATGGCGATGAAGATAAATATCTATGCCATGACTTATTTCGGCCATATCAATGAATTTGCCCATCTGACGTGGCAGGTTAAAGGTTGGTAGGAATTGAAAGTAGGTTTTATTTTAATTTATTTATTTCCCCAAACGTGGTTAAAAACTCTTTATTCACTATCAGTGATGCAAATATGGTATCGGATGTGAAAAATAAGGTCATTAAGATGTTGCAACGATCAGTAAGTTCGGTGAAGAAGGAATCACGTGACTGCTTAAATGCGCTAATTGCTAATTATTCAAAAAAGGTACAAACACAACCTATACATCGATTTAAAGGTAATTTTATTGCTCATCTAACAAAATAGCTCTCAAGGGTGAAGGAAGAGTTTCTCGGAAAAAAGGTTACCACCTTAGCTAACGTCTCCAAATATACACCCTGCAAAAATTCCTTTGTGGGGGTGGGAGGAGGGGAATAGGTGGGGTGGGAGCCCGGAGGGGGAATGGGGTGGGATTAGGCGGAGGGAAGGGAAAGGATGGGGTGGAAGTCTGGGAGGAGGATGGAGTGGGAGGGAGGGAGTGAGGTGGGAGGAGGCAAGGAAGGGGTAGAGTGGGGTGGGAGGAGGCAGGATAAGGGGTGGGAGGAGGCAGGATAAAGGGTGAGAGGAGGGAGGGGAAGGGGGTGGTAGGAGGGATCCGGCTGTGCCCAGCAATGCTGGATATCTTTGCTCGTCAAAAATATAAAAAGGGCTTATATCCACTGCCTGGTCTCTTTGCATCAGCGGTTGGGTTGAGGTCACGCCTGAAAATTTGCCAGATCTTACTTTAGGGGATATTTAGGAGTCGCTCGTCAATACGCTGAGTATGTTCAGGAAGGGAGTCCAAAAAGCATTCAAATTACTTCAAGCTGTGTAACGAGATACAGTATACAGTACTTGAGTTTCGTAGTTTTTATCAAGTTTTGGAAACCAACCTTTTTTTTCTATACATTGTCAAGGCTTGTGGAGGAGCGAGAACATACAACAGATCAGGACGTAATAGAACAAGCCGGTAGGCGACATGGCTGCTCGCTCTAGATGGAAAGCTGGCCGACGCGACTAACCGATATTCATGTACATGCTATCAATCAACTTAGCACAATAAATATGATTATCACAGCCCTCTTCGTTTGCGCCCAGAAACCCGCCTTGTGAAATTTCAGGCGTGTTTCCAAAGAGACTCTAACAAATGGCAGCCCTGGTAATTCCATTTATCTATTCGCTAAAGATTTTATTTTTTTATATGATGCTGTAAGACATTTTCCTTGGGCACAAAAAAAACAGGTCCCTCGGAGGTCCAGCTTCGGAGGTATTGATTTTTTTTTTGTACAGTCCACAATAAGTGTACGATGTACGATAAAGTATTTTAGCTGTTGCTAATCAACGGAGGTGTGCATAGCAACCATTCATTTTGTGTACATGCTCGCCACATTGTACACATTTCACCCAAGTTTCATCAAAATCAGACTCTTTCTCTTAGAGATATTCGCAATTAACCGTTTCTGAAATGTTCAACATGTACTCGCCCAAAACCTATCTCCTACAAATACTTTTTTGTTAGGGCTGCAAATTGGCATGAAGGGAGCTAGATAGATTGCGCACAGAACTCTAAGCTTCGATTTTTCAATTTTTTTTGTTGATTTTTTTGACCACTTTAAAGGGCCGTTGCTATGCCATTGCTAGGGCCCGGGGTCCCATATTCAAAAGCACACGATTCCCAGGAATATTGGTCCTTCCTACCAAATTTCATTGGAACCGGTTGAGTGGTTTAGCCCCTAGGCTTGACCAAAGTTTCACGGACAGACAGACAGATGGAAATGTCCAGAATAAGGGTGCTCCAAGAGCAGCCAACAATAGAAACAGTAGAAAGAGAGTGGGGAAACACATGAAAAACAGGGATTAGAGCGAGACTTGGGGAAATAATGGATGTGGGGAAGAATGAGGGGTAGGGAGGACACAATGGGTGAACAAGATGGATAACGCTGTAAACCTGGGGAGGAAAAACTGGAAACTTGGAAAAGAGTTTGGTTTGGGGAGGGTAAAGAGGGCTAGAAAAGATCATGGTTTTGGATGGGGGTTGGGGGGGGGGGTGATCTGAAGTGGTGAGCATCTTGAAGATTTGGAGAGAGGAATAACATTGAAGAGAGATTGTGGCAGTTGGTTCCACAAGCAGGGCAAAAGAGGAATGAATGAATGGAAATGAGCAGTGATTGTGGATTTGGGGAGTTTCACCAGAAGGAGGTTACGAGCAGACTGCGTGTGCCCTGCAGATACCTGGAGGATACAAGATGAGAAAGGAGGTGGTCAAAGATAGATAGACCACTGACATGACTGCGATGAGAAAGTGATAGTCTGTCTGCTGAAAAGACTCAGCTTCATCGTGGGATAATCCCGGTTATCTTGAAGGCCTTGGTTTTCACTGTGTCAAGCTGAGCAAGGTGTGAGGCAGGGGAACCAGCCTAGAGGGGAGAGCAGTTGTCCATCAAGCTACGGACGATGCTGTTGAAGGTGGATAGCAGTTTAGGTGTGTCAAGGATGGACTTTGCACGACAGCGAATGAGCAGTCTACTGGCTTTGGAGGCCATCTTCGATGGCTTGGGCTTTCCCAAAAGGGATCATGGCTGCTTGTGTGGCCCAAAGGTTTGAGTGAGTGAACTCCTTCAAGAGGATTGTTAAGAATGTAGATGGGAGGGTTTGCCAGGTTTGCCTGACAAAAAGTGGTATGCTGTTGACTTGTATTTCAAACCTACTCGTCTGAAAAGCTTCGTCACATGACACAATATCATCACGGTTCCCGCTTTCAAGTTTTATGGGATTTAGTTTTCATTTTGACGTCAAACTTGGATCCACTCTCTTTGCGTCATTTGCATGTGACAAACAAATTTCTTTCGTTTGCAGCATCTCACTGCTCGTTGCAATTTATTTATTTGTATGCAACCTGGAACATTTGGTGGGCTGCTTGGCTGCATCATTTTCTGGGGGCACGGCTGTGCCGTTGATGTAAGCTGGTACTCATTTTGCTGACGTCGGAAGGATGACAGGCTGAGTCAACCCACCTGCTGTTATTTGAACAGCACAACAGGGGCTTGAACTCGACACTAATATCTTTAGCCAGCCACCTCAACCATTAAGCCAACACCAGGCCTGCTGCTTTCATTCTTGCTCAGCAGAGCTGTAGCTGATGATCTTTTTCACTCGTATATTTTGGCAGGATTTTTTTTTTCTTTAGAATTTGGCCAGGATATTTACCATAGCTTGCTTACTCTTTGTTGAGCTTAAACATCTGCTGGTTAATTCTAGTAGATGGGTCCCCCAAGTGAATGTCCACCTGAGGAACGATGCACTTGATTCCCGACCTCACTGGAAACTGTGGGATCGCTGCTTTGCAGACGGAGGCTGAGGGACAACGCACATCACAAAGTGCGCCGTCCCTCAGATGGAGGCGAAGATGGGTGGTCCTTTCTGTTACTGTTCACTAAGGGGTGTTAACGATCCCACATTGTCTTTTTGCCAATAATGGGTGAGTTATTGCAGCATTCTGAACGAATTACAACTTCCTACCTCCTTCAGTCAAACGTCAGGCCTTGGCCAGCTGGTTCGTGAAAGCTTGGGCCACAACTTTCTCCAGCAAACCTCGCAAGGAGCGAATAATTGGAGGCATATTGAAGTAGTAATAATATTAGTAGATTTATTAAAGATAATTATGCCCAACTTGGTGGCTTTTCTCTGCTCCAATGTGCCTTTTTCATTTGAAACGATTTGTTGTGCCATGAAAGCCAAGCTCCAGATCGGGAATGGGAAATGTAAATCGGACATTATAAATGTTTCTGGGAAGTGATCGTTAGTTATGCATTGAACATTTCTTCAAACTACACCGTTACAAACCAAAATCAGTTTGGGTGATGGGAAAATGGAGGAAAGAAGATCCTTTAAACTCTTCAAGGAGAGATACGCATTTCTTTCTGCACCAATTCGTCCCATTCCTGGGTGGTGGAACGAAACAGATGTCTGACCCATTTCACCATCATTACACCTTACTATAGAGTATTGACCTTCACCACATGCCCCTACATTCCCACCCTCCCCCAATTTATTGGCTCAAACGTTTTCCTTTCCCCCATATATCTCCTGTTCCCAACAGCAGAAGGATGGGACATTTGTGGCCACGGGTTTCATGCCCGCACTAAGGTTCAAGATTGTAACTGCTGCCATCGTCTACTGCACAATGGCTATAGCAGTCTTCATTCCTAAAGGTGATGTCAATACGTATCGGAGAAAGCGCGTTTTATCTTGACTGAAGGTCCAATTCCGATGTTCACCATCTGTTGTTTGTTTCTCTTTATATCACACGAGCAGTAAAGCCCGGCGTTGCTCGGGATTTCTTGCAAATTTCCTGAATAGCTGCTGAAAGCCACAATAAGCGTAGCTCCACCACTAGACAGTTAAACGCTTACTACCTCATAATTGACGGCCCTGAACCACGTAAAGACTCTTCGATCCGGACCTGTATGGTACCGTAGAAAACGTAGGGTGAAATGATGTATTGACAGGCGGATAAAAGGGGGAAGTAACACGCAAAAGATGAGTTAGGTTTTCAGAACGTTTAAGGACCACTTCACCTCGGCCGCAGCCTGTAATTATCGTGGCTTCAATGAGACGTGGTGTTAATGCCTTTATAATGAAGCGTGTCCCATTACACTGCTTTGGAGGAACCAAATTGCGGAGCAGCATATTAGGAGCACCAACTTTGAGCTTCAAGGTGTGGGGGGGGGGGGGCAATCCGGGAGGCTCGAGCGAATTTAACAGTTCAATAGGATAGTTTGCTGCGTCTTCTGGATTAATAGTCCTGTCAATAGACTTGTAAACGTAGGCCTCTCCAGGAATGAGCTGGAGTAGCTGATCATTTACGTTGTTCACAACGCTATTTTTTGGGGCCAGAATGGCCCTCTGACTTAGCCACTCCATGTCCGAATATTTAAGGGGAAGTTGCGGGAAAACTGAATCCATAAGATCGGAAGCAGTAGCAACAACGCTGCAAAGGGAGTCTAATGAAACGAAGCCGCGGTCGTCGTTTAGCATCGTGCGGTCGCCAAGCGTAAGGAGAGCCTGTGCGAACAACGCAGACGCGCCGTCTCCACGCAGGTGAGTTCGCATGTTAGTGCTGAGACGTAGAGTCCTAACCTTGGGCCAAAGCGCGGATGCGGATATTGTAGGGCGTCATATGACCGGTGCGTTTCATTGATTCGTTGAAGATGGCTATCGCGACTGTGCAAAACAATGTCCCGCTTTTTACGCTGGTCTCCATGGAGGAGTATGGCGACCTCGTTATATGAAGGGGCATTGTATCGGCGGGCGTGCTCCCCCGCAGGCCTCTTATCCGCGTCAATGACAACGGAAAAAGTAGGGGATGGGGCTGACTCTAAGGTGCACTTAAAACTCCGAACGTAATTATTTTTCTCGTGCAGCATGTGTTGCAAGCTAAGCAGCACGTCCCTGTCTTAGGTGTCATGTTCTTCGTCGTCCTCAGGTGGAGGGAAAATATAAATTCGTGCATCGGCCTGTTTGTTGTAGTCAGCAATGAAGTAAATCTGCAAAAACGAAGGTTTACAGTTTTGCGAAGGGAGCAACGACCCGATTAGATGGTAAACCTGACCCTGAACTTTGAATGTAGGCATCCAACCCCCTTCCCTAACAACATGCGCCCCGAAAGAGGTCATTTGGAAGGCAGTTATATTTCCTGATAAGCTTAAGGAAACTATCTGAAGTCAATGAAGACTCTGCAAGCAGGTCCCTTAAAGGCTGTGGCAGTTCCTCAAGTGGAGGTAGACGGACCTTACCGTAGGAGCAGCACATCCCTGGCGACTCCCCACCCCACTTAAGGGTACGACAAAATTGGCAGGTGAAGCGCATCTCACCAATTTGTATGTCACCACGCATGGAATAGTTAACTTCGGCCTCATACTGAAAAGCTTTTCGAAACCAAAACTGTTTGTTTGGGCACGTGACGCCACGGATGTTGTCCCGCCATTGACTATTACTGTCTAACCTTGCGCGTTGCTCTTGTGGAGTCTCAGTAGACCTAGAAAGAGCTGTTTCAGAAGCGTTCCTGGAACGACGAACTGCCTGCTGTTCATCGCCCTCTGAATTCCTGGAAGCCGCTGTTGCAGCAGCGTTCCTGGAAAGCCGAACCGCCTGCCGTTCATCACCCTGCGAAGCCCTGATTTCTGCTGCGCGCAGGACATTCTGTGAAAGTCGGGCGGTAGTTTCCTCGAGCGACTCGTTTGCCCTTGAAACCCTCCGAGTCGTGGCTAACGCTGTCCGACGCCCAAGACAAACCCTCCTTTAAGGCGGCACTATCGAAAAATTAAACCGAGATTGAAAAGAACTACAGTTTTTGGAACAAAAAAAATTGTAGGGTAGAGTACGACTTAGACGGGTAAATTTGTAAGTTGGGGTTTATATCGAAAAAACAATATGTAAAAAAGGGGGAGTGGTTAACCGCAAAAGTAATAACTTACGGATAGGAAGTGTAATGTTAGTGTAACCGAACGGCGTTTGAAAATCAGCCGAGCTCAGGATTGTTCCTCCGAACATTTAAGAAACGACGTCAGAACGGGAAACAGCAGAAGCACAATCACAGGAAAAATGGATAATGGGTAGTCCACAGCACTAAAGATGCGACCGGACAATAGCGGAACAGGAGAAAATGTGACGTTTTTCCTCGGCATAGCCCGACCAATGACAAATGAGTTGCGTCCCAAACCACACTTGAGTGGTCGGTGCAAAAGTAAAGCT
>NC_140966.1:6148977-6177477 GCF_056783735.1 Eptatretus burgeri
CAGAGAGGTGACAGAATGGAAATACCATGGCTGCATGCGACGGCACACAGCTAGACCCCAGCTGTGTATCGTTCGGAAGAAGAATTTTTTTCTCAAGAGACACTGGATACCGTTGACTAGAGCAGCAGGGTCAGACAATGGCAGAGCTGAGCTGTTCAGGGAGTGGAGGTGTAAAACTGTATGTGCGCTGAAGGTGGACAAGGAAGCCGAAGTGTGAGGAATCTGTGAGTGGGTAGAGCATCACCTGTGGTGAAGTGATTCTTGTATTCTGCTTATAGGGGAATTCGCACAATGCGTTCCTCCAAGCCCATCCCTCGGTGTACTGCAGTTAGAGCGGACGGTGGTAGGCTCTTGACAGAGGAGTCCGAAGTGAAGGCCCGCTGGGCCGGTTACTTTGAGTGGCTGTACCAGGCTGATCCACCAGCTGTCGAGTTGGATGTCAGGGGTGTTAAAATCCCTAATGCTGACCCTCCAATCAACTGTGATCCACCTTCGTTTGTGGAAACGTAGGCTGCGGTGAACCGGCTGAAATGGGGTAAAGCTCATGGGATCTGTGGCATCCATGCTGAACTTCTCAAGGCTGGTGGAAATGTAGTACTTATATCATTGCATGGAGTTCTGTGCTCTGCCTGGAACACAGGCATCATCCCAACTGACTGGAAGAGGGGCCTTGTTGTACCTCTCTGGTAAGGGAAGGGTGATCGCCAAGACTGCAACAACTACCGAGGGGTGACGCTGCTCTCAGTGCCGGGCAAAGTCTTTCCTCTGATAATTCTTGGTGGGGTTTGTCATAATCTGCTTGAACACCAGCGTCCAGAGCAGTCAGGCTTTACATCAAAGAGGTCAACGATTGCCCGTTTCCTTGCTCTTCAGGTCCTCACCGAACGCAGACGAGAGTTTCGACAGGCGCTGCTTGCAGCCTATGCTGATCTCTACAAAGTGTTTGATTCAGTGAATCGGGATGCCCTCTTGAGGATTCTTGGTCTTCATGTGGTGTCACGAAAACTGATCAATCTGATGTCTGAACTATACTCTGGTACTGAGAATGCTGTGAGATGTGGTGATACCATCTCTGACTTATTTCCAGTTGTTACTGGAGTTTGTCAGGGGTGTGTACTGCTCCCCACATTTTTCAGCGCTTGTCTGGACTGCATTATGGGGATGATGTTTGAGAGATCAAGCTGCGGTGCATCGTTTGGGAATGTCAAGATCTCTGACCTTGATTTCGCAAATAATGCTGTCGTCTTTGTGGAGACTCCAGAGATCCTTTTGGGGCCCTCGAGGTGCTGAATGAGGAGTCGGAGCCACTGGGATTTCGGATTTCCTGGGTCAAAACTAAGATCCAGGCTTTCAATGACATCTTGGATGCTGCTATCTTGTCTGTACCTGTTTTTATTGAGGATGTCGAGGTCATGGAGAGATTCACTTACCTTGGCAATGATATTCATGTCTCTGCTGGCTGTGAGCCAGAAGTCAATCGATGTCTGCGTCGTGCCTGGGAAGTCATGGATTCACTGGATCATGGGGTGTGGCATTCTCGGTACTTGTGCAGGAGGATGAAAGTCCGAGTGTTCAGGTCCTCAGTTCATACAGTCTTGCTCTGCGGATGTGAGGCTTGGACTCTGACCAGGGATGTGAGATGGACACTTAATTCCTTTGGTGCCAGGTCTCTTCGGAGAATCCTTGTCTCTCGCTGGTCAGACTTTGTATCCAACGAGTGGTTGCTGTGAGAGACTCAAATGAGATTTATAAACTGCGGCTGTATGGACATGTGACTCATTTTCCTGATGCTGATCCTGCTCAGCAGATTCTCTCAGTGAGGGAGCCTTATGTGTAGAGGAGGCCAACGGGCCAACCATGTGCTTCATGGTTGCAGTAGGTTGATCGGCATCTCAAGGAGATGGAGATGGGCCAGGCATTTGCCTGGGAGATGGTCAGATGGAGACCCCTGGAGTATTGGCAGAAAGTGGACGCAGCAACGTGCTGCTCCAGCGCATGCTCCCATACCTGACCTGATATCCCACGGATAGCCGGTTTAAGGCTAAATTTGGACAGCATATCACCTCGACCGGTAGTTGCAATACGCCTCTCGTGTTACATGTGTGGTGAATAGCCAAACAAAGGCAACACCTTAATTTATTTCTCTCTTGGGTTTTCAATTCACCAAATTGTGGATGAAGGAACATGTGGCACACATAGCCTGAAGCAAAAAATATATATTTTATGCAGTACAAGACAGAAGGCACAGAATCCTCATCATAAAGACACAAAAAATAACCACAAGACTTGATAAACAAGCTTACTAAACTCCATGTATTTGCCCACACACAACAATGCACACATAACCGGCGAGTGTGGAACAGCAGTCAAAAATCCTCAGGTTGAACAGCAAGAAACTCGTGTGGCCCGAATGTCCCAGCTGCAAGATAGGCAGGCTAAGAGTGCTGCCAGCATCCAAAATATCCATAGCGGAGATTGTCAGTGCAGAAGAGAGGACAGGAATGCCGAGCCCCCGCCTTTAAAGACTTGCCCATCCCCTTCCTCACAGCGACAGCATCGTCCAAAAGGCAGCATGGACCCTGAGCAAGTCTTGTAGTTATTTATCCGGCTCTCGGTTGGGGGAACCGTGGCTGCCACACTCTGGCTCTCAGTTGGGTGCAGCGTCACTGCCAAGAACTGAAGGTCAATGGCACGTCTCCTAAATTCCTCCATTCAGGGGTCACCATGCCGAAGGGTCTTTCACCCAACCGATGGCAGGAACTTATTCCTCCTGCCTCGGTAGTCTGCGCGAATGGGGTGGAGTCGAGGGGTTCAGAGGGGAAACATGTTACGGCACACACTATGAGCAGCGGGCTGGTAGCATTCTCCGAAGAAATAATACGCATCATCTGACACTTGAAATTGCAGTAAAAGCATTTTTGTGTCGTTTTGCAATGACCAAATCGTTTTAGAACAGCACATATTTTTACTAGAACACATCAGTTCCACCTTGATTCATTGAATACATAAAATCTAAATTGCAAAAAAATCAGTGCTATGCAAGACTAGCAAGGCTACCCAGCGCTGGCTGGCTGGACGAGCTTTTCCCGCCAGTGGTTTTGGGACGCGCTGGCCATTGAAAAGCCATCGAGTAATTGGCCTCGTGGTAGTTACCTTTTACCTGCAGGCCGGCATCAGCACTGCCTGACCTTACAACCCAATATATACTTTCTAGCTGCCTTTGGCAGCCTCAAAATGGCCTTCAAGGTCAACATGCAGAAGCTTAAAACCTTGCCCAGATTCTGAAGTACCGACACCCCAAATTTGGGGCCTCCTAGATGCTACGTTTCAGCCGTGAAAGAGTAACAAACAAACACACACACTTAAAATGCACAAACACTTGAAAAAAAAATAAAATGCTTGTCGTCACAACCATGTCCATTTATGCAAGTGAATGCAACACCATATAAGTAATGCTGACTTTTATGACCAAATGTTCAGTGACGAGGTAGTGAATGCTTTGAATTGAATTTGGTTTGATGTTATGATCTATCCATGTACCATCACTCACTACAATGATGCATTGAATATGTTGGAGTGTGCTTGAGAAAGCAAGATTGGAAATGTTTGTTGAAGTAAACTTGCTTTTTAGCATCATCATCAGCAGCTGAAGATAATTTTATTATGGAGGAGAAAGGAAGAGACTGTAAAGCTGTAAATGAACCCCAGGGTATGACATGAGAGTGTAGTATAATTAACAGAATTCTGATCAATTTCTTCTCTGTGCAGTGATGTTAAAGAAATTGTTGCACAAATGCAAAAGTATGTTTTCAAAACCGAAATGTTTTGTTAAAAATTCCACTTATGAGTTTTTATGCCCCATTAGCCATTGCAGGGGAGGACTCGGAGAGAGAGAAACAGGAGCAAATAAATCTTGATGGCGGAAATGGACAGGAGGCTGAGAATATGGAGCGACTTCCGATTGTAGCTGAGCCGAAGGTCAAGGATGCTGCAGAAAAACGGGAGATTGGCAAGAGAGACGAGGTTGTAATGGCTGGAGGTGCTGAGATTCATGGTGATGTGCCAAGGATGGAAAACCATCATGAGGTTCATAAGGAAGAGGAGAAGAAAGAAGAAGAAAAGATCATGGTTGATTTACCACAAGTGGAGAACAGAGTTGTTGCCACTGTGAATACAGATGTCGCGAGGGTAATCGATGCTCAAGCAAAGGCTGATGGTAAAGGTGAACTGGTAATGGATAGGGAAAAGATGAAAGGTTTACAGCTCAATGCAGAAGAAGCAGGTGTTGGAGCGCCCGCAGTAGCGGGGGCTAAGGAGAAAGGCGTTGAGGATGTGATCCTGGAGCAGCCAAAAATGGAGCGGCGAGTCGAACGGGCGGTGGTGAAGACCGCAGATGAGGGAAGGGTCGATCGACAGGATGCACCTCCTGAGGGAAGGCACGAACTCCTCGAGCTCATTAAGGAACAGCAGGAGCAGCAAAAGCGCTTGCTGGAACAACAAGTGAAACTACTCGCTGTAATCGAAGAGCAGCACTTGGAGATGCACCATGGACAAGTTCCACGACAGGATTTGCAAGGTGTGATTTGTTTGCTTGTAATTAACAGAAAACCTCTACGAAAGTTTTTCAAAATGTTCCTGCCTTTCTTTTTGCACTCATTGTTTTGCTTTTATTTTACATTTTCATCTTTGTTCGTGCTGCCCACATCTGTAACTGATCTGTCACTCATTTCTCAAAGTTTGCAAGTCAGTGATTGTGCATTTGAATGCACATTGACACAATAATGTGCATCTGAGCAGGTCCTAAGACACAAATGCATCGTTTCCATCTGTGCAACATGCTCGAATAATTAAACACAAAATTAATTTTAAAATTTTTTATTCAAGGAATCCTTCAAGAGGTAAGAAATCTGTTTTTCACCTTGCAAGCAATAACCAATCCACCAATATGGGCTCCCAGACCTACCGACCTACCTCAATGTAAACTGTGCATGTCATACGGAAGACTGATAGTGTGTGATGAAATATCAATCTCTGAACATTGAATGCTGAAAAATTTGAGTGATATTTACAAAACATGACAAATATTGATTATCTCGGCCATCGAAGGTGGACGGAGGTTATGTTTTCAACCGTTTTCTGTCTGTCTGCGAGCAGGATATCTCAAAAAGCTAAGAATGGATTCGGACGGAGTGATAAGGATGGATTGCTTAGATTTTGGTGAAGATCTCGATCCTGATATGAGAATTATTTATTTATTTATTTAAAGCGATTCTTGACGATTAAGAGACGGGACAAAAATGATATATCACAATATCTCAAAAAGTTATCGATGGATTTGGTCGAAACTTGGTGGATAGGTTGGGTGTTTGACAAGGAAGAATTGATTCGATTGTGGTGAAGATCCGAATTGGATCCGGAAAGGACAATTTTTAAAGTGATTTTTTTCACCATTGAGAGATCGGACCAAAAACTATATACTGTGTAGCATGATGTCTCAAAAAGTTGTGGTTATATTATTAGTCCATGGGCCAGGACCAGAAATTTTACTTACTGGTACAATCTCAGGGGGCAAAGTCTAATGATGATTTTTTTTAAAATTAGTTTATGTCTATGACATATATTTTGGTTTTGTAACCATTGCTGAGGGGTAGCTTAGTAGTGGTAATCAGAAGTTTAATGTGCCCACACCAGGAGACATTTTGTTCTCAGAATACACACACACACACACACACACACACACACACACACACACACACACACACACACACACACACACACACACACACACACACACACACACACACACACACACACACACACACAAGCATTTAAAGGCCATTTTCCCCGCTAAAGCAGGGGTTAGCCTTGCGGGCCCCATGACAATCTTCTCCACTTTACCCTGTTTTCTGCATCTCCCCTTCTTAATCCCCTTGCCCACATTTCCTCTTCCACCACATTTAGCCAAGTTTTTCTCGGTCTTCCCCGTCCTCTACTTCCGACTACACTCATTTCCAACACTCCTCTCACCCAGTCACTTTCATCCTTCCTCAACACATGACCCAACCATCTCAACCTGTTTCTCTTCACAACCTCCATCACAGACTCTATTCCCATCATCTTCCGCAAGTTATCATTTGTCTTCCTCTCTCTCAACGATACTCCACACATCCACCGAACCATTCGCATTTCCACCCTTTCCAGCATTTGTTGCTGCTCCATGTTCAGTACCCATGTCTCACTCCCATAAATCATCGTACTCCTCACACATGTAGCATACACCTTTCCCTTCAGCTTCAACGACACTCCCCTCTTTGTCAGCACGCCACTCAGTTCCCGAAACTTCTTCCATGCACATCTCACTCTAGCAACCGTCGAAGAGTCTGATCCACCTTCTCCATTCAGCATGTCTCCGAGATAGCAAAATGTTTTCACCCCTTCCAGATTCACACCATCTCCAAGATCCAATTCAACAATTCCTTCATCTGCTGCTCCCTCTGCACACCTTACACTTGAATGTAGTTGCCACACTGGTTAATGACCCTTTCACCCCACTACATTTTCGATGAACCCATTCAGCACACATTGTACACTGAATGGAGTTCACTCCGACACCCTTCCTGCACACAGCACACGGCCACTTCCCAGTCCTTTCAACCTCACCACATGCTTTACCACTTGCCATCACCTTTGTCTTTCCGATATTCACCTTCAAACCTTTTGCCTCCATACATTCTCAGAATGTTTCCATGTTATCTCGGCAGCCTTTGCGGTCAAAGACGCGTACGATCTTGGACAGCTATAGACATTATATTTTGGCGAGCGAGTGATTCAGCACTTTGTTGACAGTTGACATTTGTGCTGCAGGAGCATTGATGGTGGGTAGATAGCCAATGTCCTCGAGGACTGTGATGTCACCTCAATTCAGGATATTGAAGCAGTCCAGCTGTTGATTGATTGGTCTTCTTCCTATGATATGTGGGCCATAACCCAGATGAGGTTCTTCCATCTCGTAGGCAGGACAATGGCAGAGTCAACATCAACACTCAGTTTGAGGTGGCCCCTCTCTTTGCTCAACATTGTATGTGGGCAGCATCATTGGTGAGGTTCTGATGCTTCTTCTTTGTCTTTTCAACAGGAGGCAAGGTTTTAGCTGGCTTGCAGAGCAATTCCATTGACTCTGTGGTATGTCCCCTCACCCCTGCTGGTCACTTCAAGTCGGTCAATGTTGTTTCAGGCTCGGGTCGTGAAAACTTCAGGATGGGTGTTTGTTGGAAGGTCAACATTATCTTACATTATCTTTTGACACCAAGAGCTTCTGTAAGCACAAGGCTGTGTCAATTTCTTCCATCTGGGAGTAGGATGGTAGGAGTAGGATACACTATGACCAAGTAGGGGGGAAGTCGGTTGCGGGTCTGTATGAGCTCTACAATCCCAGTCAGAGACTTCACTGCAAATGGCAAAATGACATGTTTGGGTGGCTTTGTCTTGCCATATATCAAGTTGTGACCAAATGAGCTTCCAAGCCATTGAACTCTTTGGGATGCATGGCTATTGTCCTTGGTACCTGCCTGCAAATATCCTAGAAAGAGGGTGACAGACTCTGGGATGATGGGTCCATTCTCCTCTGCTTCCACTACCAGTGGTGGCCAGGCCTGGGGGAAATCTTGCTTTCTGACATCTGCTCTCACCTGAAGAGCTGCCTTTGCTTTAGCATCTTCTGTAGTTAGTGTTTCAGAGTCTGCAGCTCCGCTTTCAGTGTCCTTGGCAAGTTCAGTTATTAAGTTGTCAGGATTGAGAAGAAGTTTCCCTTTCTCATTGGCAAAGATGTCTAGGGCTTCACCAAACTCACTTTCTAGCCTTTGGTGGAGGTGATTCATAAAGGAGTCCTTCACCTGTTCAATAACAAGAGATTTCATGGATGCAACCAGTTTAAATGTGAGATCGGCCATTGCTATCACTTGGGGTTGGTGAAAAGTTCATTCCTGATGAATAGGACTTCGAGCCACTTCATACTGAACTTTTTAATTGTTGTCTTCATCAGGTGTTACACTGCTGACAGCCTTTTCCTCGCTTGTGTAGGATTTGTAGCACAACCTATGTTGGTGTCCTTCTGCTGCTACATGGTCTCTGCTGACAATTGTCAGCAATCTACTCTCCATTTTCTTCACAGATGCATTTCTGATGCTGGCATCTGCTCGCAGCTGCTCGAATTGTACAAGGGATTTTCTTGTTTTTCTCTCCGCGAAGAAACTAGTTGGCTTTCCGACAAAAGATGCATTCTTCCTCATAAACTCTGAGATGTCAAGGTTGATCCTTGCCTGGATGATTTCCGAGAACTGGATTTATTTTCAGACTCATCTGTCTTTTCCTGTTTTGTGCTGATAGCATTAAGAAGTCTCTTCATCATGAAGATATTGCGGAATTTTTTGATGAGAGTAAACTGCTGGGATTTCTCCATCAGTTAAGTGTTTCGCAAGGTCCAACAGAGCATATTTTCTCATCCGAGTTGCATTCAGCAAAGTGTTCCATGAGTCTAAAATTTGAGGGGATACCGGCTTTGAGTCTGTTTCCTGGTCATAGCAATGGATGAGGCGATCCACGTGCAGCCGCGTTGAAGGCAACGTGTTGCTTGTCTCACTAGTGTGTATTTTCATTGAAGCACCTCTAAATACGATAATTCCGACTTGAGAAACTTAATTACTCAAGTAAAGGAAGGGTGGCAACTGAAAGCAAGTTTGCATACATCCGCAACAAGCAAATGAAAAACAAAACGGGGCTTCTCACCCCAGCATCATGACATCACTTATCCATCTTATCTTGATGTTATCATGATAGGAAGTGATTACAGCCGAGCCACAAAAAAAGTCATCCACCTGCCTTTGTTGCCAACAAATAGTCAACGATACCTGCTTCTCCTTGTGACTAACAATACACATGTAGATCAATGCTGTCTGCTGGTTAAATGAAACACTAAAATGTAAAAAAATAATTAAACTCTGAACCTAAATTCACACACACACGCCGAGTGAAAACTAGGCGTGTGTGTGTGTGTGTTTCTGGGGCATGCTACATTTATTTAAAAGTCTTTTCTTCTGTTTAAAGGACCATACCATAGCCACCAGTGTCGTAGGGAGTAGACATGTAATGGTGTTTAATGAATGAAGTAGGTAATGTGCTAGAAAAGGGATAAAGCTACTCATAAGAAAAGGTTATCACATGCTTTCGTACTTCAAGGGGCGGTACAAATAATTTGGCACCATTTAAATCCCCCCCCCTTACTCACTCCAGATGGTACCGACATCTCTTCTGGCCCATGGATTATATGTAATAGATAGGCCGACCACGATTAAGTGATTGTTTTTCAAAGAATTCAGAAGTTACCAAAAGCATTTACAGTTGGACTTTCAACCTCAATTAGGGTTGCTGTCAAGGCGTCAGTGTTTATACTTTACACAGTCATCTTTTATTTATTTCTCTTTCTTCATGGATGTGTGCACATACTTAGTTGCACTGCTAATAATCAAACCTTTGTTAACCTCTGCCATCGAAGATGGACGGAGGTTACTGTTTTCACCCCTGTCTGTTTGTTTGTTACTTACGAAATCTAAAGATTTCGTAAGTATATTGATGACTTCCGTTTCTGTTTGTTACTTACGAAATCTAAAGATTTCGTAAGTATATTGATGCCTTCCGTTTCTGTTTGTTTGTTTGTTTGTTTGTTAGTTTGTTTGTTAGTTTGTTTGTTTGTTACTGACGAAATCTAAAGATTTCGTAAGTATATTGATGCCTTCCCTTTCTGTTTGTTTGTAGGCACGATAACTTGAGAACGGAAGAAGCTACCAATGTCAAATTACACCACGTGATTCAGGAGGGTGATGGCTAGTGCTGATTAGATTTTGGTCAAAATCGGTCAAAGGTCAAGGTCACGGTGAGGTCAAACATTCGATTTTTGATGGTTTGGTACAGATAACTCGAACGGAAGAAGCTACCAATGTCAAATTACACCACGTGATTCAGGAGGCTGATTGCTAGTGCTGATTAGATTTTGGTCAAAATCGGTCAAAGGTCAAGGTCACAGTGAGGTCAAACATCCAAAACATTCGATTTTTGATGGTTTGGTACAGAATCATCGTAGAAACTTCTGGTTTGCGTCGCTACCTTCTCAAGAGACAGCTTTTATTAGACAAGGTCAGAGGTCAAGTTGACGATTTCATAAGTACCAGTGTATGACTACTTGTTTGTTTGTTTGTAGGCACGATAACTCGAACGGAAGAAGCTACCAATGTCAAATTACAACACGTGATTCAGGAGGGTGATGGCTCATGCTGATTAGATTTTGGTCAAAATCGGTCAAAGGTCAAGGTCACGGTAAGGTCAAATATTTGATTTTTGATGGTTTGGTACAGATAACTCGAACGGAAGAAGCTACCAATGTCAAATTACACCACGTGATTCAGGAGGCTGATGGCTCGTGCTGATTAGATTTTGGTCAAAATCGGTCAAAGGTCAAGGCCACAGTGAGGTCAAACATCCAAAAAATGATAACTCGAGAACGGAAGAAGCTTCCAATGTCAAATTACACCACGTGATTCAGGAGGGTGGTGGCTAGCGCTGATTATATTTTGGTCAAAATCGGTCAAAGGTCAAGGTCACAGTGAGGTCAAACATCCAAAACATTCAATTTTTGATGGTTTGGTACAGAATCATCGTAGAAACTTCTGGTTTGTGTCGCTACCTTCTCAAGAGACAGCTTTTATTAGACAAGGTCAGAGGTGAAGTTGACGATTTCGTGTTAGAGAAATTTTTTTTTTTTTTGCATTTCTACATGTTTTAAGTGATCTCCAACCCCCCCCCCCGCCCAATTTTTTTTACCCCTCTCCCCCCCAAAAAAAAATCGAGAATTTTTTTTTTGCATTTCTACATGTTTTAAGCGATTTCCAACCCCCCCCCAAAAAAAATTGTACCCCCAAAAATTGTTAGAGAAAATTATTTTTCTTTTTGCATTTCTACATATTTTAAGTGATTTCTAACCCCCCCCAAAAAAATTGTTTGAGAAGAATTTTTTTTTTGCATTTTTACATGTTTTAAGTGATTTCCACCCCCCCCCCAAAAAAGGGGAAAAAAACTTTTTTGCATTTCTACATGTTTTAAGTGATTTCCACCCCCCCCCAAAAAAGGGGAAAAAAACTTTTTTGCATTTCTACATGTTTTAAGTGATTTCCAGACCCCCCCCCAAAAAAATTGTTTGAGAAAAAAAAAATTTTGCAACTTTTTTTTCAACAAAATTTAGATTTTTTTTTGGCATTTTTACATGTTTTAAGTGATTTCCAACCCCCCCCCCCCCAAAAAAAAAAAATCTTGGAGAAAAGAACTATAACTCTCAGCACTGTTGACATCATATTTAATGAATACGATATAAGGTTCACTTGAGTGACCCAGCAGTATTGGCGGCGGAGGTTTTGCACTCTCCTGAGTGCTCCCCCTCTAGTTGATGGTTTGGTACAGAATCATCGTAGAAACTTCTGGTTTGCGTCGCTACCTTCTCTCGAGACAGCTTTTATTAGACAAGGTCAGAGGTCAAGTTGACGATTTCGTAAGTACCAGTCTATGACTGCTTGTTTGTTTTTTTGTGAACAGTATTACGGAAAAACTCCTGGACGGATTTCGACAAAACTTGGTGGGGGGATGAGGTATGGTCCAAGGATCATGCCATTCGATTTTGGACTTGGTCCAAAGTCCAATATGGCCGCTATTGCGGCAATTTTGAAAAAATATTTGAATTTTTTTTTTTGCATTTGTACATGTTTTAAATGATTTCCAACCAAAAAAAAAAATTGTTAGAGAAAAAAATAACAAATTTTGCAACTTTTTAAAAAAAAAATTTCGATTTTTTTTTTTTTTTTTGGCATTTCTACATGCACGTCGATCTAGTTTGGTTTATTCAATCATGGTTCAGTAGAGTCTGATCCGTTTTGACCTACAATGAATAGGATATCAGGTTCACTTAAGTGACCCAGCAGTATTGGCGGCGGAGGTTTTGCACTCTACCGAGTGCTCCCCCTCAAGTTTTTCTTGTGAAAGAAAGAAATCTTACACAAAGTTATTGAACATAATTCAAAATTTAAAAATAATTATGCACAAATCTATTAGTGTGTCCGTCCGTCCTTCATAACTCCAAAACCATGAAACCGATCAGCCTGAAACGTTGCATGCGCACTAAAGGAACACACCTTTTGATGATAATTAATCGTTCACCTCCGTGAAAGGCTTGTCCTTGGTCAGCCCAACTTCACCTCGCAGGGTCTTAGCCATAATTTTGATCAGCCTGCTGAATATGCCTTGCCTTGAAAACACCATCGACTCTGATGAACTAATGAAAGTGTATAATCGAAATATGATTTTGGATTTGAGGATTGGATCTCATGTACTAAACAACTGTCGAAATCTGGAGTAAAATCTGAAAATTTTAAAGAAATTACCGATTCTTAATATGGAATAAGCAAAGCCGAGAAGCGAACGTAGAATTCTTCTTACATTCGATGCTGCAATTTCCGGTTACTTCGGTCTGGATTCGGGATCAGCGATCAAATAATGTAAATCACGATTAAAAATTATTTTTTGATGATGTGGGAGATATCTTTATTAAAATCAGTGGAGGAAATATACACCATGTCTGATATTTGGGTCTTTCATGTCTCCGACGATGCCTTTATCTCCTGGGACGCATCATTCCCCATGACAAAACCGGAAGCAAAAGGGTCATAGCCGACGACACGGATTTCAAATTTCCAGGGTATTGTGTTGTTGTTGTTGTTGTTGTTGTTTCCTATTCTCTCATGTGCACGTGTTGAGTATGAAGCTCACTACATTCGCTATAATTAAGTGTATAAGCATATTTATTTAAGGAAGGCTATGATCCCACCTTCTCCATATTTACACAAGAACGTGAAATTGCCAAAGCATTAAACTTAGCTTTTTCTACTGTTCCAACAATTATATTAAGTGAAGAAAATATGAAGGAATATGCCCGAAGTGTAACTTCATTGAGTGCAACAAAAATAATTTTATAGCAGGTGAAAGCTCCCGCGGCTTGAGCAGTGGGCTGGGTGACCGCGGATCGGTTCTCTGTGGGGAAATCTCTGGAGTTTGGAAGGCAAAATAAATTAGAGGATGAGAATGAGTAAAATGAACTACGAGTTCAAGAGAGAATTGAAAAATGTTTTCAGTGGCTCCAAAGCAATGCATCTCCACTCCATGGCAGGATGGCCGAAAGGTACACACACTCGCTCTAAGCTGTCTATCCTAGGTTTGAATCTCAATCCAGGTATAAACTATCATTCCTGTGTTTCATAGGCTAGGTGATAATCGATGTATGTGCCATCCCTCAGATGGACATTAAACTGGGCATCACATCTGCTGGAATTAGTTGGCGACGTCCTTCACGAAGAGTAGGGGAGCTATCCCTGGCATCCTGGCCAAATTCAAAATTCCTGCTCTAACCTACAGGGGCACTGCATCATCAGCACTGCCACACCCTCAGTCAATGATGCTACTCGCAGCTTTGTGTGACACAGGAAAAAATAAGACGACCAGACCTCGATGTATAGTATTTTGTTGTAATAATATTTTAATTAATTTACTCGATTGTGAAAATTTTAAAACGAGCCATTTTGATCCGTATACCTGTGTCGTTGTTTAGAGAGTGTGTTCTGATTGTCTGACAACAAAACAGATCTCGAACATCTTTTTCACTTGGTCAACCATATGTGGGCTGTTCTGGAGTTGAAACACCAAACGATTTACATTTTATGGCCCTTGATGGGGGAAAAAAAAACATTCAATGTTGTCTCCCCAAAAACATTACTCTACGATAATATGTTTAATTTTGTTGATATTTCTGTTCAATATTTTAAATAAAATAATTGATAAATAAAAAAATGTTCAATATTTTGCAGCTTGGTGCTGGTGATAGGTTTCTAAATCTGTGCTTAATTGTGGTATTTCAATAGATGTACGTTAGATCCCAGACAACGCTGGGTACCTTTGTGGGAGGAAGGGAAAGGGAGGAGGGAGGGAAAGGGTGGGGATGGGAGGAGGGAGGGAAAGGGTGGAGATGGGAGGGAGAAAGGGAGGGAAAGGGGTGGAGATGGGAGGGAGAAAGGGAGGGAAAGGGGTGGAGGTGGGAGGAGGGAGGGAAAGGTGGGGTGAGAGGAGGCAGGGGAAGCACCTTTGGGTATCAAAGCTAAACGGTACAAAAGAAAGCTGCTTACTATGACATCAGAGCTGTATGCTACTGGTCCAGTACTTTTGAGTGCTGTGGTTTGGTACAAGACTAAGCCCTTTACTGTCATTTATGTGAATGTCATATAGTGATTTTAATTGCAATGACATTTATTTTTGCAAATAGGCATTGGACTGCACATTAGTCTGTTCTGCACATTAGTTTAATTTTCAAGTCTCTCAATTCTTCAGGTCACTAATCGACTTCATGCTTGGGAGCATGATGCCCAATGTGGGGTACAGCTTTACTGTCCTGCCTTTTGGAGGTGTCTCTTAGCCTACCAGCACTTCCATTGGACAGTCTCAACCTTTTGTCCTTTGACTCTTTACTTCACAAATGATCAATTCCCATTTTATCTTTGTAATCAACCGACAATTTAATATATAAAAAAAATTTAGATCCGATGTACCATACTCTATTACTGAGCATCAGTGCTGCTGAAACAGTTTCTTTGCAAGGGTCATGTTGGGAGGTTTGCCATACCTCTCCCATCAGTAGTTAAAGCAGGAGGAATAGCTCGCCTACTTTTCATGAAGGACACGATGGGATCTTTAACGTTCACTAACTAATGCTGGCAGACGGGACACCCAGTTTAACGTCCATCCCAGGGACGGCAAACACATTGATGAATCACCCTGCCTGTGAAACACCAGGTTGACAGTTTATAGATGGGTCGGGATTCTAAACCAGGCTCGACGGCTTACATTTGACTGCCCATTAAATAATTACCAATTTTATCCTTCCTACCAGTTGCAATTTATCTTGGGATTGGCATACTGCTCTTGCCTTCTGCACTCAATGCATCTACATAAGTGGTAAGGCATAGAGCATTTATTGTTGACATCTTTTGTGAAAGGTTTTATCGAAAATTGCAAACTGGATACATTGCTACTTCTCACTTACCAATTTCTTTCAGGGTGCGATAAGCTCAAAAGATGCTTGCTTTGCATTCACAGTTGGCAAACACAGTGAGGCTTGTTCTCTCATTGCTTTTATTTGTGTGTTTTTTTTTTTTAATAGATGCCAAAGGTTCTCAAGTGGAATTGGCCAATGCAGAGGATGATGCCCAACTCAGAGTTGAAGGCATGGTACCGGAAGCCCATAGATTGGCCATTGAGGATTCTAAACCTGAAGTGGATGATGGGTTCATACCTGCCTTGCCAAAGGTTGCTGACGACACTGATCCGAGGAAAATTGCTGAACATCGAGATAACAGCCAGGTTGTCAATAATAATCAAATTAATAATCTTGTACCAGTTGGAGCCCCACATCCTTTGGTTTCTAGAGCAAAGGATGAGCTACCAACTACAAATGTTTTGCTTGTTGATGCTGGAGTAGATGGAAAGGAAACAAGGAACGAAAGAAAAAATGGTGTCACTGTGTCAGGTAAAGTGATACCACCTGCAGTGCAAGTGAAAAAGTCGAATGAGGGAGAATTATCCAAGAAAGTTGATGGCCTAGATCCTGTAGATTCAGCAAAAGCATATGAAAGAGTTGTACAGGTTGGAGATTTAGAAGTGGAAGAACAGAAGAGAATGGAGAGCAGGATTGTAAGAGAAGCACAGGATGGCCTGCATGCTCGGGTAGAGGATCCAGGAGATGGGCATTCTCCGAAAAAGAAGCGGATGGCATTGGATCCTGAGCAACAAGACCCAAGGTCGCTGGTGAAATGTGAAAACCAGGATTGCTCAAGAGAAGTGAACAAACCCGATGGCAACAGGTTAGAGGATGGACAAATAGCAGAGGGAGACATGGCAATGGCTAGACAGCATATTAGTGTTTTGAGCCGACATTTGCAGCAACTTCAAAGCAACGAACAGTGATGAATCGAGTGGCATTGTGAGGATGTAATGTAAAGGGTAGGAGTGCAATAAAAAGTGGTTAAAGCATTTGCTCAGCAACCAAGTATCGTTTGCCGCATCTATTCGGTTGCGAAGAAAACCATCGTTAGTGACTCAGCAAATGGATGTTTTACCCACAAACACAGGTTTGTTCGAGTTGTAAACTGTTGTGCAAATGTTTTGTGAAAAACAAAAGGAAGTGCCTTTTCATTAGTTGCGTTGCTGTATGAGCTTCAAGAGTCATTGTTCTCCTGGCAAAGATGGTATAACGACGTCTCATGGCTCAGCTATTTCAAGTCAAAAAGATCCATCCTCATCATGGAGGGGAAATGAAGACGCTTGGAATGACAAATGGAGTTCGAGTAACGTGTGCACGTGAGATCAAGGCTCTTTTCCCTTTAAGTTTCTTTCATTTCAATCCTCCAATCCACTTGGCATTTCCTCATCATTCCTGCTCTTCTTCCAAGCTGCGACTTCTGCGTGAAAATAGAACTGCTTTGTGTGGAAGTATCTTGTTGAGCTGTTTTTGTAACTTGATGAAATTTCTTCTTCTTCACACTAATTTCTCACTTTTCGTTTGACCTTCATCTCTGCCTGTCTTCCTTTTCCCTCCCAATGTGTTCTGTAAAATACACGTACATGTTTACTTTTTGCAGTTGTAATATCAGAGTTGGTTGTTGCGTTCAATTATTTTAGATCAAAACTAGCGAGCTGGCATTAAATGGGAACGCACTTGTGGTTTCGCCATTCTTGACAATCACAGTGATGTTTATTAGTCGGTTTCTTGTCCACCTGTTCCCCACAACCTGTCGGTGTATAACGTTCCGTTCTACGTCATTAACTTTTTCCCCGGGAAAAATGGTTTTCATCTTAAAGACCATAAAGTAATTGGAGCCCCGAATAATAATAATAATAATAATGATAAATATGAACTTCAGCAAAGGTATCCTCAAAGTTTTTCTTGATTGTGGATACAATAATGTTATTATTAAATGTCGCTTGACCAGGAAAAGGCTTTTGGGATTCCTGCACATCACGGATCAGGTTTGACTTGATTAATTGAAAACAGTGAATGCTGTTGGATGTTCTTGCTTCATTTTGTAAATGCAGTTTGTTCCTTTTGAAGTGCAAATGTCTTTAATAAAAGATTAGCTTTTTTTGTTTAACCTTTGTGTGACGATACTTATTAACAATTCTTAAACATGCTTGGTGTTGGCTTAATGGTTCGGGTGGTGGGCTTGGGATCCAAGGATCCTGAGTTCAAATCGCACTCAGCTGTTGAATTAACACCAGGTGGGGTTAACTCAACCAGTCATTCTTCCAAGGTGGGAAAAAATGAGTGCCAGCTTGCTGGTAACCTGTGTCGGAGTGGCGACCCGTCCAGGATTGTGTCCCATAGCCAAGGAGACTGCTTAGGCAGCACCAACGCTCTGCACAGATTATGGTCCTAATGGATGGATGGATGGAATTCTTAAATGAACAGGAGGCAAATGATCATGTGAGGTTGAGGACCTTGTGGTAATTTGAATTGAACATCCACCAAAATATCATGCACAAGTCAAGTATATTGTTACGGATTCGCGCCCGCCGGCGTGCGAACGGCCACGTAACTCGAATCGCGGCACGTCGCCCACCGGACGGACAATCCAGTCGTGACCCTCTCGGACTAACGCCGGGAACCAGTCACGGGTGGACCTTTCGGTCTCACCGCGATCGAGCCAATCGGCCCCCGCGTGGGATAGGGTTGCTCGCCAAATTCGACCTACCTAAGTACCCACACGGAGGGTAGACCGGGCGATCGCACCTCGCCGCAGGTCGACTTCGGACACGGGCCACTTAAGCGACCCGTTCCGTACTATCGGGATAACCGAGCGGTGTTATCGTCGGCCTCGACGGTTCGATTAATTATCGGGCGTATTCAGCCCACTACCAACCCTTTACGTGAAGCAAGATGAGGATTCAATGAGAGAAATGACGAAGCGAAGCGGGAAACAGTTCAACACAAAGCACATTTATTCGCGATGAACGGAAAGCACACATATACAATTCCACCAAAAGCACATAGAAAAGAAGAGAAACACAATGCAATTTTACACAAAAAGCAAATGTAAAAGCGAAGACACAATGCAGAGCTAATACCGACTACCGAGCACACGGCAACGCTTATACAATTCTACTTCACAGACGGCGCCGACAACACATACCCAAAACCAAGAAAAAGAACACCCTCAAGGATGAGGCGGGCCTGAGGCCGAGACCGGGTCGGGCCTACCCGTCTGATGATGAGGCGCGAAGCGGCGATGGTGCCCCAACTCCGCGGGCCTCGCGGACAGTGTCTGGTAGGGGGTGGGAAAAGGGGCCCCCTTGGTCGCACTATCTCAGCGCGGGGGGAAACAGGAGGGGGTTGCTGATGCTCGGGGAAAGGAGGATTTTTACTCTGCCTCGAGTCCCGCGACGAGCGTCTCCACCTCGACCAGGTCGCGCCGTCGGCCTCCCTGGTGTGCAGCTCCCGGCACGACGCGAGCACCCCCTCGTCTGCCTTCGCCGCCTCTCCACAGCTCCGTCCTCTTCGCTCCGACTCCAACGCACACGACGACGACGACGACCAACGACCCTTTTCTGACGAACGCAGCCGCTTATATAAGCCCCGTGGCTTCGCCTTTGACCCCCTGCCTTCGACCTTTCACCTCGCTCCCCATTGGCCCGAGAAAAAGTGGGCGTGAATGCATTTTGATCCGTGAATTTGCATATAGCGACCGCCCTCCAACGCCCTGGAGGCGGGACCAAATCGCCCCTCGCTCACCGATTGGACGGAACAAAAGTGGGCGTGAGTCGTTTTTGATCCGTTTTTGGAGCGGAAAGTCCGTGGTTTTGTACACGCTGTTCGGCGCGCGCCCTGCACGAGTCCAATACCGGTACCCACAAGCGGCGCAAGAACGGTGGCGATGCGACGGTTGCGAGGTGTGACGTGAAGCGGTGCCGCGGTGGGTGGTTGATGTTGTGATGACTGTTGAGACGCGGTTGGCGGTGGTAACAATGGCGGTTGGTCCAAAATAAAGATAGTAAAAGAAAAACGGCTATCCTGAAGAGTCGCAGCACGCATGAATGACATTTATTCCCTCTAGACAACGGGTTTGGGCCTAACTACACATATACTTACCGAGATATCTCACCTCAGGGACCTGAATGGTGGTTTGCGAATTTGGTAACCACAACACTACCCCCTCCCCTTTTTACAGACTCGTCCCGAGTCGTCAAATTTTCGTGTGCCATCATGTGTAGTTTTCCCCTAGTACATTTTACCTACGGATCCCTGAGTGCGACATTCATGGTATTCGTGTCCCCAAAATAAATAACCTGAGGGCTGTGTAACTACCTAAACAAACTCACTCACACGGACGACTTAAATAAAATTGCCGGCGTTAGGACAGACATGCCGGGGGCGCACTCATATTTACAGTACATCTTACCTTAACTTACAAATTTTACACTAAACCATGGCCCAGGATCACTGAACTCTGCAAAAGAAAAGCAGTTAGCAGGGAGCCAGGCTGCTCGCATGCAGTCTCTGGCTCAAAACAATGCAGGTGACAGGGAACGTGGCTGGCTGCTCACACGCAGTCCAAGGCCTTCCCTTTTGAACTGAACGCAGTGAACCACAACGGTGCATGGGCTGCACAAACGCAGTCTCCGTGCCAGCTCAAGTGGCACACGCAATAAACACAACGAATGGATGAATGAACACAACATGGTGCACGGGCCGCCACTGCAGGCCCGTGTTGTAGCTGCCAACAGGGCAGTTCTTGCAGCTTGCAAACTGTTGCCTTGACGATCCTGGCGCACATGGCAATGAACAGGGGGGGGGGGGGCAAAGCAAAAATTGAACGGGGCTGGTGAACGGGCAGTGGGCATGGCATGGCAAAGGCAGCAGGCAAACACAGCCTGCAGAAGAAGGCCGCTGTAGGCAAACACAGCCCGCAGAAGAAGGCCGTTGCAAGCAAACACAGCCGGCAGATGAACTGGCCGGCACAGGCCTTGAAGTACCACAGCTGCAGATGATCCGGCCGGCACAGGCCTTGCAGCAACACAACAGCTGCCGATGAAGTGGGCTGGCACAGGCCTTGAAGAAAAACAGCCAGCCGGCAGATGAAGTTGGCCAGCCTTTGCCGTTCAGTGAAGGTTGGTGGAGGGAGTGCGGTGGTGCTGGCCACTCGGAAGGCGGGCTCGGACCTACCCTACGGTCTCCCTCCCAACCTATCGCCTTTGCCTGTCACTGTACATACCCACTCCCTTAATTTGTCAAACCCCAATTTAGCCCCAACTTATTTTTTTTTTCTTTTAACTCCCCACTATAAATCGTCCCCTAACCCCCTTTATCGTCTTTGTTCGGCTAACCTATCCTGTCACCTAGCCTACTCCCAACCCCTACGTTCCCTTCCCGGAGGGGAATAAGGGAGAGCTAACGTCCTGTGTCGAGGCCCAACTCAAGCCTCAGAATGGCCTCCCCAGAGTTCGGCGATCTTAACACCAAGTGGGTCCAGCGGCCCACAACGACAGCGAGGGGATGGATGGTGCGGAGGGGTACATCTCCTAATCTACCCTAACCATTTAACTGTTAAACTACCCCGGGGCTTTCAACAAGCGCCTCTCGCTTAAACTATTGGTTCTAACAACCCAGATTCCCGTCGCCTGTGTTGGTGTCCTCACAATTTCGGGCCTCGCCCCCCAATTTTCTCTCCGTGCCCTCACACGGTCTCCTGGCTGGGACACGTGGCTCCCTTTGGCAGGCACGACCCTCTGCCGAATCTCCCGCTATGGCACCCCCGGGCACTACACTGCCTCCGAGCCTACCAGCTCCCTAAACACCGGGGAGTGCCCCCCATGGCACCTCCCCTGAAACGCACACGTGGCAGGCTGGCTTCCCAGGCCCCTTTCCGAGGGTCACCCTTGTCCACAACACTGACCACGCGGCTAATGGCGCCCCGGGCCCCCGCACCAAGCAGGCGCACCCGTGCCCACTACGCTATCCCGGCCCCCCATGGGCCCATGGCCTACCGCGGCCAACTAGCCTGGTGCCCGGGGTACCCACTCAGCGATACTCACCTTTCGCAGCCACGCTCCCAAGCCCGTCAACAGGGCTCCTGCACCCCTCCAAACGGGTTTCGAGCCTACACTCCCACCAACAACAAAACGACCTCCATTTTTCAATTTGACTAACCCAGCTAACTCACTCGACACTGACCCCGGGGTCCCTTGGGCGGGAGTCACTCCTCCCCCCAATCACTCATCGCACCATGCATTCCCCATTCGCTCCACTCACACAGACCCGCTGGCCTCACTCACTCAACAAGTACTCACCTCACAACTCTTCAACACACACACCGCTGAACTCTGCCATCCTTCTAACTACCTCCCGTAACTAACTCGTGCTCCCACGTCGTCCCTTAAACTATAGCACGTTCCTTTTAACACTACGTAGCTAAGCTACGTCCCCACTACACATCCAAAGTCTGTCTCTGTCTCCAAAATAATCCCATTTTATTTCCCAACCTAAATCTGGCTACAATCCCTCTAACTAATCCATTCCACGGTCTCCATGAGGACTTACCCCTGCCCCATGAAGTCGGTCTAACTAAGCTAACCCTTCCCCCTAACTAGTTTCCATCCTGTGCCCCGGGTTCAAGGGGGTCTTCCACCCCTTGCCCAGGAATCCTGTGCACCCGAAAGTGAGGCTTGCTTTTCCTTTTTTTTTTCTTTTTACCTGCGCAGCACCAGCGCGGCAACTCAGAGCTCGCGCACTTTGCACCTGCCCGTGACGTCATGCAGCTGCACGTGTTCCTCGTCCCTCCTTGGACGGTACCATCCGGCAGGGATACCCCTCCTGCCGGATTCCAACCCCACGTGCAGCCATGGCGTCACCGTGCGCATAAAAAAAACAAGCCCCACGTCTCGAGGGGCTCCCCACGCGAACACATGTGCTTTGCCCGTTGGAGCTTAACACACACGATCGCGTGGAGAACCCGTCCGGTCCAAATCCATAATCCTGCCTAAACTTTGTCCGTCCGCGGGATCGGCAAATCCACCGCGTGCGTTTCCGGACCGGGACTTCACTCTCGCAAGCGAGCACGTGGTGGCCTCGTGCGTTGCACAGCACGGACCTCGTGCTCACTGCTGGGTGAACCCGGCCCGGTCCCCGAAACAACTACAGCCGCTACTCGGCTTTCGTTCCTCCCATGTCGCCGTCGTCGCCATTCAACCCACGCACACCTGCGTGTTACGACGCTCACAGTCCATTCCATCACATTCACCCCGGGAGACGCGGCTGCGTGCTCCCGCATGCCCACCGACATCTCCCTTACATACCGCTCTCTCACACACACGGTCTCCCTTGCACACAGCGACCTTGCACACGGCCGTTCACTCACGCACGCGGGGGCACTCACCCGCGGTGCCTCATCCACACTGGCCGTTTCATCCACACACGGCCTCACTCACACACGGTGCCTCACCCACACACGCGGGGGCACTCACCCGCGGTCCCTCATCCACACACCGTCCCTCACTCATACTGGCCGTTTCATCCACACACACACGGCCTCACTCACACACGGTGCCTCACCCACACACGGCGTGCTGGGAAGCACGTACCCTGGCACCATCGCCACCACACCACTCACACACGGGGTCGCTTCCACACACGGGGACGCACTCACACCTTGCACCACACACACCGGGACAACCACACTGGGGATTCGTGTCCCCACAAGGGTCTCCGGGGCCTCTATACCCCCAAAGCTCTCCGTGCACCTGTCCACAGCACCCGTCCCCTCAACCTCGCGAAGCACGACCGAACTCACCTGGTCGTGACTCACCTCAAGGGGGCAGACTCCCTCCCCTCGTTCCTGGAGGAGGCCATCCAGGTGCTCGCACTGGGTCTCGACCCAGTCCGCCAGCTCACCCTCATCGTCCTCCACTACCTCCGTGTGTGTGTGTGTGCGTCACTTACCCCGTCTTCATCGTGCAGTCTTCCCTCTATTTTTTTCTGTCTCCCGTGTCTCTGCCAACTCTTCACCCTTTACCTCCCTTGTCTCCACTATTATTTCCGTTGTCGTCATTTCGTGTCTCGTCTCACACGTTTTGGTCTCCCCATTTAATTTTTCCCTTTTGGTCATCGTCGATTCTTCTGTCACGACCCTCGCCCAACACGCCCCCCGAATTATTTTTTTACCCGCCTCCACCGCGGGCCTGTCAGCCGTTGCACCCCCTTCCAGCTCGTTTGCTCCCACACGTGGAGTCGCCATTCCCAGCTCCCTGGTCACGGCCTTCATGCCCGCCTGCAGGCATCGGCCCATGTTCTGCGTCTCACCCCGTAGCTCTTTCATTTCTTCCTTCATGTTTGCTTCCATTCTGCTTATTTGCTTGTTCATTTCGTTTTTCATTCCATTTGTGTTTGTATCCATCTTTTCGTTCATGCTTTTCATTTCGTTTTTCATTTCATTTGTATTTGTATCCATCGTCGTTTTCACTTCATTTGTATTTGTATCCATCTTTTCGTTCATTCCTTTTATTTCGTTTTTCACTTCGTTTGTCATTGCCGCCATCATGGCGAATAGCTGGGCCATGTCGGGTGCGCTTGGGTGAGTCGTTTCGGCAGGGATCGGGGAAGGGTTCTGGTGGTGAGGGGGAGGGGAGGTGTCATACACCGCGGCCGCTGCCGCACCTATTTCGGGCTCTGGGTTCAGTTGGACGAGTTCATGTTCCTGCACGGGCATTCCATCCTGGGCCATGGATCCTACACATTCTACATCCATTTCTAATACCCCCGGCTCCCGCTCGCCTTGAGACGCCATCTTGCTTCTCGTGAAGGGTTAATTTCGCTCGCTCGTAATTTGGAGGGAATCGGGGGTCGCTTCTCTCACCCCTGGACCGATTCCCGTGAATTTAGCTGGAGACAGGAGAGCCCGTTTTCCTGTTCTCCGATACCAGTGCCGCGAGGAGGGCGATGGATTTGTATCGCACGACCTGACACCAGTGTTACGGATTCGCGCCCGCCGGCGTGCGAACGGCCACGTAACTCGAATCGCGGCACGTCGCCCACCGGACGGACAATCCAGTCGTGACCCTCTCGGACTAACGCCGGGAACCAGTCACGGGTGGACCTTTCAGTCTCACCGCGATCGAGCCAATCGGCCCCCGCGTGGGATAGGGTTGCTCGCCAAATTCGACCTACCTAAGTACCCACACGGAGGGTAGACCGGGCGATCGCACCTCGCCGCAGGTCAACTTCGGACACGGGCCATAGCGACCCGTTCCGTACTATCGGGATAACCGAGCGGTGTTATCGTCGGCCTCGACGGTTCGATTAATTATCGGGCGTATTCAGCCCACTACCAACCCTTTACGTGAAGCAAGATGAGGATTCAATGAGAGAAATGATGAAGCGAAGCGGGAAACAGTTCAACATAAAGCACATTTATTTGCGATGAACGGAAAGCACACATATACAATTCCACCAAAAGCACATAGAAAAGAAGAGAAACACAATGCAATTTTACACAAAAAGCAAATGTAAAAGCGAAGACACAATGCAGAGCTAATACCGACTACCGAGCACACGGCAACACTTATACAATTCTACTTCACAGACTGCGCCGACAACACATACCCAAAACCAAGAAAAAGAACACCCTCAAGGATGAGGCGGGCCTGAGGCCGAGATCGGGTCGGGCCTACCCGTCTGATGATGAGGCGCGAAGCGGCGATGGTGCCCCAACTCTGCGGGCCTCGCGTACAGTGTCTGGTAGGGGGTGGGAAAAGGGGCCCCCTTGGTCGCACTATCTCAGCGCGGGGGGGAAACAGGAGGGGGTTGCTGATGCTCGGGGAAAGGAGGATTTTTACTCTGTCTCGAGTCCCGCGACGAGCGTCTCCACCTCGACCAGGTCGCGCCGTCGGCCTCCCTGGTGTGCAGCTCCCGGCACGACGCGAGCACCCCCTCGTCTGCCTTCGCCGCCTCTCCACAGCTCCGTCCTCTTCGCTCCGACTCCAACGCACACGACGACGACGACGACCAACGACCCTTTTCTGACGAACGCAGCCGCTTATATAAGCCCCGTGGCTTCGCCTTTGACCCCCTGCCTTCGACCTTTCACCTCGCTCCCCATTGGCCCGAGAAAAAGTGGGCGTGAATGCATTTTGATCCATGAATTTGCATATAGCGACCGCCCTCCAACGCCCTGGAGGCGGGGCCAAATCGCCCCTCGCTCACCGATTGGACGGAACAAAAGTGGGCGTGAGTCGTTTTTGATCCGTTTTTGGAGCGGAAAATCCGTGGTTTTGTACACGCTGTTCGGCGCGCGCCCTGCACGAGTCCAATACCGGTACCCACAAGCGGCGCAAGAACGGTGGCGATGTGACGGTTGCGAGGTGTGACGTGAAGCGGCGCCGCGGTGGGTGGTTGATGTTGTGATGACTGTTGAGACGCGGTTGGCGGTGGTAACAATGGCGGTTGGTCCAAAATAAAGATCGTAAAAGAAAAACGGCTATCCTGAAGAGTCGCAGCACGCATGAATGACATTTATTCCCTCTAGACAACGGGTTTGGGCCAAACTACACATATACTTACCGAGATATCTCACCTAAGGGACCTGAATGGTGGTTTGCGAATTTGGTAACCACAACAATATATTTGTGTAGCAACTGTTAAACATGGAGGTTTTCACTTCTTTTAAGGAGTTTCTGGAACTCTGATTCCTGATAATTTATTGATTGAGCTACTGATGAATCCTGGACGATGAACTGATTATCCATGCTGCTTAATCATGCACATCCTCATATGACTGTTTAATTATGTTGGTATACTGTATCCTGCCAAAGCTAATGATGCAAGGATAGACCAGACATTGAATTGGGTAAGCAGACAATGTCACCTGTTCTTTGAATCTACAGTACCAATCTACTATCTTTCTTCCAAGGTGATGACCTTTACATCCACATGGTCGGGTGAGCAGATTTGCAAATGAACGGAGCGATCCTGGAAATTCACCTGCAAGTCACGTCTCCCACAGAATTTGCATACATGTCTGCACCCGACCCACGTCAATGCCTTCTCCAAATTGGCATCGACTTGATGTGATATCAGGTAACTTAGGAACGAGTGGTCATTTAACACTAAATGAGTTGGCTCGTACCAATGGATGGTTCAAAGAGGGGGTGAGGGTAACGGAGGGGTAACAGACTGCCATTGCTTCGCAGATTAGTTAATTGTTTGGATGTAGCACAAGGCTGCTGGGTAGTATTGGCTGAGGTTGCAGCTGTGGTGCTGATGTAATGCCTTCTGTAGGTTAGGGCAGGAATTTGTAATTTGGCTATGGTGCTGGTGATAGGTCGCCGACTCTTCGCAACACTGTGGGATCTTTAACGTCTACCAACTAATGCCAGCATACGGGAAGTCTGTTTAACGTTCGTCCGAGGGATGGCACAAACATTGGTGAATTACCCTACCTCTGAAACACTGGGACGGCCGTTTATAGTTGGGTTGGGATTCAAACCCAAGCTCGATAGGTTAGAAGCAAATGTAGATACCTCTAAGCCATCCTGTCAGCCCACCGCAGAAGACTGTTCATTGCCGTGCCATTTCTACACCATTGATAAGTTATCAGACAAGCCAGGTAATGAAGAAACCTTGTTCAGATCACCCATAGGTTACAACCCTTTGGAAAGATTATTTTGTCAACAGAAAACCGCTCTTCAATAGCATCTCCCCAGGATGTCCTGCAAAGAGCAATCAATCAAATTTTGACCGAAAGACGTCAGAAGAGCTTTCACATAGCAGCATGAGGACCAGAAGACCACTGGTACACACATCCCCTTGACAGTGCCATCTTAACAGAACTGCAAGCAATGGTTGAAATCACAACTGGAAGGTGAACCGTTGGCACCAGGTTCTTTTCATCGATGCGTATGGATTCGGCCTGCACTCCAACAATGGGATGTGCTGGAATCTGAAGATGAGGTCGGGAGGGATTTGCTAATGTTCACACAAGGTTTGTTAGGGAAGCGTGATGGTAGGGGCTGGTATTCAAGTTGCCTGAAGAGCTGCTCTTGTCATCATTCAGAGAGGTGCAATGACTGGATATCAGATGGAGGAATGACATTACAGCTGTACTTCTTCTGGTCGAAGAGCAATACCCCAACCTCATCTTTACAGGCAACAAAGCCACCATACACAAATCAATGCCGTACTTTAGAAAATCACTCGCGTTGAATGGTCTGCACGATCTCCGGACCCGAATCCAATTCAACACCATGCGTTAAGCTGGGTTGAAATGTTCTTAGTGATTTGACTAATTTGGTCTGAAAATGTTGAGCAAAATCAACTTCTTTTAGTCAACAAATTGAACAAAAATGAGAAATGCACAAAAATATATAATGAATGCAAAATGAAAAAGAGTGTTTAAACCAGCATGTGCACGAACAATTTCAAAATCGAAATATCTGTCTCCAAAAATTCACAGCTTTCGAAACACCTTCACTCAACACTATTCCGTTTGATCTCGGATCACCATTTAGTAACACGTGGAATAACCTTTCACTGCACTCGACACACAAAGCCACTTGCGCTTCACCAGCCATCTTTCTCAACTGGCAGCTGACATTCGAATTGAGATTGTTCGTACGAAGGTTTACATTTTTAATTCAATACCCCTGCTGTAGGTCATTATGCTTGAGGAACTCATAATTAACCATCTCTCCATCTCAGTTATGAAATTCAAAATTGGCCAGTTGTACGAGATGAAATTTGAGACTATTGCAAACAAGCTGCAGATTTATTGCTTCCTGCAAACGGGATGGGTGAGTGCATATTTTAAAAGCTTCTTCAACATTTCCTTGCGTTGCTCAGGCTCATCGGAAGGTCGTGTGCATGTTCGATAAGTATCGGATTGAGCTTTTTTGCAAATTTACAATGAGGAATATTTGGAAAATTGAACTCTGTATTTGGCAAACGACAACTTAAACACTGGAATGTGCTTGCGACATCCAAGGGAAGCGTGTTTGTGGATGTCCGTGTTCACCCGCAGTCTCATGATCAACGGGAAGCGGTCTGGTCGAAGAATGGTACAACCTCTCACCGCGACAGCTGGGTTGTTCGATAAGATGTGGAGAAACTTGTAATTAGCGGGTCAATGATGGCCACATACATTATAAAAACTATGTGTCAATATGCTTGGTGTTGGCGAAATGGTGAGGGTGGTGGTTTTGGGATCCGAGGATCCCGAGTTCAAATATTATTCGGTTGTTGAATTAATATTAGGTGGGGTTGAATCAGCCTGTCATCCTTCCGAGGTCGGCAAAATGAGTACCAGCTTGCTGGGATGATTG
>NC_140966.1:6177977-6257977 GCF_056783735.1 Eptatretus burgeri
GCCGCAATGGCCTACTCACGAGCAGCAGCAGGCAACAAGCCCTGCATTGGACAGCAGGTGGCACGGTGATATCGATTGTAAGCAAATGCAGTTTGGAGACGATCTCGAGGACGCAAGTGGGTGTGATGACTTCAGACCAGGTGAGATGGAGTGTACCCTGAACCTTCCTTGCCTGACTTGTTTTGGCAGGACTTGTTTTGGGTTTGGTCTTCTTAATAAGTCCCCTCTTTTTTTTTTCCTTTCCTTCCTTTCCTCAACAGACAGGATGGTGTGTTTCTTAATCAACTGTTATCTTCGTGGGTGTGTGCTCATGACTCAATGGTGACCTCTCTGGCACTTGGAGAGGGTGACCAAGCCTGGCCCTTGTTAACAAATTTTCCCATCAACATTACTCGTACCAGTTGTCACTTATGAATGGTGCGGAGGAGAGTTCATCGAACCTAACCATTTACTTTTAACTCTAAACAATGAAACAAACCCCGCTATGGTTAGAATGATCCTAATGACCAATTTTTCCCAACCCGGCACACTGTTCCATCCTTTTAAACCTGGGCAAGGCCCTTATTTGTCTTCTTTTCATTTGGTGGTGTCAGGCATAACTCGCTGGCTGGGGAGTGTGACTACTACTAGGCCTCTTTGCCTGCTTCCAATCGGGGGTGAGGGACACCCAGCGACCTCGGGGTTCACCTGAGCGTGCTTCTGGCGCTCCTAACTAAGGGGTGGCTCTCTAGCCCCCATACTGTGCTGTCCTGGCACTGAACCCTACTGTGCTGTCCTGGCACTGAACCCTACTGTGCTCTCCTGGCACTGAACCCTACTGTGCTCTCCTGGCACTGAACCCTACTGTGCTCTCCTGGCACTGAACCCTACTGTGCTCTCCTGGCACTGAACCCTACTGTGCTCTCCTGGCACTGAACCCTACTGTGCTCTCCTGGCACTGAAACCTACTGTGCTCTCCTGGCACTGAAACCTACTGTGCTCTCCTGGCACTGAAACCTACTGTGCTCTCCTGGCACTGAAACCTACTGTGCTCTCCTGGCACTGAACCCTACTGTGCTCTCCTGGCACTGAACCCTACTGTGCTCTCCTGGCACTGAACCCTACTGTGCTCTCCTGGCACTGAACCCTACTGTGCTCTCCTGGCACCTCTGACAGCCTTCACCTGCCAGGTGCCCCTCTCTCCCGACTCACCAACTTCCAATACCATGTCACACTCCCAGCCAGTACCACCATACTTTGGCCTGCACCTACCCCAGCAGTCCGCCTGCATGATGGAACAGCAGCCAGAATCCATGTGAAATCCTCTAAGTCCCCCTAACCTACACTAACTTGGTTCGGAGACTCCTACCGAAAGGGTACGTTGTTCACACTCACTCTCCTCATTCGCACAATCACGCCATTCACCCCAAACACTTTAGTCATTCATTCCACAGTGCCACACACCCAGTCCACAACACCATCCAACACCTTTCACTTTTATGTTAAAACAAAAACACACCAGTCCTTCTGATCCCACTTGGTCATCAAATTTAACTGATACACTTTTTTTTTTTTTAAATCAAACCCCAATCAATTTGTCACTACGTCCGTCATCCGCTGGCCTCCTCCATACTGCCCTAATCGTTTATTTCCAACAATTTAAACAAAACATCAAAATCTCTTCACCAGCCCCATGGAACCTCTGCATGGTTCCAACCAGGCATTTCAGTCTTTCCTCAAACAAGCCACTCTTTGTCATCCACTTGTTTCAGATTTGTTTAACGCTCTGCCTGTGATGTCTCAAGTATTTTTTTCATTTTAAATAATCATCCAAATCCACTCGTATCTCTTCTGTCAGTCTCATAATTTTCAATCAAAATTATTACATCCCAATATGGCCTGCTTCTTTGGCTCATTGGAAGGGGAGTGAGGGAACGAATCCCTCATTACCCATTACGTGACCCCACCGCCTTTCCGCCATGGCTCAAAGGGGTCACGTCTCAATTGGGGTTGTGGTTCACCCCCTCCCCTTATCCAGGGTTCGCGGAAGTCAGGTAAACCCCAATCGGGGGGAGCGGCCTCCCCCTCTTCTCTCTAACTCCCTGAAGATAGACAAACCCCACTCAGCCAGCCGAACCCCTCATGTCCTCAGAGAGGTTTGAAGACCAAGTGACACAAGGCGGTGTCGCTGCTGGCCCCTTCCTGTTCTAAAATGGGTACGGGTAGTATGAGACACATGCCAGTGCCGCTTGCTACTCATCTGCGCTCTTCCCCGAAGTTGCTGTGAGGCTGAGAGAGAAATTAAAGTCCAATTTCTAAAGCCTGCTCCTGGATGCAGCACCTCTAACTCTAAGGACCCATGCAGAGCTGTCCATTATGGTTTCCGTCCCCTGTGTCAAGTTCTGTCCTGGTGGCATTTATATTTCCCCTTGCACCTCTAACCTATTTCCTTCGTCACCACTCATTCCACGCTCAGGACTCCCACACAAAGCAGGCTGCACACATTCCAAGGTTGTGTTCACATTCCGCACATTCAACCTTGCCTGCGTACTGACTAACTGCCTCGCACTCCAGGGTTACATTCTCGACCGCCACGCGAGTATACACACACGTTTCGGCCTTGGCAGCACACACCGGTGCTGTAGTCTGGACTGTGACCTCACAGCATTCATTCACAGGCACTCCACACACACATTCAGGGGTCACGCATATGTGCACCCCATCGGACAGAGTCTCTTCATTAACATAAAATCCAATTCCTAACTTAAGCTCATCGTCCGCACCATGTATGTATGTGCCCTCGTACCTGCTTCGTTTCAGTCACCTCGGTCCGGTCGCTTCTCTCCAGCAGGTTGCTCATCATCGGTTCACCACACTCCTCTGGGGCTGTCAGCTCCACATGCTGGACCTGCTCAAAATGTGTTTCATTCGTCAACAACCCCGTATGCTCCCTCAATGTCTCCTTCACCAGGGTTTGCTGTAATTATCGTTTCATCCGACGAGTGATGTCAATCAAGTCACGCACCACTAACATTCCTCCCTGTGGTGATGTCACACATCTCACATTATTGTGCTGTCCTTCCTTTCCATTTGAGTCGTTCTTCCTCTCTAAGCCTTTTTAGTTGTTCGTTAGCTTTCCGGAGTTTTTCCATCTCTGCGTACTCCAACCTTGCTCTCTCCTTTAGCTGGTCAATTTAAAATTCATATTATTTTTGTTTCCTATCCCACCGTCTCTCATGTTCTTCATTGTCCAATCTCGTCGTTTCTCTCAATTGGTTGATTTCCTTTTCCTGCTTCATTCCTTGTTCTTTCACTATCTCTGCGTACTCCAACCTTGCTCTCTCCGTTAGTTGGTCAATTTCAAATTCATGTTTTTTGTTTCCTATCCCACCGTCTCCCATGTTCTTCCTTCTCCAATCTCATAGTTTCCCTCAATTGATTAATTTCCCTTTCCTGCTTCATTTGTTGTTCTTTCAATACTCTTTCTTCCATCTCATTCTTTAATCTTGCCTTGGCTTCTAACTGTTCGATCTGCACAGTGTGGTTCCTTAACGTTTCATTCTCCATTCTCTCTCTTTCCTCACTTAACATCCTCAGCTCGTTTTGGAATTCTCTCTCTTTGTTTTGGTGTTTCTGTGCCTCAGCAGCTTTTCCCCCCAATTCCTTTCTCATCTCCGCACCTCCTTTGCATGCTTCCTCCCTCACGTCGTCCATTCTCTTACCATATTCCTTCAGATATTTCTCTCCTCTTTTTATCTTCCATTTCTAGGCTTTCTCTTATCCGATTGCCTGATCTTACCTTTTCCTTCAGTTGTTGCAATTCCACATCGTGTTCCCATTTTTCCTTTTCCAGCTTTGTTTTCCATTCTTCTTATCCCAGGAGCAACTAATTTGCTCTTCCTCTATTCTTTCGTTCAGTTCGCTCTTCTCCTGTTCCAACTTATGAGTATTCCACTCTACTTTCCTCATTTCTCCCTGTAGTTCCTCAAACTGTCTTGACTTTTCCAACAATTCTTCCTTCCTTTGCTCCAGATATTTCTCTCCTCTTTTTATCTTCTGTTCTTGGCTCTCTCATCTGATTTCCTGATCTTACCTCTTCCTTCAGTTGTTTCAATTCCAAATCGTGTTCCCGTTTTTCCTTTTCCAGCTTTATTTTCCATTCTTCCTCCAAGCTATTCCTATCCCGGGAGTTACTAATTTGCTCCTCTATTCTTTTGTTCAGTTCGCTCTTCTCTTGTTCCAACTTATGGGTAAACCACTCAACTTTCGTCATTTCTCCCTGTAGTTCCTCGCCTGTGTTGGCTCAGTCATTTTCAAGCCACCGAATTTGTTCCCATGCATCAGCCAATTGGTGTGATTCCCTGTGCACATAATTTTCTTGAACCTCGTCTGCCTGCCGTAGCACCTCGTCCAATTTCATTTGTAACTCCTCAATACAATTCTCATCACACCTCCACCTCCTCTGCTCCAAGGTATCCGCCAATCGTGCATGAAGCTCGTCAATGTACGCGTAGTCGTCCTGCTTCGTTTGCCATGACGCATGCTGACCATGTGGCTTGAACCGGTGGGTGGGAGCGCTTTCTTCGTGCTGAACGGTTCGTTACGCGATTCATAGTAACCGTGTCGCGCCGAGGTGGAGCTGCGCTGCCATTTTGTGACTCCATCTTTCTTTATAATTTCGAAGTTTTACACCCAATCCGCTCAAAATCAAATCAAATCTAATTTGTAATTTACGAGCGACATCGTTTTCTTTTCTTTTTTTTTTCGCGCCTCTCGTAACCAATGTTCGGGGTGCGAACGACACCAGATGCCGTTGAATCAGTGTCCTGCAAATTTATGGAGGTGGAGGGAATCTCATTCGACCCCTGAATACCAGTGTTGAGGATCGGTGACGGAGGGGTTCTTATCCCACTCCTGACACCAGTGTTATAGTTTTGGCAGTGGTGGGAGTCGCACCCTACACGGGGGTGCAAATTAACAGCCGCCCGGTCGCCAATGGCGCCTAACTTTTGTGCTGGGCGGGTGCACAATACTGCCTTACCTGCCTGGCTGGCGAATCATCGGTGATTCCTGTTATTTTGTATAATTTGTACTAGCTTCTCTACTAGTTTTCTCAACTAGAAGTACTGTTTTTATCCGCAAAAAATCCGTAGAAATCACCGGTAATTCTGCGGCGGCCATTTTGTGTTTTCATCTCGTTCAAAATCACGCGAGATTTGACAGTTTGGCACGGTTCGGGCGCATTTTCTCATGCCCAGGCAGTGTTGGGCACAAAAGCGATAATCCGATAACAGATAATTATCGAAGTTAACTTGTTTAATCGGACTATTATCGGAAGTTAACTTCCATTTATCGTTATCGGACCAGTTAACTTCCGATAACTTGATTTTTTAGTCTGATAATGTCCGTTATTTTTTGTCCGATAACATTTTAATCGTTTCCGGGTCGCATTTCGCCGAACTAATAATCAATGTGGAGAAAAATGTACATGATTATAGATTACTTGTTTTACAAGATAATGCTGAATCAGGCCGCCGCGTGAAGAAAAATGGAAGAAGAAGAAGAAGAAGAAGAAGAAGCCTTGCAATGGCGTATTTCTCAGCCACGCGGCTGCTAGGCTCTGCAGGTACTGGGTTCGGTCAAGGTTGGGAAACGTACAGATCGGTTAATTCAAACACAAGGACGGTCTAACCTTTGGCAGAGCGACGGACAATCAGACATGAGTGTTGAGGCGTGGAGATAATGTCGCGCCATGTTTGTAACTTTTCTCGGTGTGTTTGCAAGGTCGTGCCTCTCATTTTTGAATCAACGGTGCCTTCCTGTTTGTGTGCAGTGTTCCGCAGACCTATTCCCGTTGCTCTTTCGGTAAGAAATGGACATTAATTTGTTTGTTGGATTCACATTGTGTCCTTGACCCGTCCCGTACACCTCCCAATGCATGTTGGACTCCGTCCGGTTAACCGTGCTGTGTGTGATGACTCATAGACTCTAAAAAGATGCAAAATGCTTATTTTATTCTTGGGTTTAGCATAAATAAGCCTTTTCTATGGGTTTTGAAGGTTTTTTCCTTGTTTTTTTGAATCCTTGTTAAAAAGTAGTTATCGGATTATCATTAACTTCCGATAACTTTGTATTATAATTACCAGATTATCGTTATCGGAGTAAAAAATTGGGGTTATCGGATTATCATTATCAAAGTTAACTTTTTGGTTATCGGTGCCCAACACTATGCCCAGGTTGGTTAAATGAGTGAATTTGGGTGAATGAGTAAGGTTAGGTGAATGAGTGAGTTTGATGAGGCTTATGGGTTAATGAGTGAGTTGGGTGAATGAGTGAATTTGATGGGTGAGGTTGGGTGAATGAGTGAGTTTGATGGGTGAGGTTGGGTGAATGAGCGAGTTTGATGGGTGAGGTTGGGTGGATGAGTGAGTTTATATGTGATGTTGGGTGGACGAGTAGTACCCCCACCATTGTCCATCACCCAAACCCCCCCCTCTACCCCATCGTCCATCACCCACAACCTCCCCCCCACATCGTCCATCAGCCACAACCACCCCATCACCCACAAAAATCCCCCCCCCAGCACTACTCACAACCCCCCTGCCCCCATCACCCACACAAAAAGGTCCCCCCCCCCATCACCTACAACCTCCTCCTCCCTGCATCATCCCCCCACCCCCACCCCACTCATCCATCCATCTCACTCATCCACCCAACCTCTTCCATCAAACTCACTCATTCTGCAAACCTCCATTAAACTCATTCATCCAAACAACCTCACTCATCCAACAAACTCACTCATGTGAGTATATTAAAAGTGTTTGATATCAAATTTGTGACTTTTGTCTTTATTTTATCGGGCCGGTAGAAATTCTGCAGGGCCGGTAACTTTTTCTAGTCACCGGCCCTGCTGGCCGGTGGATAAAAATGTTAATTTGCACCCCTGCTACTCTTGACAGCCAAATGTGGATGATTCTGTGTCACTTAACAGCACCGCCGTCTCAGGGGTTCCAACGTCGGCCAGTTCGGCACAGGTCTCGGATCACGCACCTCAGATCGCAATACCAACGTACACCTGAGCCTTACCAGTTGGGGAAATAGACCCCGGCTGCAGACTAGGTTTGTCAGAGACCGAGCGAAGTCTGCCAGTCCGTAACCATTTTGGGTTTTATATACAAATCGAGCGGATTGTTCCACCACACGGCACAAATATATTCAAGGCGGCAACTTTTGTATAACTCAGCCAGATTTATTTGGGACACATCGGGGAACACAACACAAGCAAAACATTCACGACAATGTGATAATTAATCTATAACCCTCTCTTAACTAGGGAGCTACGGATACGGGTTTCAAAGGGAGCCCTAGCAAAGTAAGCCTTAGGCCTGGACAACATGCAGACAAGATGCAGACAACATGAAGACAAGACACAGAGTACTTGGTAGTGCCTCATGGATTAGAGGAAAGTGGGAGAGGCACGAATGCGGCTCGTGAAAAGCCGATGGCGTCGGATTCGAGCACCCAGCTCGAGCATGCAGCGTGGCAAAATGGCGCTCGTACTCCTTTTGTCGGCACCGCTCACGCACCAGCCTCGGCGCGTCCAGTAAGGTCGACGGCACAGGAGCTAAAGATCCGGTGTGTTCCAGCTGGTTTCTCACAAGGTCCAGTATGCGAATCCAGGCCAAGGAGGAACAGCTTGCCAAGCCACTCCTCATGAAGCTGATCCCAGACTCTCAAAGCAGCCAGTTCCTTTCGCCTTTTGGGGCGGGCCTTACGGACCGCCTCCGGGGACCCGTGATTGGTCCATCGCTCGAGATTGCAGCATTCCTCTGCCAATGGGTCGCCGGCACATCTTCACTGACTGTCAGGGCGCTGGGTCGGGCACGTTAGAATGGGGGAAGAAAAAAAGTAGGCACCTCTCGGTACACCACCACTGTACGAACACTGGACAGCCTGCTACACCTCCCGACACACATGCAACGTCCGATTACCAAACAACCTGGCTAAACATGCATTTAAGGGGGGATCTGGGCTAATCCTATATTTAATAACCACTAAGGGCCATTTCCGCAACAATAAATCGTAATATTGTAATGTTAAAAAAAAGGATGTTTTTTTTTTGGCCTACAAGCCAACTCATAGACAAGAAAGATTTGCAAGATATAGGGCCTATTAGCCTACTCCTTGGCCGATCAGAGAACCCACAAGTCCCCGGTGGGCCCTAGGCCAATGGCCTATTGGAAAATCCGGCCCTGCTGATCGTGTATACTTACCACTGGAAGCAATACTTTTGTCTTGCATTTTCAATGCAAGAAATCAAACAGAAAAAGAATAATTATAAATACACATGTAAATGTGGGGAGGTTGTGAATCTTTCAGGTAGGGACTAGTGAGAGCATTGCATTATTACAATGGACATCCCCTATAAAGTATCGGTTCCATTGAGCATTTCTAATGGTTGTGAAACACATGTAATTGCGCAAATGGCTACCAGTTTCCCGAAACAAGAGGTAATTAATGTTCAAGGAAGATTTATTTTTAGTTAAAAATACAATAGGGACTTGAAAGACTTTCAAATATAAACAACAAAATAAGCAAGTTGATCAGGATCCTGAATTGAAAGACTTTAGAAATAGACTCAGCACCCTCCCTCCCAAATAACAATAAAAAAATTTCCTTCCAGGAGACAGTAAGACCGTTCAATCAAGATTTTCTTGGCGATCCTGCTTAATGCTCGAGCGAATGCGCTTCTGCCGGAGGCGCTCCCTTTGTATGGCCTCGACCCTGCACAGCACAACGGAACAATATAATGCACCAAATGATGTCGAGCACCGCTTGCGAACGGGGACTGCACAAAGCTTATCTCACCGTAGTCTGCGTTGCTCAGAATTAAGCTTGTGAGGTTCCTCTGGCTGGCACGATGCGGCTTCAATAATGTCCCGAAGCTTCTGTAAGCAGTTTGCCTTGTTTTGCAACTGGTAACGGCTCCTCTCGTCTCTTATGATGAGTTCGCCGGCAAGTGTTATCCTTGCATGGTACTGCAGCACAACAACAGCCCATTGTAAAGCAACAAATCTTCTCACATTCAATTTATTTAGCTTCATTATTGCTCGAACAATTTATTGAACTTTGAAGAAATGCGAGTTCAGAATTATTTTTAAACACAACTTTCTGAGAATTCTGTTTTATACATTCCTCTTATTTGTTGAATGACCAAGACACTTTCTCAAATAGTTTTGACACCTACAGTTGTGCAAAAATTTGGGTTATTCCAATGATATTCATATTTTAGGGTAAATTCATCAACTTAATAGTGATAACAGTTATACATGTTTATTATTGTATTTTAACAGCCTTTATAAATGCACTTGAAACCAACTACTTAAATAAATAACAATAACTGTAATTTTATACTACCAGTCAATAATTTGAAGCCTGGTGTTGGCTTCGTGGTTTGGGTGGCTGGTTCAGGATCTCAGAGTCCTGAATTCAAGCCCCAGTTTTGTCCATTGAATTAACACCAGGTGGGGTTGACTCAGCCTGTCATCCTTCCAAGGTCAGTGAAATGAGTACCAGTGTACTGGTAATAGGGACACTGCATCAGCGGCACAGCCGCATCCCTAGCCAATGATGCAACCAGCAGCCATAAGGCTGCACTCGAAAGAGAGACTGTATTGGAAGTGCTTTGGATCATTATCTTGTTGGAAAAAATGAATCCTCTTCAATCCCATTCTTCCCTCCAGGTCTTCAACACAGCTGTTCACCACCATCTCAGATCATCCCCAATCCAAAACCATGATTTTTTCTACCCTCGTTAATTGCCTCCTCCTCCCCCACCACCTCTTGTTTGTTGGTATCCCATTGATTTCAACAAGTTTTCCTGCACCAAAAGTTAAGACAACACCAAACAATCAGACTCCCTCATGTTTAACAGTAAGTTGCAAACATTGCATGTCATTGGCATATGAACCAGAATCTCGAAGATCCAAAAGTTTCAAACTTCAATTCATCAAACCAGAGTACTGAATCTATTGTTCAAGTCACCCAATCTTGGTGTTGCCTTGAAAATTTCAGTCTTTTCACCTTATTCTGTGGTTGCAGCAGTGGTTTCTTTGCTGCAATTCTGCAATGGAGACCTGCTTTAATCAGCCTGTTTCTCAATGCTGAAAGAGATGTTAACATTCAAGCCTGGTCTTATTTCATTTGTCAGCTGCTGACTTGATTGCCTTCTTTCCCATAAACTGAGAAACTTCAAGTGCTTGTCTTGCCTTGGGGAGGTTCTTCTGGGTCTTGTCTCATCCCGAGCCACTCTTTCAAGAGTTGTAAAGTCTACCTCAAACAATCATAGACGATCTTAAGTTTTTCTTCCATTTTCTTCAGTGAGCCTTTATTCTCACAGAGTTGGGATCTTCACATACTGTTCTGTTGAAAGTTGCTTTCTTGGTGTCATTCTGAACCAACTGAGATTCTCAAGTAAGAGAACCAATATCACATATTCACGAATTTGCAACTTTTATTTTACCACCAAGACCTTGACATTCGCATGGATACGTTCCAGGAAAACCTCACGAATGTTGGGGCATTGTTTCAATGGGAAATAGGTTCCAAGGATTTGCCGACCCATGAATAAAATCCACGAGTGTTTTGTTATTGTTACAATGGAGACAAGGGGGATAACATTATCGGTTCACAGAGGAAAGTTTTTAAAGTTTGAAATGTTTTCCACCATGAATGCACAATTAGTTTCATAAGTTCAATTCCAAAACAAGCCAGAACAAGCCAGCATGTCACAAATTATATCGACCGTGAATATGTGGAACCCACAAATGGTGGGGTCCAGGTGTAATTTGCATGACTGCAACTGGTGTTGATTATTTAATAATTTATTATTATTTACTGTACAAAAATCCACAAACTGTTTCCTGCATATTTTTTCTAATAAATGGATATTACTAGTCCATGATAACATAATATGTAGAGCAAAAATAAAACTTTTTCAATTTCCTTATTTATTTTATATACTTATCGTGGGGTGGCTTCGGCCTAAGTCACATTTGCTCTACGGCGAGGATACGGCGGCCGTGTGCGGTAAATTGACAAACGTGCGGAGGCCGCAGAGTTTCTGCAGTGGCCTCAGGGTGGCCCTACGCCATTTGGCTATATTTTACAGATCGTAAGGTCGCCGTGGAATTATAACTTTTTTCATTTCTACGTTCGCCGTAGAAATTCGACAAGCCAAAAAAAAAAAACTGGTTAAAAAAAAAAAAATTAACCCATTCGTTACCGTCTGTCTGGCCACACGTTCGCCTTAGGGCCCCTGCGGGCGCCTTGAGGCTACCTTGTGTCTGCCTTGAAAATTCTATGGCCGCCACAGGGCCCCCCTTAAGGTCACCGTGCGACATCAAATCAAAGACCGTACGGCAACCCCACGTTTTCGGTCTCCACAATTTCTAAGACCTAGGCCTAAGTCACATTTGCTCTACGGCGAGGATAGGGTGGCCGTACGCCCTCTGAATTGACAGAAACGTGCGGCGGCCGCAGAGTTTCTACGGTGGCCTCAGGGTGGCATTACGCCGTTTGGCTATATTTTACAGGCCGTAAGGTCGCCGTGGAATTATAACTTTTTTTTCATTTCTACGTTCGCCGTAGCAATTCGACAAGCCCAAAAAAAAAAAAAATTAACCCATTCGTTACCGTCCGTCTAGCCGCACGTTCGCCTTAGGGCCCCCTGCGGTTGTCTTGCGGTCGCCTTGCGGGCACCTTGCGTCTGCCTTGAAAATTCTATGCCCGCCGCAGGAACGCCCTAAGGTCACCGTGCGACATCAAATCAAAGACCGTACGGCACCCCCACGTTTTCGGTCTCCACAATTTATAAATACGCCGTGCGGCTACCTGAAAAATAAAAATATATGTGACTGCTACATTGTGTGACCGTGGAAATACTGCGGCCGCCGTATAATTTCTAGCGGCCGTAGATTTTGGAGACCCCACGACCGCCGTGGCAAATGTGACTTCGGCCTCAGCTCCAAAAAACAGGTCGATTGTGCGCTTTCCCTTAAAAGCATGAAACTTGGCACATGGTTAGAGTAACACCATACAATGATTTTTAGTCCAGGGGCCACCGGAAATTGCACCCAGTATGGCGGCCATCTTGGATTTCAAAATGGCCACCACTGTGGACCTGTTTTGTTAAATATCTCCTAAACTAGCAGAGAGACAGTTGAAACGCCTATAACTACATTTTAGTGGTCAAAGAATGCAATGGTGACATTAAATGTTTGAAAATTGTGGCTGCTATTTTGAAATCCAACATGGCCACCATTGACAAGCTATTTTGCTCAATATCTCATGAAATAGTAAAGATATTAATACAGTTTTAATGCCTATACCCACATTTTAGGGCTCTAGGAATCCAACGGTGGCATAAAATATTTGAAAATTGTGGCTGCCATCTTGAAATCCCACCATCCACAGCTATTTTGCTCTAAAGGTCGATGCTCACATTCCAGAGACAAATAAATTTTTGATGCTTTAAAATATTGATCAAACTATGAAACTGGTAGTAGTTATGCATCTACTCATTTCAGGGACATCATCCATTGTTATGGTGACTGCACAAGTGATCAACCCTACATAGGCCCGTTCATCTGCAACTGGAGATGGCAAAGCGCATCAAACTTGTGGATCCATCTCAGCCAGATGGTGAAATGGGTCGAGTTACTCAGTGGGAAACTCTGCATTCTTTGTCAACAGAACACCACTGAAAAGGTTCAGTTTCCCAGTCAACGAAAAGGTGAACAAGGTGAAGCAACACTCGCAGGGTACAAAACATTGGCTGATAATCTCCTCGAGTTTAATAACCTCGGTCTGCTGCCTAGAACGATAAACATTGACACATTGGACGAAGGTCATGGTATCGAAGCAGCTTTCATTGCTCATAATGCACGTTGGCATAGGTCGTGCAGGCTTACGTACAACAATACAAAACTGGAACGTGCAAAGAAGCGTTCTAAAGATATACCGGCTGATGATGCAGGTGAAGGTACATCTGGTGTTTCTAAGCGCACTCGGTCAAGTTCTACATCATCAATTTCTCAAGATCTCTGCTTTTTCTGTGGGTGGTCATCTGGAAAAAGAGAAGCTTCATGAGGTTTCTACTTTCAAAACAGACAAACGTGTTCGAGAGTGTGCTGCACTTCTCAAAGACGATGACTTGCTGAGACATCTCAGTGGCGGAGATATGGTTGCTCTTGAAGCAAAATACCATGCAAAGTGCTTAGCCTCTCTATTATCATGCATCCATGGTCCAAACGGAGCAAGAAGGCACCGAGAATCTCGATAACATGCTCTGTAGCATAGCATTTGCAGAACTTGTAACATATATTGAGGAAACCCGTTTGGAAGATGCCACCATTGCTCCTGTATTTAAGCTCACTGATCTATCAAACCTGTATTCCTCCAGGCTAGACCAACTGGGAATCAAGCAGGAAAGCCACATACAATCTACAAGGCTCAAGCAGCGAATTCTTGCCAATTTTCCTGACATGAGCAACTAAAAAGGGCAGAGATATTTTGCTAATGTTTGATGAGGACATTAGACATGCCTTAGCAAAGTTGTGTCAACAGGACAGTGACAGTAATGCAGTGCACCTTGCAAGGGTGGCTCAGATAGTCCGTGGACATCTGTTTGATAAATCCAAGCCATTTGATGGTTCATTTAGTGCAACATGTCAGGAGGAATCTGTGCCTAGTTCACTTATATTAGTCAACATGATACTGGAGGGTCCCAGCATTAAGGGCCAGGCGTACCAACCTTCTAACCCAGCTGCACTAAGCTTGGCACAGCTTCTTAAGTTCAATGCAATCAAGCATGCCCGAAAGCAAAAGGACAAACCCACTAATTTGAGACACAGTCTGGAACGGGAAACCCCACTGGCAATTTATATTTGGGTTGAAACTACATGCAGAAACCGGGAAGAGAGTATTGGTGGAGAAGCTCTCCCAGCTTGGTATCAGCATCACATATGATAGTTATTCAGATTTCTGCTGATATGGGAAATAGTGTGTGCCAACTCTACAGATTGGAACAGGTTGTATGTCCACCAAACCTGAAGCAGAACTTGTTTACTACATCCGCTGTTGACAATATCGATGTCAACCCGAGTTCTATAACAGCTAAAGACTCTTTCCATGGAACCGGCATCTCATTATTCCAGCACCCAAGACAACCTGATGACGGCAGTGATCGTGGTCGAATCATTCTTGGTGGTGCAGCTGGCATGAAGAAACTCGATGCTTTGCCAAATTACTACACCAATGTACCACTTCTTAAGGCAAGCGTAAAGAGGTCACCAGTTCCAGAAATATGCCTTAAGTCTCTGGCCCGGGAGAAGACGTCCGGTGACGATAGATGGCTCGAGCATGTAAGAGAGCACATAGAAAACAAGACTACAACCTCTTGTGCTGATAATATTTCTTGGGCAGCTTACCATGCTCACAACCTGTCTCAATCAGCTCATCCAATGTCCGTAACAGCTCTACTACCACTGTTTCACGAGAGTGCTCACACTGTGGCCATGATAAAACTCTCAATGGATGTCATTCTGAGTGCTGTGCAGCATATAAATCCTGGGCAAACTCCTGTCATCGCCTTTGATCAGCCATTATTCACAATTGCAAAAGAAATTCAGTGGAAATGGCCCGAGAAATATGGAGGATAAATTTGTTATTCTGTTTGGAGGGTTGCACATTGAACTGGCTGCACTGAAGACAGCAGGTGACTGGTTAGCAGGAAGTGGCTGGGCATAAGCCTTGGTACAAGCTGACATGGCTTCAGCCGGAACAGCAGATTCCTTCCTGCGAACTGCGCATGTTGCACGCACATCAGGTTACAGCTGCAGCATTACGCATACGATGACTATGCAAGAGCAGCTGACAAGGATCAACAGTTATCATTCAAGGAATGGTGTCAAAGAAGAACCAAAGAATGTCCACAATTCCAGTACTGGAGTCTTGCATTGGCATTAGAAGTTTGCATCCTGACCTTGATATGTACTTAGATGCTCTCTGGGAGCTTCTCCCGTGGTTCTTTACTCTTGACCACACGCACTATGCAAGATGGATCCCAGTCCACTTGCGAGATATACTAGGCCTTCATAGGACACACCATGAAGTGTTGGAAGAATTCCGAGCTCGCATGTTCACAGTGCAAAAGACTAAGCACATATTTTCCTCCATTGCCACGAACCAGGCACATGAGCAGAATAATGCATGCATCAAGGGAGATGGAGGAGCTGTTGGTCTGATGGACAATCCCAATGCTCTGCAAAGATGGATGGTTGCTGGCCCAGAGGTTGCAAGAGTGATTGGTGAGTTTGAGATGGCAAAGCTCAAACGTTGCATCACGACCAAACTGAAAGCATACAGAAGTCCTTCGACAAAGATGTTAGATCACTTGTGTCAGTTATCGAGGAGCTTGGTAATCCATTTCTTGAATAAACCACTGACATTGTGGTCCTCGACACAAAAGTCATCGCAAGCTCATCAGTTATTCACAGTGTGCAAAATGTGCAGAAGGTGGGGGAGGAGGCTTTGGAATCATTTGTGCAAGAAAGGCTCATCAAGTGTAAAAAGCCTCTCAATGATGTCCTATCCCACAAGTTGCCATTATTTGGCAGCTCATCAGGAAAAGCCCAGCCTAAAGACAAACAGAAGGTAGCCTCATTAAAGAGCGATGTGCAATTGTTTTCCCACCTTTACATTGCTTGTCAGACACGTGAGGGAAACCTTGATAGATTTTTTCCGTCATGAAAATCAGCCTTTCCCTCCATCCCTGTCCCAGGCAGGGAAGCTTCAAACTGGAACAAAGAGTGATCTTTTGCAATGCTTTGGGGAAATTGCGCCGGCAAGTACACAGGCTCCAGAGGTTACATGCGTAATACTTCATGGGGCAGCGATTGTTCAATTACTAAAGCCTGGAACAGTGAAGACCTTTGGGGAATATGCCAAAGAGGTATTCATCCTATTTGTTTCTCTCCCAGTACAAATCTGCAACCCAACTTGAGCTGGTGTGGGACAGTTACCTGCCTGAAAGTCTGAAGAGCATGACCCGAGAAAAGCGTGACAGGGGAGTTCGTCGACGTGTGGGTACGTACCTCAGTTGCAGTTCCTGGACAATGGCAGAATTTTCTTCGTGTCGACCAAAACAAGACAGAAGTTTTCAGTTTCCTGTCCAATGAAATAATCAAGTCAGTTGAAGACCAGAGCAAAGAGTTAGTCGTCACATTGGAAACAGAGGTTCTTACTGCTCCACCACGTATGAATCTAGAATCACTTGCTCCATGCAGCCAAGAAGAGGCAGATGGCCGCATGTTCCTCCATGCAGCTGATGTGACACAGAGAGGGAATGAAAGGATCCTAATCCGAACCGTTGATACAGATGTTGTCGTACTTGCAGTTATGGCAACTCAGAGACTTTCTGTGAAGATATGGTTAGCCTTTGGAACAGGAAAGAGCTTGCGATTCCTCCCTGCACATGACATAGCCACTGCTCTCAGCCCTGAGAAGTCTAAGGCCCTCCCCATGTTTCATGCACTGACAGGATGTGACACTGTGTCAGCGTTTGCTGGGCGTGGTAAGCGAACTGCATGGGCTGTATGGGAGTCATTCCCAGAGCTCACAGATGCACTATCTGAAGTCAACCATGAACAAACAGATAAAACTGAGTCCTGTATGAGCATTATTGCAAGATTCGTCATTTTGATGTATGATCGCACAAGTACCTGTAGTGACATTAATACAGCACGAAAGAAACTGTTTGCAAAGAAAGGCAGACCTCTGGAATCAATTCCACCGACACACCATGCTCTGGTGCAGCATGTTAGGTGTGCAGTGTACCAAGGAGCATTATGCTGGGGCCAGGCATTACATGCACAGCCTGAGCTCCCATGTCCAAGTGAGTGGGGTTGGGAAAAAACATCCGACGGTCAGTTTAAACCGATTTGGACAACATGACCGGAAACCGCAAAGATCTGCAATTAACTTATCCGGTGTGGATGCACAAAAGGATGCACTGATCGCTGCAGGTGTAAGAAGTCTGCACTTCCATGCACGTCGCTTTGTTCTTGTGATGGGGAATGCAACAGAGACTAGAAAAGTCAAGCGACGGTAACTGTGGTTTTTTGCCAACTGCTTGTGACGTTTTCTTGATGGTTCATTCCTTCACATATTGTGCTAACTGATAGTTTATGTTCACCTTTGGATGGTGGCTATCTTGGATTATAAGATAGCTGCCACATATTCAATCTCACCATTGGATTCCTAGACCCCCTAAAACGTGGGTATAAGCGTTAAAACTGTATTGATATCTTTTGATATCTGATGTATTGATATCTCACTTTATTGATATCTGATGAGATATTGAGCAAAATAGCTTGTCAATGGTGGCCATCTTGGATTTCAAGATGGCAGCCACAATTTACAAACATTTTATGTCATCATTGGATTCCTAGACCCCTAAAATGTGGTATAGGCATTAAAACTGTATTGATATCTTTACTACTTAATGAGATATGGAGCAAAATAGTTTGTCAATGGTGGCCATCTTGGATTTCAAGATGGCAGCCACAATTTTCAAACATTTTATGTCACCATTGGCTTCCTAGAGCCATAAAATGTAGGTAAAGGTGGTTCAACTGTCTCGATATCTGTACTAGTTAAGGAGATATTTAACAAAACAGGTCCACACTGGCGGCCATTTTGAAATCCAAGATGGCCGCCATACGGGGTGCAATTTCCAGTGGCCCCTGGACTAAAAAAAAAAAAAATCTTTGTATTCTATTACTCGAACCATGTGCCAAGTTTTATGCCTTTAAGGGAAAGTGCACAATTGATCAGCTCAGCCACCCCACTATTAAAGGTAACTGTGATATTAAATTGCCTTTCACAGAAAATTGAATTCTTACCTCAAACACCAAAGGTGGGTGGAGGTTTGGTTTTAACGTCTGTCTGTCTGTCTGTCTGTCTGTCTGTGAACAGGATACCTCAAAAAAGTTGTGCATGGATTCAAACGAAATTTGATGGACAGGTTGGGTGTGTGATGAGGGTGAATCGATTAGATTTTGGTGAAGATCCGGATACTAGAATTCTCAAGTGATTCTTCACCATTGAGTGATCGGGCTGAAAGTGATACAAAAGCACGATATTGCAAAAAGTTATGGATAGGTTGGGTGTATGACAAGGACGAGTAGATGCGATTTTAGTGAAGATCCGAATCCGGATACGAGAATGTTTAAATTTTTTAAGTGATTCTTCACCATTGAGAGATAGTGCCAAAAAACGAGATACAAGCATGATATCTCCAAAAGTCGAGTTCAGATTCGGATGAATTGGGAAGGTGACAAGAACAAGCCGATTAGATTTTGCAGGTTCGGATCCAGATCTAGCCTATCAGTGTGATACAAAAAGTAAACTGTTCAACCTGGCAGAGGTATGTGCTCTGAGTGCCGTTCCAGTTATCTGCCTATATTACACACTTATAACTTCCCACAAATGTTTAATGGGGAATAGCACCACAAAAGTGAAAATAACACAAACTTTTGCACAGTACTGTACTGTATTTTTAACATCATCATCTGGTTTTACAATGTCTCCATGAGATTTTCGATTTAAACCCAGCTGCCATGTAATCTATTAATATGGCTTCTTAATTACCTGTGGGGAGGCAGGTGATCTGATGACCTGGACCTGCCTATCCCCCCCTCATGTTGTCTGTATGCGATTCTAATTCAAGATATGGTCGACTCCCGCCGCTTGGAGCAGCCGCGATTGTGAACGGAATGTAAATTCAAAACTGAAGGGCACAATCAAACTAGCCTAGCTGCTCAGAAGGCAACGATCAGGTCCGACGTTTCGACCATAGAGTGGTATTCATCTGGGATGGTGCAGGAGTGCTGGTAATTTAACAGGCAAAAGTGGAGGGTGCATCACACAGCTGCAATAAGCAGATGGTGAAGCAAATATTGCAATACAAAAAAAAAAGCAATCCCGTGTGCATCAAACCGAGCTCCATGAGCATTAGTGACAGACAATCGGACACATGATGGAAGTGGACTGACATAAGATTACACTGTTGGTTTACAAGTCCGATATCAAATTGTTCTGGTGAAGTGTGTCAAACTTAAAATGCACATTACCTGCTGCAAAATATTCTCCCTTACAGGTGTAGGAAGCCAGTCCGCAGACTCGACATGGAAGCGAATTTCAACCTTGGAATTAACTGGGGAACATGACCAGTTGAGCATTAGCAGACAGTCTGCAGCAGACACTTCAAGAGCAGTGTACTCAAAAGTTATGGTTAGCCGAGGTTGTAAAGGAAAACATTTAAAAATGGAAACAGAACTTCAACATCAGTTAACACTTTCATGGCCAAAGCAAACTGTCTAAGTTTTTTTGGTATACCTCGTATATACGATTGAGGCTCGTGGAAGAGCGAGAGCAGAACGGAAGGGAAGGGCACAAAATTGAAAGGGGGGGGGGAACACCAACAGCAGAGGAGAAGAGAGAGTGATATGAAGGGGAGGGGGAGAAGGAAACATTGGGGGTCAACAAGCTACACACAAGCTGAATGAAACACAGCAACAAGAGGACGGAGAAGGTGGGGATGAAACAGAAAAGGAACAAACCAACCGACAACTAACAAACAAAGAGGGGGAGACGGGTGGAAATCACAATAAAATGGAAAAGGAAAGTGCTTGGGAATGGGGTCATTTAGGATAGAAGACATCATGAGTATACGTTGGTGGAGGTGGGGGTGGGAGAGATGGCTCGTGGAGTGGTGAACATTGGGTCTTGAAGCCCTTGAGAGAAGAATGGGACTAAACAGAAAGGGGAAGTTGGTCTAACAGGCAAAAGAAAAGAACAACAAATGAGTGGAAGTGAGCGGTAAACCTGGATTTTGGAAATTTAACAAGAAAAGGGCTCCTGGCAGACCATGTCTGCCATGCAAAAACCTGGGAGGGGTAGAGCCAAGAGAGGGCAGAGGCTGCAAGACCAAAAGGGAGGCTGTAGAATACAGAGGCCACCAACCCATCTGTGATGCAAAAAGTAACAGGCCGAGACAGGGCATTACAGCAATTTTAAGAAACTTGCTTTCCACGGCATCAAGAAGGGCAAGGCACGGCACGAGGCTGGGAAGCTCGCACAAATGGGGAGAGCAGTACTCCATCAAACTGCGAATGAAGGCTTTGTAGGTTGTCAAAAGTTCAGATTGGTCAAGGAGAGATGTTGCACGGCAAAGGATGCCCAATCAGCGGTCTTGCTTACACTTTTCAAATATTTTTTTTGTTCACACCACCACAGCCAGAAGAAAATTCCTTACAAATTATATAATCTACATGTTTCGGATATGCCAGGAAAAACTTTTTTCTGAAAAAAAATTTATCCAATTCAGATCGTGCTTGCTGATGCCTTGTGATTTTAAATCGAGGCAAGTTATTGTGCCAAAGTGAAAGTCACTTTATTTCAATCACCAACAACCGGTGATCACCACACTGAACATTTCGGTTGGTTTTTGGATAATCAATCACTCTGCAGGTCTGCCTTCGTAGTTTATTTTAAGATCTAGAAACATCTGCTCCCTCCTGAAGGATAGTGGGGGGGGGGGGATACTCATATTTTGTGTCATGGCTAATCCCTACAGTCTTGAGCAGGAGTCAGTAAACCGTTTGGACTGTGCCACATGTAAGTGTCCCTTTTTTTGTTGTGCCCATGAGCTGAACCTGGGTACCTGAGCACATATTCAAAATTTGGTGGAGATTGGCAAAGTCGTGTTCCCCCACCCCTATGATTTGCAGACATGTACATACACGCACACACACACACACCTTTGCATAGTAGGATGGCACCTGCTTGCTTCCCAAATATAATTATGGGAGATCAGCATGACATTCTTCTCCAAGCCCTCTCTTCAATAAATCCCCATTAACCCCCCCACCCCCCTTACAGGGATGCTCAAGTTCTTCGATCACTTGTTAACCTGCCCAAATCCAGGCTGTGTTCTCATTTTAATTTTTGTGTCATAATTTCCTTATTTTCAAGAGTCACAAGGTCGGGTACCCAGGTACCTCTATCTCATGCCCCAAAAATATCTGGTTGAAAATACTTCTGAAAAAACAAACAAACAAAAAAAACGTTTTTTGCAAACCCGAAAGAACATGGAACAAGTCCGTTTTCAGTGCAACGCGATTGTACGTACAATCGTAAAAATCTGCCCACTTCGCACCGCCCCAACAAAGTTTAATGGACCATGGGGAGGAAGAGGGGTGAGGTTTGGAGTTGGAGTGACGGTGACCAGAAAAAAAGTCTCATACCTTTATTAACATTTTGCCCCCCAGGTCCACTGCTCTTGCAGCAACTGATTTTCAAACGGTCTGTAGAAACAAAATAGCTGTTATTGAACAACAAGAGAATGGATATATATATATATATATATATATATATATATATATATATATATATATATATATATATATATATATATATATATATATATATATATATATATATACACAGCTTTGGAAAGAGCCCAGCAGAGTTACATTCAACACATAAAAGAACCCTGAAGTTTACATATTTCTACAGTGATTGTGTTTAGTTGTTCACTATCTCATATCAGGGACTGGGAATTGCATTGTGATTGTCATTATATAACCTTCCCCATTGTTCTCTTCCCCATTCCCAAACTCTGTATTCGAATCTCCATTCTCAGGCTGCATTTCCAAACCACTTTTTACCAAATAATCGCCATTCTCACGTTCCAATTGTCATAATCCTCGCCGTTCCGGGATTCCACCGGGGGACTCAGCTCCGGTGGTGGCGGGGATAAGGAGACAAAGATGCAATGGCAGGGTCGATGAACTGGGCAAGGCAGATAAGGGAGATGAAGCAGCAGGCAGACAAAACAGGCAGAGGGTGTAGACAGGCAGACAGAATGACCTCAAAACTCTCCTCACTGTCCTTTTTCTACTCAGACTTTTTCCTCCCGCAGTCGTGTTCACCTCTGACTCGCACAAACCTCCCAGCCGCGTTCTCTGTTCTCCTCGGAGCTATTTTACAACTCCGACTTCTTCCGAACTCTCTTACACACCTCAACCGCCCAAACAGGCTCTACATGTAAAACTGTATATTTTATGTCTGCTCTCCCACAATTGCCTTGTGTTGGCTTAAAGATTATGGTGGCGGGCTTTGGATCCTCGGGTCCTGAGTTCAAATCCCACTCAGCTGCTGAATCAATACCAGGTGGGGTTAACTCGGCCTGCCATCCTTCCGAGGGTCGGCAAAATGAGTGCCAGCTTGCTGGTATCCTGCGTCGGAGTGGCATCCCGTCCAGGATTGTGCCCAATAGCCAAGGAGACTGCTTCGGCAGCACCAACGCTCTGCTTATTAGAATTATGCATCCAAGAGGAAATGACAGTAAGAGATGAGAAATCGTTTTCAAGATTATGCATCCAAGTTCTTCCAACACAGTCATAATCCCAGGATATCATCCTCCTATCTCAGACGATTGATGATTTTTTTTTATATTTTGTATGCATTGTCGAGGCTCGTATAAGAGCGAACACACAAAACATAAAACAAAGGGAGCAGGAGACAAAAGGGGTGAGAGAGGGAAGTACAAAACAGTGTGATAATTTGATGAGGGTGACAGATGATGATCATGATCACGATCAGGATGACAGATGATAATCAGGATGATGATCAGGATGACAGATGATAATCAGGATGATGATCAGGATGACAGATGATAATCAGGATGATGATCAGGATGACAGGTGATAATCAGGATGACAGATGATAATCAGGATGATGATCAGGATGACAGATGATAATCAGGATGATGATCAGGATGACAGATGATAATCAGGATGATGATCAGGATGACAGATGATAATCAGGATCAGGATGACAGATGATAATCAGGATCAGGATGACAGATGATAATCAGGATGACAGATGATAATCAGGATCAGGATGACAGATGATGATCAGGATGACAGATGGTGATCACAGGTGTAAAGTTCCAAGCCCAATGCAGGAACCCTGAACTCACCGATTGGAATGTACACCGGGGTTTCTTCTCTGCCGATCTGGAGGCAAAACAAATGAAATACAAAAGTTAAATGCGTCGTCAACATTAGTGTTGATCGAATTAGAGAACGTCAAAGCGTGACTTGCATGAGGGCTTCTCTGAAAAACCAACACTTAGGGATGAGATATCCACTTATCGTGACAATGGGGGAAGGTGAGAAACTGGGAAAAAAAAATTGACGAAATTATATTATATAGATAATCATGCGATTCCAAACTGGTTGTAATCCCAGGAATTATAGATCGATTAATCCATAAATTGCCTTCCTGAAGGCCCCTTGTAATGTTACCGTGAAGTTTCTCAGCGGCGTCGGGCCCAGCTGACGGATTAGAGGCCGAGCACCGACCAGGCACACTCTCCGTAACATCACCGACGATCTGAACTCCAGTGGTCCACGACCAGCGAACCGAACGCCGCCTGCTGCTGCTGCTGCTGCTGCTGCTGCTGCTGCAAATGAAGTAGGCCACAAGGTTCAGGTGCACAGGAAAACATTATTACTTGTTTAATTCTTACCGTCCTTTTCTTTTTGGTGGGGGGGTTGTTTTTTTAATATCGTGTATCCATTTACACGCCTTACTATAACAGTCGTAATAAAAATAATTATTTCAAGGACGAGACGAAGTGGTCTGTGACGTCATATCCGGGGAGTGGTCAAGCCTTGTTTTCACTGAGCTGGAAAGTGTCATTCTCGATTCCTGACTGTCATTCATAACTGACAAACTTAGACCGAAAGAGGCGGTTTTCGCAATCTTTTTCTTCAGGTATTTCGCGTGGATGATCCCAAAAAAAATTTTTTCCCCAAAATATTCAATGACCTTTCAGAAAAAAGTGAAACCCTGCGTTGAGAAAGGTGAGAAACAGTTTTTAAAAGTTCAGTTCTACCTGCATCACGGCTGGGAAACAGCACTGCAGTGTTTTGGATGCTCTGCTCCAATTGACTTTGAATTGTAAGCAGTCTGGATGTTTTTGCTTCTTTCTTTTTTTTTTTTTTGACTACAGAGCGGTCAGTGGCTTATACACCGCCCAAATAAAGGCACGTGTTCCATGCTTGGAACAAGATCGTCCATTGGGCGGGTACTTCCCGAGTCGGTCTGTATAAACACACACGGATGGAAATTGGTTTGGTTCTTGTGGATTGTTATGAGCTTGGCCGCTCGGGGGGTGTGGGGGTGCAGTATCGTGGGAATACTAGGGTTGGCTAAATATGATTGAAATTTTGTGTATAGCATTTTTTACGGCCGTTTTCCATGCTGAATCCAAATACGGTGGAATTTTTTTTTTTAACCTCCGATGACCTTTGACCCCCGGAACATTAATTCATTCAAAATGGCGGCCAAAAATTGACCTTTTTCATGTTTTCCTTCTCTAATGTGACTAATAAGGCTTGTAATATATCAATGCATATGTTTTTCAGGTCAAGGAACACGCTGATCACATTTTGAAATTGATTGGATGTTGCAAAGGACCGAGATCAAGTAATTTAGGAAAAAAGGAAGACTTGAAGAAAAATAAAAATACTATACAAACTTTCAAAAAGCACAAAGGACCTTTGAGCCCAGACAGTCGAGATTTACTGAGTACACTATCGGAGAAAGAACTTCCAGCGGAAGTGACGTATTTGCACTTAACTGTAGCCCCAGACATATGCCAACAACGACGTGTGAAGGATGGAGCAGGGAAATCGCACACTCAAAAATTCAGTTTGACCGAGCTACACAACTCTATAAATAATGCTATCAAACCTGACAAATCCGTGCAGGACAACATTAATGAACTTTTGTTGGCGGCACCGGTGTGATCTCGGTCTTATGTTGATCTGAGAATGACAAAAACAGTTCAATTTCAGCAAAATATTGTGCGATTTTCAAAAATTGTGTTTTGAAAATCATCAAATCGATGCATAAGTGTCATTTTCGTATTTCCTGATCGGAAAAACCTATAAATTGATATATTACAAGCCTTATTTTCTCTCAGTTGGTCAGAAATTCATAAAACATCATTTTTTTTGTTGCCATTTTGAATAAATTTAAGTTCTGGGGGTCAAAAGTCATCGGAGGTAAAAATAAAAATTCCAACGTTTTCAGATTCAGCATCGAAAATGGCCATAGAAAATGTTATGTGAAGACAATTAACCGAAAAAAAACTTCACTATTTACCCAACCCTAGGAATACGCTGTAAATATCAAATGTAGAAATGTTTTTATTCATTTTTTCACACTCTTCTCAAAACTGTCGAGACTGGGTTCGAATGCCGACCTCGCCGTAAACCGTCATCCCAGTGTTTCACAGGCAGCATACGATTCATCAATGTGTGTGCCGTCCCACGGATGGACGTTAAATGGGTGTCTCGTCTGTTGGCATGAGTTAGCGGACGTTCGAAATCCCACGGTGCTCTTCGACAAGAGTAGGCGAGCTATTGCCAGCACCCTGAACAAATTTCAATTTCCTGCTTGAACCTACAGAGGGCACTGCATCAGCCGCACTGCCGCACCCTCGGCCAATGATGCTACCCTGCAGTCTTGTGCAGCAAACAAACAAAGACGTACACAATTCACAGCCCATACTTTTTTCAGGAAATAATGCGCAATGTCCACCAAGCGGGAGGCCAGGTACTCTGCCAGTTTGAACAGAATTTGCATATTGTGTCGCTGAATTGGTTCACCAATCAAAACCTGGAAGCATATTGTTTAATATATTATGCACTTTCTTTTTGAACAGGTGAGCGTTTGGTTATCGAGCAGCGAGGTAGCACTTGCTAAGCCATCCGCTCCTTATCAACGGTTATGAACGGAGTGCTTCCTTGAGTGCTTGAGCCACTTGGCGAGTGCTCTACTGGAAACCTGCTGATGGAACACGAGAGGCCTTTGTCTGCTTCACTGTTTTTGAAAATATTTCTTCTCTTGTCCCCATAAGCCCGAGGATGGCGTTGAGAGAAGAATTCCATGCGATCCAGAATCATGTCGGTGCAGGCTGCCAAATATTTAACCGAAAGGGCATGGTTCGAGTCTGAACTAGATTTGACCCAGAATATCTGAATGGCATATGCGATTTCTGCAAAAGTGATTCCAGCTGCAGGATGTGTGGCCATGGAGGGCTATAAGCGCCTTTTCCATCGTTGTCAATATGGCCCCACTTTCCGGCAATGAGAATGGATTTGTGATCAATACAAAAGACCGGAGAAAACCTGAATTATGATGGTGTTGAGAAGCTGAGCTGTGTCCCAGAGCAGGGAAACGTTGTGGATAAATCCTGACGGTGAGAAGAACCGATAGTATAGATGGAGCCAGAAACATAGATGAAGATCCAGAAATGTAGGTGAGAAGTTGGGAATCAGAGTTTGCTCTATCCTCTCAATGCTGAGCATCAAGCGAAGAATCATCTCGTACCATCTTAAAAATATTTGGTATTCATGACTCGGCTAATGGTCAAAATCAAACCGCCGACATCCCAGGCTCAGAGTAGCTTCAACTACAAAGGGTTTCTTAGTGGTTTTCATTTATTTCCTTTTTTTAAAAATCAAACCAACACTGATATGTGTGACAATCTTGGTAGATAGACACTGCAAGCCAGGGATTCTGCATTGTACTTGTGGGTTTTCTCCAAGCACCCCATTTCTCCACCCCTGGCCATGCAAATTATTTATTTATGCAAAGGCTTCCCCCAAAATTCTTGTCACTCCGCTTGTCAATTTTTGAAGTAAAAGGTCTTGATTGTGAAATTATAAGACTCATTATTTACTGATATATCTGGTACGTGTCAACTATCAAGTATCTCACACTATCTGTTTTGTTTCAGGAATCAAAAATATGGCATCTTGGTGCCAATGACGTGGCTGCAGCAGAAAGCATCATTCGAGAAGACTTCCAAACTTTCCTTAAATTCATGGCAGTGCAGGATAAAACATACATGGGAAACGCACCAATACATTTGAGCAATTTTTTCGAACACATCAATCACACTTGAGAATTGTTAAATGATGGGTACCATCCTCTCTGGGAGAAGAAGTGAAGGAACAGAGCCATAACGTCATGGCAAGGCTCAGATCCGACGTTTCAGTGGAGTCCCGGATGAAGACCACTCAATGGTCGAATTGTCGCAACTGAGCTTTGCCTTCTTTTTTTGGATACCATGTCGAGGCTCGTGTAAGAGCTAATACACAGAAACATATAACAAGGCAGGAGACAAGAGCGGTGGTAGAGGGAAGCACAAAATAGTGGGGAACAAAGACAATTGGATATCTGTGGATGGGAGAGGGATGGGGTGGGTACACAGGGTAAACAAGATGGTACCACAAGGACTTTCAGGAAGGAAAACAGGGAATTTGAAGTAGGTGGGTTTGGGATGGATTAACAGGGGTAGTAACGATCAAGGTTTTGGATGGGGGAAGACAGGAGATGGTGGTGAACAACAGTTTTGAAGACCTGGAGGGAGGAGTGGGAGTTTGTTCCAGAGGCAGGACAAAAAGAGGAATCTAGTGATTCCTCATTTTGGCGGTTTTACCAGTAGGGGTTTTTGGCAGACCTTGAGTGCCCTGATGAATTGTAGGGGGGACAGATCACAGACAGAGCAGGGGGTGGGGGACAAGGCCGGAGAGGAGGCAGTAGAAGACAGAAAGACCACCGACCTGCCTCTGGCGAGAGAGTGAGAGACCCAAAGACAGCATCATCGCGGGAGATACCAATGATCCCAAAATCCTTGCTTTCTACAGCATGAAGTCGAGCTAGGTGTGAGGCAGGAGCACCACCCCAGAGGGGGGGGAGCAGTACTCCATCAGACTGCAGATGAAAGCTTTGTATGTGGTCAGGAGCTTAGGTGTGCCAAGGAAGGACTTTCACAACGGAGGATGCTCAGTGTGGCTTTGGAGGCCAGCTTTGATATGTGGCTTTCCCAGGAAAGATTGGAGCAAATAGTGAGACCCAAAAGCTTGAATAAAAGGACTTCTTCAAAGGGATTGTTGAGAAAGTATATGGAGGGGGGGGGGAGGCGGGTTTGCGATGGACGGTCCTTTCGGAGAGACATAGTGAGAGTGTGAGATTTGTCCGGATTGAAAGACATGTTCCACATGTTGGACCAGCTTGTGATTTTATCCAGGTCTGCAGAGAGTGAAGAGGCTGCTGCTTGCCGGTCTGAGAGACGACAGATGGTACGGCAGAGGGTGGAGTCATCAGCAAAGAGATAAAGAGGATTTTCCAGAGAATCAGAGATCATTGATGAAAACCAGAAAAAGCACAGGACTCAGAACATTGCCTTGAGGAACTCCAACCTGGACAGGAAGAGGAGATAAGAAAATTCCATTAAGAGCCTCGTGCTGACTGCGACAGGAGAGGAAGTCCGTGAGCCATGAGTGGAGACTGCCTTGCATACCAAAAGAAGAGAGTTTGGTGAGAAGTGTGGGATGCCAGACCATATCGAAAGCTCGCAATAAGTCTTGGGAGATGCCTCTGATCTCATTTTTGGCATCTTGGACATCCATCCATTGTTGGGAAAGCAGAAGCAGCATGTCCATGGTAGAGTGTCCTGGTCTGAATCCAAATTGATTATCGGAAATCAAGCCACTGGTGAAGAAGAAGGATTTAATGTCTGAAGCAATGATGGATTCCATAACCTCGCTGATGATTGACAGGTTTGAGGCAGGAGGTTTGATGATTGCCACCAAGATTTGGAAGAGGGAGATAGGTTTGAGAGTTCAGCAGAGATGCCAACTTTTGGAAATCAGAATTAGGGAGGATTTGCAACCGACAACAAATAATGTGCGCGAAGCGCACATCTCGAGCGCGGAGCGCTCGACCCTTGCGGTGGGGTCCAGGGCCCGCCTTAGGGCCCTGGAAGCTCTGGGGTTCTAGACGCTCTCTAGTGCCCTCTGAGCCCTATTTTGGAGCATTTAACATGTTAAGAATTCCCACTTTTTGAACAAAAAAGGGGAAAATTGTGCACTTTTTAATGTTACATGTATGTTAATATTAGTAAGTTAGGGGACAATCAAAGATTAACAAAAAGCACAAAAGAAGCAATATTTTTCTTACCTTACTGGCTGGTACTACTGCTGCTTGCTTTTTCCATGGCAGCTTTGCTGAGTGACAGCTGTGTGGCTCTTTTAGCCCTTCTGATTATGTCTTTGCTGTATTCTCTCTGGTAGCAAGGGGTGCTATGAGCTAGTTTTTCAATTAAGAGAGCTTCCAGGGTTTTGACACTCAAATTGGGACGAAATTCAGTATGATTCTTCCGTACAAGACTGAGTGCCCGCTCACATGATGCGTTCGAATGAGGAATGACCAAGATTCCCTTCATCACTTTGCTCAAATTAGGATACTTCTTGGCACCAGTGCAGGGATCTGTGAGCTGTGAAATCCGATGCCACTGCTCATCCACTCTCACTGTCTCAGTTGCAATTGTAGCTATGGAGGCGTCTGCCTGGTAGTGAGCGAATTCACTCTCAAGACTGTCTATGTCACTATCACCGCCACTGAACAGACAGGGGAATTTCTTGATGAAAAACTCCACACAGTCAAACCCCACTTCTTGGTGTAGCTTAACATCCAGCACCTGAGCATGCTTGGCTAATTCATCATCTAGCGGCCAGGTTTTGAAGATGTAATTGCAGGCTTTCACATAATATGAGCGAACTGCACTGAAGAAACCTTGGATGTCTGACTCACTCAGAGTGAAGGTGGATTTCTTGAGACTCCTTTGTTCCCTTATATACAGTTTGGCATCGTTCCCAATCATGAGGTCCTCATCATTCTTCTGATGATTTCTGTCAGAGAAGGGTACATTTACCAGAGCAACCGATGACACCGATGGTTTCAAAAACCGTACGAAGATATCTTTCAGAAGACCATTCAATTCTCCGTGCAGGAGATGAATACAGGGTTCGTCTCTTTGGAGCAGAAGATTCCCCTTCTCAAAAAGCTTGTTAGCATATCGAAGGAAGAAACAATAGAGTTTTGTTTGTGGAGACAAGAACATCCTGTTGACACGTTTTTCTCTAGATTCCTGCACAGTGTTTGAGGAAGATGCGCTTTTAGTTGTAGAACTCGTAGTACACTTAGCCGCAGGGCGATCACACTTGCGTTTACTGCCAGCAGAAGAGGTCAGACTCGTAGTACCAGATCCAATTTTACGTTTGAGGAGAGAGCTTGAGGTAGGTGCAGCCAAGGAAGAAGACCTCTGATTCGAAGGTTTTGCTGAGCTTCTATCAAGTGATTTGGCAAAAGCAGAACTTAACTTGGGTCCTTCTTTGTCTGTAGATGGGACTATCACAGTCTTTCTCGACTCTGAAGGGATCTGCTTTGTAGATGAACGTGATGAAGGGCCGGTGATGCTACCTGCTCTCAGCATTGGTTTTGGTGCTGTCCCTGCTGTCTTCTTCGCAGCAGATACTGCAGTGGTAGTGGTGAATGCTGCTCCACTAGTGCTTGATCCTGCAGTGCCAGTACTGGCAGTAGATACAGTGCCGTCCTTCTTGCTCGTTGTTAGAGTCTTGGCTACAGTTGGTTGCATTTTTCTTCGTACTTCTTCTTTGAAGAAGAGGCGAAGTGGCTCCCACTATTCAATCAGCCTGTCTAGGCACTGACCAAGGGACAGCCACCTTGTTGCGACATGCTTCAGAATCTTGTGTGTCGGGGCATCACAGAGTTCTTGCAGTGCTTTCACTCCTTTGACGCGTTTACTACTTTTGTCCAAGTAGTAGTAAATATCGATGAGAAAGTCATCTAATTCAATGGGTAAGGCCTGAGCCGCCTTCTTGGCCGTATTGTGCATCATATGGCAAGGGCATCCCATGATGTAGCACTCTGGATTTTGTTTGTGGATATAAGCAGCGACTCCTTTGTGCTTGCCCACCATGACAGAGGCATTATCAGCACAAAAGGAAACACAATTTCCCCACGGAATTTTCCTGTCACTGAACTCATGATCAAGCAGTTTGAAAATGTTTTCTCCAGTGGAATCTTGTTTGCACGCAGGCAAACTTAGCAAACCTTGCTTCACAATCCCAGCACTGTTGTCATAGTACGAAATCAGGACAGGATATAGCTGGGCCTCACCACTGTCATTGCTACCGTCTGTAGCTAGGCCAAATGGAGCAAGTCGAGCAATATCGGCAATAGATGAAGCAGTAACATTTGACAACTCACCAATTATTGCTGAAGTTTTTGTTCTTGCACATCCCTACTTTGAAGCAACTTTTGAATCTGGAAACATCTTTTGAAATAGAGGTCCAGCATGATCTGAGACTGATATGGGCAAGTTATGTTCCACAATAAATCCACTAAAGAGAAGTTCCGCTCGGGTAACATCCTCTTCCTCGCTTGTCCCTTGTTTGGTGAAATAATTCAGAAGTGTACCGGTACTCGTGCTCGAAGATCTCTCCTTTGCAATGTCTGTGTGCCGTTTGCTTCCAACGTGCTTCCGAATATCATCGCGACCTCCGTGCTCAACTGAAATATCAACGCTGCATACTGTACAATACGCATGATGAATTCCTCTTTCAGACTTTCGAATACACGGAAATTGGAGACTGTATTCGGTCTTGTACTTCTGAGACCATTTCTTGGTCTTCGTAAGCTTCTTTTCTGCCATTTCGTAATCAACATCGAGGGCTTGAAGCATCGGTAACTTCGAAGTCGATGTTCCACAGCTGCAGCGCGACTCGTAGAACTCTAGCGGCTGTTAAACACCGCACGGTGGTCGCGACTGCCGGGCTGGTACGGGGCCCAGCTGCATGCAGTGAGCGTATCGCATGCATATACACTGTGCATACATACCGCATGCACTGTATTGCACACATACCGCATGCACTAAATCTCAGTGCATGATCGCATAAGCGAGATCCAGACCCAATGTTTCGCTGCTCCTCATTTGAATTTGCAATTTTTAACGTACAATTTGGTAGCAGCGAACGTTATGGAGTTACCACATGCTATACGTAGCAGACGATGCTTTTCATTCAATTCTCATACCAGTACATTCTGATTAGTGAACAGTGCAAAAATATCAAAATTTCGGGAGGATAAGGATAGTGATCGTAAGGGCGGGAGTTTGGGTGAATTTTCGGAAGCCTCCCGATTAAATCGGGAGGGTTGGCATCTGTGGTTCAGACTTGAGATTAGAAATGTTTGTGTCGGCTGTGTTGATGTCCAACTGTATTTTGCATGTTTTTGTTGGCATTATATGTCGAAAAAAAAAGTCATTTTGAAATCCTTGATATTCAGCCACTCAACCACTGAAAATGTAAAGATCGTGATACTTTATTACTTGCAAAAGAAACTCAATCATTTAAAACTTCGTAATACTGCAATGAAATCAACTGACTGTACATTCCATTTAGTACAGGAAGAGGAAGTAACATGTTTCAATTAAATTGTAAGGTTAAAGGCAAAGTTTTAACTGCATTGAAATGAGTAAATCACGATACTTTCACAAGAAATAATTACATAGCAACGTTGGTAAATCTATTGCTTCACCGTGTGGTCATGGCGGTGACCTTGATGACATCTGAATGATAATCACACTGGCAGTCTTTCCCATAAAGGAAAAGCATAGCTTCACGCACTTCCCAGCCACTTGGTGGATAGTCACACAGCACGTACACTTCCAAAGTCAATTCATTGAACGGTGGTCTACGAGGAGGAGGTGGAGGTGGTGGGGGGGGGGTCATGACTTGCCATTTTTACAGTGATCATACCATTTCGTAAGGATCGCAAGATGCGAAATCTAATACTAATACTCTACAACATTTAACCAAATTACTCCTTGGTTTATGATACCTCCTGGAAAATGTTCTGCTGTATCCCATACCGATATTGTTATGTGGAATGAGCGAGGGGGCTCCATATATATATATATATATATATATATATATATATATATATATATATATATATATATATATATATATATATATATATATATATATATATATAGATTGTGCTAAGAATAGTATGAACCGTTTGTTCGAGAAGGTGAGATTTACTCTGTTGTATTATATTTCTGTAGAGATAAGTCATATGGTTAAACATGCACAGAGGAAGCAGTGATTGAAACCTTAAAGCAGAATAGGGTAAGGTTATATTTTGTAAAACCTGGAGCAGGCGAGACTGGTTGGAGCACTTATCGTCACTGAAAGGTACCAATGGTGTTATAAATGTGCAGTATTGGACTGGATGGATGTTTTAAAAGCACCATGAGCAGAGATAGCAGCTTTGCTGATGGCTTGCACAAGCAGCCTTGTGCGGCGTTGTCGGGGGTGGGGGTGAGTGGTAGGGTTGGGTACGGATGGTTGTAGGGAAGACACTGTGGGAGGGTGCCACCTGTATCCTGTATCCTGTGGATTGGCCAAGATGGACCAGTCAACGGGGTTGGGGTTCCAGAGTGGTAAAAAACTGTTGCATTCGCGCCCCATCCCTGCCTCGTTGCAGGGAGAAGGAGAAGGAGCACACCAGGACACATGAGTGCCATCTCTAATTTTCGTCATCCATCGGTCCTCGAGGCGCACTTTGTCCTATTCCGCACCAACCTGCACTTCCACACCATCGTGGTGGAGCCACAAGCAGCTCGTGCCTGCCTCAAGTCCTCGCCTGTTTTGATATCCCCATCGTTGGGTAAATCTGGTATTTTTGCACCGTAGTGGGGAATAGTTTTCATTTAAATAAGATTGCATGTTTCTTTCATCTATATTTGTGTCTGTGGACAGCTTGGTTCATCATGTTTATTTATTCATAGTGTCTTATCCTTCCTTAGCCACATCGTCCTCAAATAAATTCATTTTATTTATATTAAAAAAAAAATCTTCCCGCCTTTTTTCCTCCCGCACACGACTCACCACAAGTTCTGACTTGGATTCAACAATCCTTGCGGAATTGTAAATAGTAACTAAGAATGCACTAAATTCAGAAACATCATTTCCGTCATTAGCGGAGGTCTTAAACCTCCGGCTCAGGGCGGTCTGTGTAACGGACCACTCTGGTTCTGATACGACAATATATTGAATGGGAATGAACCATCTCCCCTAATTCAAAAAAACCTCCCCAAAAAAAAACAAAAACAGGCAGATTATTATGTCACAAAGCTCACAAACTTTACTTGTGTCGTATACTGTATTTCCTTTGAAACCTAATGATAAGCATATCAAATGGAGAATACAAAGTTGTTTGCTTCACAAGATGTTTTATGCATTCATTTTTGTTTTTATATTTCATTCTTTTCCCCCTTCTTTTTATCTTCAACTGATGTCAAGACTCAAGATCCAAAACTTTTGGTATTTCTTATAATGTGGAGACAAAATATGAGCTCCAGATTTGTCATGTTCAAGCTTCAGAAGTTCATAATGTTGGCCGGCCGATTTTTCCTTGGCTACATCTGTTTCGATAAACCAGTGATTATTTGATTTGATGTTCCAGATGTACCATATGTAACTTGCATGTTGCACTTTTATGAATTGTATACATTGTACTTGGTTTTAATTAAGTTTTTTTTTTCATGAGAAAGGTCTTATAACATCAAGAGAATATTTGGATGAGATGTGGGATGTGATCAATGTGAGTGGGTGGATCTCAGGCCTTCCATCATGATCACATGGATATTTATCACTGGGCCAGGTTATGCCACCGATCAAGCATGTACGTGTGTGTGTGTGTGTGTGTGTGTGTGTGTGTGTGTGTGTGTGTACGCAAGTCCAACGCACATACGGAGGCCTAAAGGTAGCTTTCATTGAATAGATGCTGACTTCCATTTGACAGCAGGCCATCACTTTGTTTGTCCGACTCAGCAAGTCGCCGTGTACGATATGCTTCATACAGCACTTTTTCGGTCACATCCTTCATGTCCTGCATGTGAGATCTGTTAGAAAGAAGAAATATATATTTTTTACATCATTAAGGTCAACATAAAATCACAACAGCAAGCACTAGTTTTTGTGCAAAGTTTTATGACTGTAAAAGTATGTAATTCAAATAGAGGATTGTATCATTAATAGATGTAATTAAATTTTGCCATTTTGCATGAATAATAAATTGATATCGACTTAAAAGCTTGTTCTGTTTCATCATTTCATGAAATACTGTCCTTCACCGGTGCTGCACCAGATGGCAGCAATCACCCTTTTCAGCAATGAAAGTGCTTTGGTAGGTTAGCTGAGAGGTATGCACACTCAACTCTGAGCTGTCTAGCCTGGATTTCAATCTTGGCCCAGATATCAAGAGTCATCCTGGTTTTCAGAAGTATGTTAAGCTGGAGGACCTGTCGGTACTGGTTACTGTTGGATGTTAAAGATCCCCCAGGTCGAGTGTCATTCACAAACAGTAGATAAGTCATCGCCAGCAGCTAAAACAAATTACAAATAACAAATTCCTACCACCTCCAGGTATACGTGAAACCTGGGTAGCCATTTCCTGAGAGATTTGGGTCATAAACGTTTCCCACTCAGCCCCACAAGAATGTGGGAATAATTGGGGTGAATATATCACAGATTATCTCTTTCATACTACAGTTATGTCAATATGTCATCAAGTGTGCTGAAGTTTTGTTCTGTGTACGTAGAGCTACAATAAATTCTTCAGCACCTCCGCCACCGAAGGTGGAGGAGGTTATGTTTTCACCCTTTTCTGTCTGTTTGTTTGTCTGTTTGTGTACAGGATATCTCAAAAAATTTTGGGCGGGTCCGGATTAAATTTTGTGGACAGGTTCGGTGTGTGACAAGGAAGAAATGATTCAATTTTGGTGAAGATCCGGATCTGGATCTGATAATTTCTTCAGTGATTCTTCATCATTGCGGGATAATGCTAAACCGATATATAGCACGATATCTCAAAAAGTTGTTGACAGATTCGGACGAAACTTGGTGATCAGGTTGGGTGTGTGTCAAGGACGAATTGTTTCGATTTTGGTGAAGATCCAAATCCAGATCTGGATATGAGAATTATTTAATTTTGAAATTGATCCTTCACCATTGGCAGATGGGACCAAAAACGATATAGTACTGTATAGCATGATATTTCAAAAATGTTTTGGGCCAGATATGTTCACGTAGATCAGGCATGACATGGCGGAGGTGTGCGCTCCACCGAGTGCCCTTCTAGTTTTAATGCGAGATGGAATTAATTCTGCAGGGACCTCAACATTTGTGTTACTTCTGACCAAATTCAAAATATGAATAACAAAGTACAATACTGCAAAACTACAGGTTCGTTTTCTGATTCATGTTCCGATTCATGTTCAAAATATAACATTCAATTGAAATCAAGTTGCTTCTCGATCATATACTGGCATTTGTGGACGGATGGACGGACAGACAGAGACAGAGACAGAGACAGATAGTGAACCAATTGCTTAACCCCACTTTTTGCTTCACGTGCATGGGGTAAAAGATAATTTCCATCATATTGGAAGAAACATTTCCACAAATATAGATTTTATTTCCTTCATGAAAAATCAAAAGGACCAAAACCAACAACATGAAACATTTAAGAACAGACACGACAAGTTTATACATATAGTTTATTAATAGTTCCAAATTTGGTAAATATGAATAACCACAAATAAGTATAATAAATTCTCCTAAATAGTTTGTGTGTATCACTAACAGCTTCTTCAAATGATGGAAACAATTCTTGAAAAATAAAATCCAAATGATTTCTTCGTGGGTTAAATAAATGTATTTTTGGTTTGAAATTGACCCCAGCTGTAATATGTATAGAGACCCCATTGACTCCAACTGATGAAGGTTAAACAATGATTAAAATAATCAGAAATCAGGACTCATGGAGGTCATGAAAGTATTGGATTGTCCCAGAAAAAGCACTTGGTTAACCATTTCGTGCATCCTCATGTCATGGTGCATCATGCTATTCTTCTTCTTTCGAATGATCCTCCAGATTTGAAGATCTAGTCATGAGAGGTGTTAGCATCAATCAGTGGCCCTTTGTAGTTCTGCAAAGGACAATTATATTATTTGCTCATCGTGAATCATGTTACCTGATCAGCAGATCTCTTAGGTGCACAAATTCGCAGTGTGCTGGGTTTTCCACTGGAAAATACACAGTGGAGTTGGTGATGAGAAATTAAAAAAAAAATCATCTGGTTAATTATGACAAAAGACAACTGGTTAAAGTGATTACAAGCTTATGTCATTGCATCACAAGTCAAGATGCACCGAATCGTGGGTTACACCACTTCTTGCATGACCACCCTCCTGACTGTCGGTCGTGAATCTTGAACCACTTTCTATTGACAAAATAAAATTGCTGGTTGATGAGCATACGTCATCGGTCATTCAAAATGTTCTTGGAATAAGAGGACCCACAATAGTCCAAGATATATGAATTTTTTTTTGTGTTCTTCAGTTTACAACTTTATGTAATGAATAAAAAAGGATATAAATGTAGTTTTTATATATGTATGTATATATATATATATATATATATATATATATATATATATATATATATATATATATATATATATATATATATATATGCCTCATTATACTTTTTGTGGTGACGAACTATTGTGAGCATCTCACCCATGGCACTATTTGAACACCCCACACAGGAAATAAAATGTAATTAAGGGAAGACTTGATGCCAATATAAAATGGCACACACAAAAAATTTGGAATTGCCACAGCTGTAAAATATAAAACAAAATAATAACAAGTAGAGGTACATTCAAAGTACACCGCCCCCATGCCAAATAACTAAATAACAAATCCTCCAGCGCATGACCTTGCTGGGGTGCCTTCCGCGCCCGGCGATGCTGCTGCGCAGCACGTGGAGACTGAATTGGGAGAGAGCGGTGTACAATAATTTATTGATTGATAAATTGATTAATTCAGTAATTTAAAGAACTAATAATAATTGTAAAAAAATATGTATATTTCTCAATCAATTGGCTGATAGCATACCGAGCGAGATCACCACAGTTTCATCCAAATATGTAACTTTTTGAAAATCAATTCATCCAAAAATGAATAATTAATCGATTCATTAATGAATCAATAAATCAAAAATACCCTTTATAGCCAAATCACTTGTTCACCCTCGTGTCCAAATATCAACTTCCTTGCTCAAAAGGTGCCTGAGATATTGCCCCATGAGAAAGAAAATAAATAAGGAATTAACAAATCGATAATCATTAATTAATTAATTAATCAATCAAAAAATATAAATACCATTTTTGCAAAAGCATATCTTCACTTTTGTCCCCAAATTTCATCTTTCTAGCTCAAAGGATGGGTGAGATATCGGCCGGACAAGCAAGGAAACAAACAGAAAACAAACGGAGTAAAAACTGAATTTCTCCCTTGCTTCAATGCCCAGCAACGGCGTCATGCATCGCCTGGATATGGAATTGGGAAGGAGCGGTGTACAACAAGACAAAACCTAAGTAAATTGATGTTCGTGACTTCTTTACGATGCAGCATCTGTTGGCAAGCTTTTCTTGCTGACACTGCCCCCCTCTCTACCTGGAGCTCTTTTTCAGGATCATGCCATACGTCTGTTTTTCTCCACACAGTTGTTGGTATGTCTGCTTATTATTAGTTCGAAAATATAACCCGTCGCTTCGCTGACAGGAATATTAAGGGGGAGAAGGAGGGAGGGGAGAATGGGAGAGAAGGGGGAGGGGAGAGAGAGGAGTGAAGCGGGGGAGAGAAGGAAAGGGAGGGGGAGCGAGAAGGGAGGAGAGGTGGGGGGAACTAGGGGGGAACTAGGGGGAAAGGAAGGGGGGAACTAGGAAGGGGGAAAGAGTGAGGAAAGGGGTGGATGGGGCTAGCGATGCCTCACCAAATGTCGCTATACAATCTGGGAAGGGGGAAGGGTGGGAGCGAGGAGGATGGGGAAGAGAGGAGGGGGAGGGGGCTTGGGAGCAGGTAAGCATGAGGGGAGGGGTTCTTGAGTAGCATTTGGTAGTGGGACTTCTTGAGAAGTGGGGGGGGGTAGTACAGGATTGAATGAAATGAGATACATGAAAACAGCATGTCAATACAGCATGCGGTGACTGCTAGGAGATGTCTTTGGGGGTGTAGAGGGGAGGGGGTTTTGAAGGAGGTAAGCATGAGGGGTGAGGGAGAGAAGGCAGCGTAAATGGGAAGGTAAGGCAGCGTGATGGGAGAGGAAAGGCAGCATGAGTGAGAGGGAAGGCAACGTTTATTTTGCCTTCCTCCCTCCGGTATCGAGCCGCGGTATCGCCATTGATTGAGGCTTGAAGAAAGGAAAGCGTGCCAAGTGGTTTCACCAAGTGATCCACGAAACAGTTTAAGAAACTTTAAACATACCCATCAGAGATGGGGAATCCCTCGCCACTGAAACTTTTTTTTTCAAGATGGCCGCCCCAGTCGGCCATCTTGGATCCGGCCACGCCCAAAATCAATAGGGTTCTTCCTTTTCAGGTGGTACATGTGTGACCCAAATTTCAAATCGATATGGCGAACAGTTTATGAGTTATCGCACTCACAGCTATAAATGTTGATGCCCAGCCAGCCGGACGGACAGACGGATGGACAGCCGGACGGACGGACGACCCAGGTAACAACAATATCCCCCTTCCGCCATGTGGCGGGGGATAAAAAACGAAACATTTTATTTTTATTTGCATTTATCTATGCCAAAGTGATGGGTTGTATAATGGAAGATCATACAAAAAGGGGAAATGTCGTGGAAAATAAAATTTCACATTTTCAACGAGCCAGTCACCGCTTGTTGCACCACAGAACAACACATGGCCAATGCACGCAAGTGGCCCCTGAACTTTGTTCAAGTCATTCGATATCGCATTCAATGAAGTGTGAATATTGTAGAGTGCTTGTCAAGTAACTGAAGCACTCCAACGAAGTGGTTGATAAGAAGCGGCTTGCTTAAAGGCCCGGTCACACCTTGACGTTTTAGCCAACGTATGCCGATTTTTGAATTTTTTTTTCTAAAACGCTGGCACACGTTGAATACGTTATGGGTAAGTTTTGATAACATTGGGAGCACGCTGAAAAACACTGCCATACGTCGTTGTACGTTGGGACTACGTAAAGAATTGGTTCAAAGCACGTCAAACATAAGTTAGAAATAAGTTTCGCGTAAAAAAGACATTACCGCAACGTGTTTCGACTTATGAGTAGCTTATAAGTAGCCTTTGTGGACTATTGTAAGCGTCCACATATCGTGTGTACAACTTATCCCCATCGCATGCGGAACGTGTGTCATACACCGAGTACGTCGTAAATTTTTGAACATGTTTAAAATTTCTTGACGTACTCTACTTACTACAACGTATGATAGCGTACGTTAGCGTTCTACTCACGTATACCAAACTTACTCATACCGTATTTGACGTGCCCCCAACGTTTTAGACACATTTTTCTTAGGTCGGCATACGCTGGCAAGATCACCAAGGTGTGACTGCGATGTTGACACTTCCATTTCTACGGCAGTTATGATTCGAATCGTTGTGCGTCAGTCTTTTAATAGGCTACGTCACGACATCGTCGGCGATGCGTGCAACGCGCTATGCCGAAGTTAGACTATCGTTGGGCATCGGTTGTGTAGGCCGACAACAGGTTCAGCATTCGTTGGTATAAGTTATCTATAACACAACGAAACGTTCTGTGTCCGTTACCAATGCGTTATACATAAGACCATTCGCTATGAATACATCCGAATCTTTAAAAAAAAACATCAAAAGTTCAACGTAAGCCAGCGTTTTACATAAATTTTAATACGTTGCCATCGCTGGCTAAAACGTCAAGGTGTGACTGGGCCTTTAGCATGCGATTATCAATCACCGAGCCATCATATTAAACATACACCTCCCAGGGATGCCCGCAATGTCAAATATGTCCAAATTGGACAAATGAACATTTTTTTAGGAGTCGGAACTGCTGCTACATTTGATTTTGGAATTTAAATTTTATAATTTGGCTGAATTTAAGAGATTCTCGAGGTTATCGCATGTGTGAAAATGAAACAAAGCCATGAACACTGGTGTATCCAGGCATTCATCAGCACTGTAATATACCCAGCGATTTGTAGCTATGATAAACAGACATTTGATAATATTGTTGTGGTTACCAAATTCGCAAACCACCATTCAGGTCCCTTAGGTGAGATATCTCCGTAAGTATATGTGTAGTTAGGCCCAAACCCGTTGTCTAGTGGGAATAAATGTTATTCATGCGTGCTGCGACTCTTCAGGATAGCCGTTTTTCTTTTACTATCTTTATTTTGGACCAACCGCCATTGTTACCACCACCAACCACAACATCAACCATCCACCGCGGCGCCGCTTCACGTCACACCTCGCAACCGTCGCATCGCCACCGTTCTTGCGCCGCTTGTGGGTACCGGTGTTGGACTCGTGCAGGGCGCGCGCCGAACAGCGTGTACAAAACCACGGATTTTCCACTTCAAAAACGGATCAAAAACGACACACGCCCACTTTTGTTCCGTCCAATCGGTGAGCGAGGGGCGATTTGGCCCCGCCTCCAGGGCGTTGGAGGGCGATCGCTATATGCAAATTTATGGATCAAAAAGCATTCACGCCCACTTTTTCTCGGGCCAATGGGGAGCGAGGTGAAAGGTCGAAGGCAGGGGGTCAAAGATGAGAGAGCGAAGCCACGGGGCTTATATAAGCGACCGCGTTCGTCAGTCAAGAGAGTTAAGACTTCGCGGGCGGTGGAGTTGGGAAGAAGAAGCAAGAAGGAGTTGGTCGTCGTCGTGTGCGTTGGAGTCGGAGCGGAGGGGATGGAGCTGTGGAGAGGCGGCGAGGGTAGACGAGGGGGTGCTTGCGTCGTGCCGGGAGCTGCACACCAGGGAGGCCAACGGCGCGACCTGCTCGAGGTGGAGACGCTCGTCGCGGGACTCGAGGCAGAGTATAAAATCCTCTATACCCCGAGCATCAGCAACCCCCTCCTGTTTCCCCCCGCGCTGAGATAGTGCGACCAAGGGGGCCCCTTTCCCACCCCCTACCAGACACTGTCCGCGAGGCCCGCGGAGTTGAGGCACCATCGCCGCTCCGCGTCTCATCACCAGACGGGTAGGCCCGACCCGGTCTCGGCCTCAGGCCCGCCTCATCTTTGAGGGTGTTCTTTTTCTTGGTTTTGGGTATGTGTTGTCGGCGCCGTCTGTGAAGTAAAATTGTATAAGTGTTGCCGTGTGCTCGCGTAATCGGTATTAGATCTGCATTGTTGCATTTGCTTTTTGTGTAAAATTGCATTGTGTTTCTTTTCCTTTTCTATGTGCTTTTGGTGGAATTGAATATGTGTGCTTTCCGTTCATCGCGAATAAATGTGCTTTGTGTTGAACTGTTTCCCGCTTCGCTTCGTCATTTCTTTCATTGAATCCTCATCTTGCTTCACGTAAAGGGTTGGTAGTGGGCTGAATACGCCCGATAATTAATCGAACCGTCGAGGCCGACGATAACACCGCTCGGTTATCCCGATAGTACGGAACGGGTCGCTTAAGTGGCCCGTGTCCGAAGTCGACCTGCGGTGAGGTGCGATCGCCCGGTCTACCCTCCGTGTGGGTACTTAGGTAGGTCGAATTTGGCGAGCAACCCTATCCCACGCGGGGGCTGATTGGCTCGATCGCGGTGAGACCGAAAGGTCCACCCGTGACTGGTTCCCGGCGTTAGTCCGAGAGGGTCACGACTGGATTGTCCGTCCGGTGGGTGACGTGCCGCGATTCGAGTTACGTGGCCGTCAGCACGCCGGCGGGCGCGAATCCGCAACAATATGAATGAGGAAAGAGAATGGAAAAGACTTTATGCTAAATAAATCATTGTGGCTTGTTCCAAGTCAATGCATGGTTGAGCAGGCCTAAAAACATGGTGGCTTCAGACCCCAGCATGGTAACCCAGGATATACCTTAAAACCCCAGAGAGCGTGACGGCCAAGGATTACCTGATACAGGATATAATTAAATTATCTTCAAAAGCATTGTTTTAATTCACACAAACATTTTCAGTTATGCACTTCCTTGGAGTTCCCTGAGGATGCACGCAAAGTTTCAGGCTGCTAGGTTTTATGGTTTTGGAGTTATGGAAGAGACACGCATGCACGCACGCACGCACGCACGCACGCACGCACGCACGCACGCACGCACGCACGCACACACACACACACACACACACACACACACACACACACACACACACACACACACACTGACATTTATTGGCATGTATGTGTGTATGTATGTGTGTTTGTATATGTATGTATATATATATATATATATATATATATATATATATATATATATATATATATATATATATATATATATATATATATATACAAACACACACAGACTGACATTTATTGGCATGTATGTATGTGTGTATGTATGTGTGTTTGTATATGTATGTATATGTATATATAGAAATATGTACAGGGCCCACAGACAGACACACACCCAAAAGAAACGAAAGGGACCTTCCTGCCTCGTGCGGTCTTCGACGAGATGAACAAACCAGGACGAGACCAGCTGCGCCGAGATGCGACCAGGCCAATGCCAGCGACAACACAAGACCAGAAGCGTCGAGCGATGCGTTCCGCGCTCAAGCAGACCACGCACTCGAGCTGACGGAGAACCAGACTCCAGCGACAGGACGAGATGAGGGCAGAGAGCCAGACCACGCCAGTGATGGGATCAGCGCAGAGAGCCAGACCATGCCAGCAACGGGACGAGCCAGGAACCAGAGCACGCGCTCGAGAAGACAGGGCGCAGATTGTTTCTCCACACGCTTGAGCAGATCCGCCGCAATTATTTGCTCTCCTTTTCTTCGTCGCTCTCGGGCACGGTCCGCTCATGCGTGGCCCGCTCTCATTTGGCAGACCACGTGTTACAGCTCTGCCTTCCTGCGAAGGACCACCCCTCAAACAAGCAGAGCAACATGGTTCTGCGTGGGCTCCGCCCACGTACGTGCTGACACGCACGCATGCAATAGTGCCGGTGGAGGAAGCGAGGTGAAGGCGTGTTGTTATAGTTATTAGGGATGTAAAAAGAAAAGAAAACCCTGACTATCAAAATAACTTCGCAGCGCATGTTTGTAATTCCCATGAGACACAGGTAGGGGGCCCTAACTAGAAACACTCATTTACCGATATAACTGTTCTCCAAGGACCGCTGTCTGTCTGTGTGCACAAGGCTTCCAAATTCGTAACACATGTACTGCAAATGAACCTTGATGTGCTCACTTACTTGTGTCCTTCTGGTCTGTGTGCATGTGTGCTTGCATGTTTCATGTGATAGAGACAAAGCGGGGCAAAAGTGGAAGAAGTAGTGCAAAGGTTGAAGATTGAAGACCTAACTAAAAGAGCCCTATGCAACACATCTTTCCCATTTACCCACCAGACATATGGAAAGGGCTAACTAAACATCTTCTTCTTCTTCTTTCGGCTGCTCCCATTAGGGGTCGCCACAGCGGATCATCCGTATGATCCGCATAGTGATTTGGCACATGTTTTACGCCGGATGCACTTCCTGAAGCAACCCTGGTCGCCTCTTACGACACAGGGATATGGTACACCTATTTTAACCGGGGTATACACCGGCCCAGTATACTGGTACTCATTTCACCGACCTCGGAAGGATGACAGGCTGAGTCAACCCCCTGGTGTATTAATTCAGTGGCAGTGGATTATACAGACAATCCACTGTTTACGAACACCCGGCTTCAGAAACATCTGTTCATCTGAACATTATTCTTTACAACCATGTTTCGGTCTTTCAAACGTTTGATCCAATCATACGAACACGGCTTTTTTGAGCATACCTCGCTGAGTAATAAACGCAGGAAATCAGACCTTGAGAGTTAATTAATTATCCATTCATACCATAATTCACACCCCATTCACATGGGCTTTGCTCCAACATTCTTCTGCAATTTTACACACCATTCTCACTACGGGGCTCCTGACCGCATGAAAACTCCTTATCTGGTTTACAAACACATATGTTAACAAACATATATTCATATATATACATATACATATACATATTTATATATATATATATATATATATATATATATATATATATATATATATATATATGCAAATACATATTTATATACATATTCAGATATATATATATATATATATAGATATATATATATATATATATATATATATATATATATATATAGATATATATATATAGATATATATATATATATATATATATATATATATATATATATATATATATATTCATATATATATATATATATATATATATACATTTACATATTCATATATATATATATATATATATACATTTACATATTCATATATATATATATATATATATATATATATATATATATATATATATATATATATATACATATATATATACATATTAAGATATAAATATATATACATATTCATATATATATATATATATACATATACATATTCATATATATATATATATATATATATATATATATATATATAAACATATACATATTCATATATATATATATATATATATATATATATATATATATATATGTACATATACATATTCATATATATATGTACATATACATATTCATATATATATATACATATACATATTCATATATATATATATATATATATATATATATATATATATATATACACATATACATACACATACATATCTACATACACATACATATACATATATGTATATATATATATATATATGTAAATATATATTCACATATAACATATATATATATATATATATATATATATATATATATATATATATATATATATACATATACATATACATCAATGTACATCATAATATTTAATGGACGTAAGCCTGGAACTTCGAACACACTTTTCTCCGAACATATTATGTTCATACTTCCGAAATCTTCACATTATGGGTTCCATGTATTTACGCAGGTGACAGCGGATTCAAAAAATAGAAAACAGATGGAATTTTAAAGAGGGAATCGATGACGTCACAATTAGCAGCGTTTGGTGGCAAACCAATGGTTGGGTCCCAGACACCGTGCTTTACTTAACTAAATCCACGAGTTCAGGACGTTTGTTCAACTTGGCATTTATGACTTTTATCCCGCCATGTTGTTCATCTGTTGATGGAGGTAATATAGAAATGATGAATATGTCAAATCGTTCGTGTTACTCATCTGGCACTATGTGTCAAGGCCAACTATCTAAAGCGACCAGTCTCAAACTCTACCATGGGCACCCAGACACATCACCAATATGAACTGAGCTGTTGAATGCAGCACAAAACATCCAAAGAAACTACCGTAATCGAGTATTATGATCCGTCCTGTCCCCCATATCCGTCGCCATCGGGTATCTGCTCATATACTATACATATATATATATATACATATATATATATATATATATATATATATATATATATATATATATATATATATATATATATATATATATATATATATATATACACACACATATCGATGTACATATGCACATATATATATATGTATGTACACACACACACACACACACACACACACACACACACACACACACACACACACACACACACACACACACACACACACACACACACACACACACACACAGTGTATTTCATTTGTTTCACAGATGAATATATGAACCAAGACGAACATGATGGTGTACCTTCAATGATGCCCCAGCTCGTTTTGCGTCCCAATACGTTTGTTCCGTCCTGCTCATGCTCAACCTCACTCCCTACAACTGCAAATGGCATCTTGTTCTGCAGAGGGAAACAACTTTATGAATACTGTATGGACTGGATAACAAAGGTTATTTTTCCCAGTGAATACAGGATGAGGTATGTTATTGACCAATATATTTTATATTCCCAAATCAAACAATTTTTTTTTTATCTTGCTATCACAAACAATCTATATATTAATACTGAAGGACCAATTTTGTGCTCCTCCGAGCGGTCGCGTCACGTTTTTCTCGGTAGTGTGACCTGGACTGAAAGAAACTTCGTACATGTAAGAGTGCATCGCACATCGTGGCAATAGTCAAACTTCAACTCTGAAGCAGAATAAACACTTTTCATTGAGACGGGGGTGAGGAGTGAAGAGGCGGGGGCGGGGGATGAAGAGACTGGGGCAGGGAGAGAAGAGGCAGGGGGCAAGGTAAGAAAATTTTTGGGCGGGGGTAAGCAAATTGAAAGCGGGAAACGGGGGGGGGGAATGGGCGGGGGCTGGGGTGAATTAGGCGGGGTTGAGTGTGGACAGGGGGGCAGGGGCCCGGGGGATCAAGAGACGGGGGGCGGGGAGTGAAGAGGCATGGCTGGGGTAATTACATTTTTGGGCAGGGGTAAGCAAATTGAATGGGGCAGGGGCGGGGGATGAGTAGGCAGGGGCAAGCACGCCCTGTCCAGTCCATGTCCTTCGAGTGTGTGTGAGCGGGTGAGGGTGGTTGAATGAACGGAATCCATCTGTGACGGCGTTTCAGCTAGTATAATATAATATAATATCATGTATGGATATATATATATATATATATATATATATATATATATATATATATATGTATGTATGTATATATGTATATATGTATGTATGTATGTATGTATATATATATATATATATATATATATATATATATATATATATATATATATCCATAGATCCATACATCCATCAGGACCATACTCTGTGCAGAGCGTTGGTGCTGCCGAAGCAGTCAGTCTCCTTGGCTATTGTGCACCATCCTGGACAGGTCGCCACTCCAACACAGTATACCAGCATGCTGGTACTCATTTTGCCAACCTCGGAAGGATGACAGGCCGAGTTAACCCCACCTGATATTAACTCAACAGCTGAGCGGGATTTGAACTCAGGGCCCTTGGATCCCAAGCCCACCACCCTAACCATCAATCCAATACCAGGCATATATATATATATATATATATATATATATATATATATATATATATATATATATATATATATATATATATATATATATATATATATATATATATATATATATATATATATATATATATATATATATATATATATATATATATATATATATATATATATATATATATATATATATATATATATATAGCATTCAACTGCATTAAATAAGACTTTTTCCACCTTTATTTACACATCATAAACCCACAACTTCCAAGTGGAAAACAAATTCTCCAAATTTTGGAAAATGAATTAAAAATACAAAACTGGAATATCTTGGTTGGATTCGTATCCACCCCCCCCTCATATTAGCAATTGTAAATTAGCTCAGGTGTAACCAATTACTTTCAAAATCACACACCAGGTTAATTGGTCTCCACCTGTGTTAAATTTTAGTGATTCTGATAATTACCTCCACCACCGAATGTGAAAGAGGTTATGTTTTCACCCCTCTCTGTCTGTCTGCTTGTTTTTCTGCTTGTGTACAAGACATCTCAAAAGTTGTGGATGGATCCTCATGAAATTTTGTGGAAAGTTTCGTTGTGTGACAAGGACGAACTGATTAGATTTTTGTGAAGATCAGGAACTTTTTTTTGGTGAACTCACAATCTCTCAGGCCTTTGTCCATAGTTCAATGCATGGATCTAGGAGGCCATTGGACCAATCAAGCATGTCCAGTTGTGCTAACTTCCTTTGGAGGGAGACCATTCACTGCATTCACCACTCTCTGGGTGAAAGACCCTTGCCTTACTGCCATCCTAACTCTCCTTGCCTTCACTCTTAAATTGTGCCCCCATGTCCTGTCAGTGTTGCACACCTCAACTCTTTTATTCCTCACTTCTTCCATATATGGTGCCACCTTCCAGAGGCTGTTCTATTCCCCATTCTTCCCTCCAGAGTTTTTATCAAGCAGTGCACCAACTTCTCCCGCCATCTTCTGTCTTTACCCACAATCATTATTAGCCCTAGTAACCCTTACAAACCCAACCGTCTTGCCTGCAGGTTGCAGTGATTTCTCTCTATCTGTCTCTCTGTCTCTCTGTCTCTCTGTCTCTCTCTCCCTTTTTTCTTGTTCATTCATTCCCTTACTTTGTATCTCTAAGAGTGGCCGCACTGTAAATTCAATTCATACTCTCCTGTGAGCTTACTCTTCCATGAACCTTCTAGCATACACAGGTATCCATCATTTAATTGCAGTCTCAAGCATCAGATACTCATATACACCTACCTGTTGGAGCTTGGTTTGCATTTTTAGCTCAATTTTGTGATTACAAACTTTCAAAGCCCCAGCATATACTTTTTAACCGATTCATTTCATAAACCTTTTTAAAATATACCATTTTCATATTCAAAATATCGACTCATGAATCTATTTGCGATCGGATTGACTGACATATGTATCTGTGATTTGATGGACCGACACGTATTCATGATTCATTGGATGTCATGGACTCGTTTCCAGCGTGCATTGTGTTGAAAGGAATTAGCGGTGGAGAGAGAACACAGGATTGAACTGATAGTCATCCCCGATTCGCTGCCCTATGAAGGTAAGATTGATCCACAAAAGAACAAACAACACCGCTATCACCAAAATTATGTTCATTTCAGCCATGTTTCCTCCCGACAATCTGAAACACAATGCATCATCTGACGCAATTACATGTGAATGCCCTGTCACCCTTTTGACCCTGACCACTAAAAGGGAATAAATTCAGCTGCCTCAGTCGCTTTTAATGCACAAGGTAAATGGACCTCATGATCCAGGAGGTATAATATAGTGCAGTGTGGTAAGAAATCTGATCATTGTTTCATCATATATCTGATCTGCATTATGTTTCTCATCCACATTACCAAGGGCAGCAAATAACTCTTACTTATTTAGTGCAATGGAGATCCAATGCAAAACAGATTTGCTTCACTGTGTTAGCAGCAAAATTGAAGCTCCACCATACTCATGCTAATCTGTACTCTCAAGAGATGGTGTAAAATCACGAACAAGATTACACAAAAAATGGTGAAACCAAGATAGGATTTCATTTGTTGCAGCTTACGCTCTGCATAGTCCTCGACAATGTCACAACAATCGGAGAGATCACATTTGCCTGATTGCCCTGTGATCCTTGTCATCAAAAATGATGAAATAGAGGTCATACGAACTGATAAAAGGAAAAAAAGCGAGGACATAAAAGAGGAGATTAAAAGAAAATTCATAACAGCAACAAAAGGAAATAAATTCAGCTTCGCTATTTATAACTGGTGAACAGGGCTTGCAGAATAACATGAAAGTACGAACACTTGCCTTGGAGCTGTTTCATCAGAGTTTGAATGTTGGCCCAGCTATAAACTGTCATCCTTGTGTTTCTCAAGCAGGGTGATTCATCAATGTGTGTGACTTCCCTCCGATGGACATTTCAACTGGGTGTCCTATCTGCCAGCATTAGTTAGCAGACGTTAAGGATCCCACGGCCATGGTGTGCTTTGTGAAGAGTATGCGATATATTACCGGCACCCTGTAATCCAGTTGCCAGATGCATCTATTTTAGATAAACCTTGAAGTAGGGTACATAGTATACTTTTTTTATGGTTTCTGGTCATTTAGGGCCTCCTGAATCAGAAACTGCATGAAGACGCTTTGTCATTGAGATACAGTATTTTTATACAGCCTTTCAAAAAAATACCGTGTTTGAGTCGAAAAACGCCTCCTTTTTAAGGGATAGAAAAAAGCATTAAGTTTGGCACAACTTCACTACTTATGTTCTTATGTTCACAATTTTGGTGCAAATAAGTTGGATTAACAAAAAGAAGAAGTACAATATCATATTTTGGTCATAAATTTAATTTGTGGGTCTTCAGAGGTCAATATCTCCTGCGATGAAGCTGAGTCTATGGGACTATCACTTCGCCATCGCAGACGGTGGTCTCCGTATTCTACCTCCTGCTTTTATGGCCTTGCACCCTCTGCTCTTTCCGTGCTTTGTCCCCCATAGGTTTCTGCAGGACTCCACCGAAATCCAGGATCACTGCTCACCTCCACTCCCTTGTTCCTCTTTTCTTTTTTCTGCCTGTGGGATCAACTTCCACATCCTCTTCAATCTCACTCTTCCCCACAGGTCTTCAAGACAGCTGTTTACCACCATCTCAGTTCGTCCCCATTCCAAAACTATGATAATTTCTACCCTCATTAAACCCATCCCTCCCTATCCCAATCCCTCCTCCATCCAAATTTCCAGTTTTCCCTCCTGAGAGTTTCCTTCTGAATTCATCTTGTCCACCCCATGCCTCCTCCACTTGCCCCCCCCATCCCTCCCCACATCCATTGATTTGTATGTGTCCCCATCTTGGCCTTCAACTCTGCTGTTGGTGTTTCCTCCCTCTCTCTGCTGTTCCTTTTGTCCTACTGCATCCTGATCCGTTCAGAGTACTAGTATTAGCTCTTCCACGAGCCTTGATGATGTATACAAAAAACAACCTTGGCCACAAGGTTCTCCAGCTTTTTGCATGAGATTGACCTGGAGGTACTTGGCGAACAAGAGTCAAACCGTTGTGATGTCATCACAGCTGTCCATAAATTTGTGAGTACCCTGGGCAAGAAAAAACAACCTCACACTTCTATGAACCATCGAAGACATTCTACCTTCACCATTAAGAAAGACACTTCCAAGATCAAGAGCTTGCCTCCCACTGATCTTGCCTCAGATGAACACATCAAGCAAGCCCATCTCCAAATCATGCCATGGAAAGTTGCAGATCAGCTGGAGCCACCTGACGTCAACATCACAGAATTTGGATGGGACATTATAGATGGTGTCCCTAACCCTTGCACTGGTGTGTCTGAGGCTGCTCTGCCAGAGCTCATTAAAGTAGTGGCTTGTGGCTGTAGTGCTCCAGGAAGAACTGGTCATGCACATCAGCAAGTGTATCATGCATGGCTTTCTGTAAATGTACGGCACAGGATAGATGCACTAATCCTTACACCTCCCACAAGCATGATGAAAATGATTCGGACAGTGAACACGAGGAGAGTGAGCAAGAATGACACATAATATGGTATTTTTTTTAATTTTTAAAGTGATTATTCACCAATGAGAGATAGGGCCAAAAACGATGTGGTACTGTATCGCATGAAATTTCAAAAATGTATTGGGCCCGATATGTTTTCGTGGATCAGTCATTGCGTGGCGGAGGTATGCGCTGCACTGAGTGCAGAGTGCCCTTCTAGTTTTATAATTGTTTTCATGTGCAAGAGCCAAGTGATCACTCATTGGTATTTGAAATGTATATGTTTTCACCTCAAGTAAAAATTGACTTAGAAAACTGTAGGTGTTCAAATAAAATTAATTGAAATCTAAACTTGTTTTCCTTACTATTTATAAAATAATTCCTAGATAACAGGGTTTCATCATACACAAATTGATTCACACTACCTTCTGTTATGACATAACCATAAAATACCTTGAATTACTCCACGAAAAGGAGTTTTGGTGAAATCTCAAACTAGTGTTTTTATTTTGGCCTGTTGACAATTTGGATGACAAACGTCTGACCTCTGATGACCCAGATATTTAATTTATTGCAAAATTATTATCTTGCACTTATACTTCACATTAACACAACTCATATGACACCGATATTGTGAATGTAGGAGCATAAGTAGTGAGATGGTACCTAACGTCATTTTCCTTAGCCCTAAAAATGAGGCATTCTTCAAACTCAAACAAGGTAGCTTTAGAATGGCTGTAAAAAAATTTTCTCCATGACTCTGGGTGAACAGAAAAAAAAACATTGTACTTATGCATCTGACTTCAAGGTTTAGCCCTTTTGCCATCTGATGATGAAACAGTCAAAATTTCTGCCCAGATGCACATAGGCACTGCATCAGCAGCATGGGCACACCTCAGTAAAATGATGTTACTAGCAGGCTGAATGCAGAATTGAATCTCAGTCCAAAATGCATTTGCTAGCAACAACTGGCAATGTAAATATCATTTTATTGTGTGGAGCAAATAAAATCATAAAATAATGTAATCGAAACACATATTGTTAGCAAGTATCTTCTTCTCCTCATCTTCCCTCAATAATGGGTGAGGTCTGATGGCACCAGGCTTCTGTCCTGCCTTGACCACGATACTCCTCCACTTCCCTCTGTCCTCAGCCAACTCTCTCCACTCTCCAACCACCTCTTGTTCTCACAAACCTACAGCCTCTCTTGTTGTCTGTCAGTGCCACCGTCTCCAGACCGTAAAGGTAGACCAGCATTGCACACGACATCAGAACCTTCCCTTTCAATTTCCTCTTTATCTTTCTGTCTGCCATCACTCCCTCCACCCTCCTCCGTGCATTTGCATCCACCCGAATCCTCCTCCGCACCTCTGCGTCAGACTTACCATCCTCGTCATTGTTCTTCACAGACACTCAAACCTATTTCCCTGCCTGATCTTTGTTCCCTTGTACATCCCTTCCACCAACCTGACTACTGCTTCTGGCACTCCCATCCATCTCAGTGTCGCCATCAACATCTCTCTTGGGACAGTGTTGTAGGCCTTCTCCAGGTTCACAAATCACAATGCCATCTCACCTTGCACCTTCAACGTCTTCTCCACCAGCTGCCTCAGTGAGAACATCCCATCCATCATCCCCATACCCTTTGTAAACGTTTGCTGCTCTTCCTCGATCTCCAACTCCACACTTCCTTATCCTCCGTCCAGAATCCTCTCCAGCACCTTCATGATGTTTCTTAGGAGCATAATGCCCCTGTACTTCCCTGGATCTTAAACATCGCCCTTTCCCTTCCATATCAGCACAATTAACCCTATCCTGCACTCCTCCAGAATCAAACCCTCTCATACATATATTCAACAGCCTCTTCATCCAACTGACTCCGACTTCTTCCGCTGCAGTTATCATCTCTGGTCACACCTCACCAATGCCTGGTGCTCTTCCCTTCTTCATCCTCTTCAATGTTGTCCACACTTCCTCCTCCGTGATCTCCACCAACTCCAATTTCCCCTCTACATAACACAGTAGCTCCAGCTCACTCTTGCTTCATTCCAGGTTCAACAGCTCTTTGAAACATCCTTCCCACACCTACAACACTGCCCCCTCTCTGTCATTAGCCTCCCCATTCATGCCCTCATCATCCTCATCCCTGTTGCAAGCCAATTTATATATCATCTTCCTCCCACCATACTCTTCCAACTTGTTCTACATTTACTGAACACTAATCCATACATTTCAGTTCCCTTGATCTGCCACTTATTAAAAATACGCCTCATTAATCTTCTTCATAATAGTGCAAACCCGGTACGAAGCTCACACGCAGAGCTTGGTTTCCTGCTGTTGTGAGAGGATCTTCGTCCAATATTATTTGTGGAAAGAAATCGATTCCATGAGCAGCCATGTCTGCCTGGATCTAATGGTGGGAGGTAAAGGGGGGCGGGGGGGTTGGCAGAGAGGAAAAAATTGGTAAAAATAAATAAATGGAGAAAACAAAGAAAGATGAGATCAAAAGAATAAATATCCAATCGGATCTTCAATTAAATGTTCATCATTAGTTTATGAAGTTTCATGGGGTTGGCTCTGACGACAGTTTCAAACCATGCGTAAAAAAGGGTTATAATGAGGCTGAGTGGTGAACTCTGGTTGACTTTAAAATTCATTTGTAATTCAGCCAAGATATTGGTTCAAAGGCTGATGCTGATTCTTGTGAAAGATATGGGATGTTTCATGTCCCCATTGCTTGATAAACAGCCGGCTTTATTCCACCATACATTTTCCTCTGCTGGCACTGCAGCAGATGACAGTTTGACTGAGATCCATTTACAATTGGCATCCAACGAAAGACCTGCATGAACTCAGAAGAAATAATGTCCAACACGACTAACACGTTTTTGCTACATCCAAATGGCTCTGGCTGCATCTATATCAGCCAAAATAGCAAAGCGACTGTGCCCAAAACTTGGGAAATTGGGCACATAAGTGTGCTGGAAAAATGCAGTTTACTCTCATAATAGGTTGACAGTGCCATGATGTCAATGTCAAAGCATTGATTTTTACATGTCGAAAATGTCACCAAGTCGGTTTCTTGATCATCGAGTTGTTTGTGATGGTGGCCATGTAAGTGGCCTGCTCGAAAAGTGATCATGTGCGAACGACCACGCGTCTACTCACACACATGAGTGAGTTCTCTATTTTTGTTGGATGTGCCTTAAAAGTACTTAACTCCTGAAATAAACTTTATTAAGCTCACTTGGTCTTTCTCATGTACAAAAAAGGAACTTTTCAATTAAGGACAATCTGATTGTACCGTTTGTTGACATTTGTGCACCAGGTTTTAGCAATCACACCAATATTGGAGTTGTCCCTCCACTTCTCTGGCAAATTTGGTTTCCTTTGTGGACTGCAATAGCTGCAGCTTTTTCTTGGTTTACCCTCTTATTATTTTGTATGTAGCACATATGCTTGCAGGGAGCATCATTTGCTGGGGAGAAACTGTCGTGCTGATGTAGGTTAGAGCAGAAAATTGGAATTTGTTTTGGGTTCCCACGATGGCTCACTACTCTTTACAAAGGACACCATGGGATGAAACGTTAAATATAACTCAGCATTATTATATGGAAGATAATGAGGTCTACCTCAATTTTCTACACTGTTAATGCGGAACGGAGATATCGTGTCCGGTTCCTGCTTCGGATAGTTGTTCCACGGCAAAGCTCCAAACTTGCAAGTGGTGACGTAAATTTACAACGCCACTTAGTTATCCTGTAGTTAGAGAGAAAACACGATGATTTAAATCAAAGAGAAACGGATTACCTGATGACGAAATGTGGTCCGTTCAGTTGGAGTGAGAGCATCGGCTTTGCTGATCACAGGAACCAAGTTGACCACTGGACTAAGTCTCTTCAGCACTTCAACATCAAGTGGACGCAGCCTAGAACCAAAAGGAATATCCTTGTTATTCCATTCTTAGAAATCATGTAATTTGTCTTATTCACTGTTAAATATCATGTTATTTGGTTCTATCTTTACATTTAATGACTCACATGTGTCCGCTCGGAGGGATGCAGTACAAGCAGCAATGCACACGTGTGTCGGGAACGTGACACTTGCGGTGCAAACGTCTCTCCTCAACAAGGTACTGTTCATACTGCTCAGAGATAAACCTTAGTATGGGCGTCCAGCTGCAGCAGAGTTATAATTGTATTGTAGAGATGCTATGTATCATCCATATATATTCAACATGAGACGTTACTGTGCCAATAGAGAAGTCAGAGATTCATATAAATAGTACTCACTGGAAAGGCAAACTCATATGTAGGACTTACATGGCAATTATGAATCAAACTACATCAAGGAAGAGAGAAAAGGTAAAAGGCAACAATGGAAATGAAAAATCACTCTTAGAGCTACACTTGGCAAAACAGAACAAAGTAGAATGGCATTTAGCAGAACGCATACCTCCACCAGGCTGAACAGTTTACATTTTGCATCCCACTGATTGGCTGGATTTGAACCAAAATCGAATCAGCTTCTTGAAGTCAACTAACCAACTCATCCACCCGGTATATGCAAATCCTGCTTAAATTTCAAGTCAATTGGATGAAAATTAACAATTTTAGAAATTTGGCCTATGTTGACCTTTTGACCGATGTTGACCTCAAAAATAATTGGTGCTTGAATTCAGTAAGCTGATCTGCAAATGGTCTTCAAATTTTAAGTCAATCGAATGAAAACTGACAATTTTACAAACAATTTTAGAAATTCTGCCTATGTTGTCCTCACCTTGACCATCGATCGACCGTCGAAGGGACGGTACATACAATCTCCGAAAGTTTCAGAATGATCGGCTGAGCAGTTTGGGCAGTAGGCGAGCGGACAGACAACTAAACAATCAAACAAAACAAATCAACATATTGGCAAAATAATTTTTTTTGCCAAGTAATGAGCTAATGTGATAAAGGCACAGGTTGTTACAAATTGTGTGATTCAAACACATCCCTCTCGGACTCCATTTTGTATTTTTATTTATTTAAAGTATTGTCTAGTTTCATGAAATAGCTTAATTTGCAAAATGGTATGTTTGGTGAACCCGTGATGGCAATGCAGTAAATTTTGTTAATTAACATGCCTGCCTTGCTTGATAAGTTCTCTGCTAATAGTTTTGTCATGTGCAAACACAAAACTGCAAACTCAGTTGTGCTGGAATCACACACACCGAGGTAGTTTGTCTCGAAGATGGCCAGCTTAAGGCCGCATTTTGCATGAAGCACCCTGAGAATTGTACGTTCTCAGTGATTTAATGAGCATCTTTTGCTCATTATTGCTCTTTGTAACCAATTTCCCCTCAAAGGATACTCCATAAAGCCAAAACAGTTTGCATGAGGATGGCAGAAATGGACACACACACACACACACACACACACACACACACACACACACACACACACACACACACACACACACACACACACACCATCTTTGAGAAGATCGCAAAATAAAGTGAGGTGCACGTGTATGCCATCATGTACGGTGCTTGTGCCAAGTTTGAACAAAATCGGACCATGCATGTCTGAGAAATGGTTGGGAACACATTTGAGTAACAAAATGGCTGACAGTCGGTCATCTTGGATTGGATATCGAAAAAATAAATGACGTGCTTATGTAAGCCATCATTCAATATCTGTGTGACTAGTTTAAACAACACTGGGTTTTTTTTTTCAACTAAAATGGCCACCGGTCATCCATCTTAGATCTGATCTCAAAAAAATAAATGATGTGCTTATAAAAGCCGTCGTTTGTTATCTGTGTGACTAGTTTAAACAACATCGGTAAATGCATGTCCTAGAAATGTTTGAGGACATGTTCAACATGGTGTATTTTTTACAACTAAAATGGCCGCCGGTCGGCCATCTTTGATCTGTTCTAAAAAAAAAATGATGCGCATATGTATACCATCATGTGTTGTCTTTGTGTGAAGTACAAATAAAATCAGTCCATACATTTCCGAGATATGGTTACGGACACACGCACGGACACGAAAATCGAGACGAAATCCAGAAACCCCCGTTTTGAACGAAGTCCAATGGGGGCTAATAAACACAATAACTTATGCAACAAGAAAAGAAAGTAAACCTCCGAAATGCCCACAAACTATGCGCACAAAAATCTGGTGAGATAGAGATCACAGGCAGGAAAGGTTCCAGGTATCAATTGCCAGCTTCGGCCAGCCATGAAGCCTCCAGGCGAGTGTCTCTTTCCAATCCCCATTCAAATCAACTGAGAACATGCCTCCTTCTGCATCAACCCCCCCCCCCAAAGTCCTCCCTCCCCCCAGCCGAAGCATCTACATCGGTCCCCTTCACAAATCACGAGTCACTCCACACCTAGTAACAACATCATGACCCAATCAACAGCACCAATTCTAAACCAATCGGCACCGTGGGGTGTTGGGCAGCGTACATTAATGGCACATCATCTGGTCATCTCTAATCATGAGCGGCCATTCTTGGGTGGCCCAGGGTGTGGGGGGAGGAGTTTATTGGGCAGGGGTGCCACAGCGTCGTCGATCATGGAATGACTGAGGCGTCTCTCTTACCTGGCTCCTGCCCGGTTCAAGATGGGACACACGTGACGAAACATCTTTAACTCTTTCTGGCCACGAAAGGTTATAGGGCCATCTCCCAATGGCATCTGACAAAAAGGATGACTTATCCATGTTGACAGTTGGATGAACTCTTACATATGCATGCAAGTAATTCATCATGCTTAACAAAATCTTCACTCCAGATGTACTCCTTGAAGATGACAACTCTGAAAGAAAGAATGGTTTCAGACAATAACTTGGCAGAGATATATCTCAAACGGACCTCTGGTAGCTTGTACATGTTGTTGCGCTTGAGCCTGGGGAGTAACTGTTGATATCTATCTAGTCGGGTTATTCCCGACATCTTTGTTCTTTGGTCCTTTCACTTATCTATCTGTCTTGAAGAAGTGAAGTCTTGCAGAAATTTTTCTGTAAGGCTCACTTGGATGCGCCTGGATGGGTTTGAGGGTTCTGGAGTTGCGGCTGAAACCCAAATCCTATCCAGGTTCCTCCTGATGACTCCATCTTTGCTCTTTACTTCTTTGGGTTCCTTCTTGGTCTTCCGTTTGAATACAATCTCTTGGGCTGTGTAACTTTCTTATAAGTTGCAACCAACAAGTGAACTGAGCATGTTTTTCAAACTAAACTTCAGAGTCAAACATAGTCCAATGAGTACTTAGGATGACTTGAACCGAGACAACATCGAAATTTGATGGACTGTCAGGAATGAGGGCTGGCAGGATGGCCAAGAGCTGTGATCTTCACTATTTTTTTTTTGTATACCTTGTCGAGGCTCGTATGAGAGCGAACACACAACGCATATCAATGGGGGGCATGAGACAGGAGGGGAGGGAGTGGGAAGGACAAAATAGTGGGGAACAGAGACATTAGGAGATCTGTGGAAGGGAGAGGGATTGGGGGGGGGGGAACATGGGGAATAGAAGATGGACATTACAGGGACTTTCAGGAAGGAAAGCAGGGAATTTGAAGGAGGTGGGCTTGGGTGGATTATCGGGGGTAGAAAAGATCGAGGATTTGGATGGGGGATGATAAGAGGTGGTGGTGAGCAGCTGTTTTGAAGGCCTGGAGGGAAGAATGGGAATGAATAGAGTGAGGGAGTTTATTCCAAAAGCGGGAAAAAAAGAGGAATGCAAGAGTGAAGGTGAGCAGTGATTTGTGATTTTGGTAGTTTTACCAGAAGGGGGTTGTTGGCGGACCTTGAGTGCCCTGCGGAAATGTGGTGGGGACAAATCGCAGAGAGAGTGGGGGGGGGAGGCGAGGCTGGAGAGGAGACGGTAGAAGACAGAAAGACCACCGACCAACCTGCGGTGATTGAGTAAGAGTCCCAAAGACTCAGCTTCATTGCAGGAGATGCCAATGATCCAAAATGCCTTGGTTTCTACAGTGGGGAGCCAGGAAAGGTGGGAGGCAGGAGCACCAGCCCAGAGGGGAGAGCAGTACTCTATCAGGCTGCGGACAAAAGCTTTGTAAGTGGTCAGCAGCTCAGGTGGGCCGAGGAAGGACTTTGCACGATGGAGGATTCCCAGTCGGCGACGGCTTTGGAGGTGAGGTTTGAAATGTGGCTTTCCCAGGAAAGGTCATGGCAGATAGTGAGACCCAGAAGCTTGAAAGAAAGGACTTCTTCCAGAGGATTGTTGAGAAAGTGGATGGGGGGGGAGTTTTGAAATGGTCCTTTCGAAGAGACATAGTGAGAGTGTGAGATTTGTCTGGATTGAAAGACATGTTCCATGTGTTTGACCAGTTTGTGATTTTATCCAGATCAGCAGTGAGCGAAGAAGCTGCTGCTTGCCAGTCTGAGGCAAGATAGATGCAACGGCAGAGGGTGGAGTCATCAGCAAAGAGATATAGAGGATTTTCCAGAGAGTTGGAGAGATCATTGATGAAAACCAGAAAAATAACAGGGTTCAGAATGCTACCTTGAGGAACTCCAGCCTAGACAGGAAGAGGGGATGAAAGAGCTCCATTTAGGGCCACACGGTGACTGCGACAGGAGAGGAATTCTGGGAGCCATGAGTGGAGATGGTCATGGATACCATGGGAGGAGAGTTTGGTGAGCAGGGCAGGGTGCCAGACTGTGTCAAAAGCACGTGATATGTCCAGGGATAGGGATCGGATTTCCTGTCTGGCATTGAGGACCTCCATCCATTGATGGGAGAGCAGAAGCAGCATATCCAGGGTAGAGTGACCTGGTCTGAAACCAATTGCTGATCAGAAATCAAGCCATTGGAGAAGAGGAAGGATTTAATGTCTGAAGCGATGATGGATTCCATAACCCTGCTGATGATTGGGAGAAGGCTGATTAGTCTGTAGTTGCAGGGACCGGTTTTTGCACCTTTTTTGTGCAGAGCAGTAATGTTTGCTGATTTCCAAGCAGATGGCAGATGGCCTTGAGCAAATGAGAGGGTGAATAGAACAGAGAGGGTGAGCAAGAGCAGAAGAGCAGGCTTTGAGGACACGTGGGCTGATGCCGTCTGGACCGGTTGCAGAATCTGAGTCGAGGTTTGACAGCAAGCTCTCCACCTTGTTAGGAGAAAAGGACACAGAGTCCAGGGACAGTTGGGTGCGACTGGCTAAGGTGGGAAGAGAAAGTGATGGGTTTTGGACACGAGATTTAGCTGCAAACACCGAGTTTAGGCATTCAGCTTTTTCACGTGCGGTATCAGCAGTACTGCCATTTGAGGTAAGGGAGGGGATGGAGGGGGAACATACACCAGAAACAGATTTGATTAGACACCACCAGGATTTTGAGGAAGGGGAGAGGTTTGAGAGTTCAGACTTGAGATTAGAAATATGTTGTTTTCTGGCTCTTCTGAGGGTAGATACACACTTGTTCCGAGCTTTATGGAAGGAACTGAGATTGCCCTCAGTTGGGTTTGCTTTCAATGAGGCAAAGGCAAGTTGTTTCAGGACAACTGCCTCACCACAATCTTCAGTGAACCAAGGGTGGGAAGAAGGGTAGGACAACTGAAGACGAGAGGGGATAAATCTGTGCATGAGGGAGAGCAAGTTTCCTTGAAAGAATTCCGAGGAAGAGTTGATGTTGGAGAAAGTAGCGATAGGAGACCAGTCTATACATTGGAGACCCTGCCAGTCAGCTTGAGTGAAATGCCACACTCGACGGCGGTGAGGTGGTTCTCTGATAATAGCCAGAGAGATGTCCACTTTGACAAGAACGTGGTCAGAAGAACCGATTGGAGCGGTGGAAGAGCGGCAGATATTGTCGGGGAAATTTGTCAAAATCAGATCCAGAAGAGATGGAGTACCATTGGTTGAGACCCGGGTAGGGAAGTTGACCGATTGAGTCAGTCCCAATGAGTCGCAGAAAGCTTTTGCTGAGGTGCCATGACAGGTGAGAGAGGTACCCACACCTAGCCAACTGGCATGATGACAATTGAAGTTGCCACATATGAGGAAGAGAGAGTTTGGATGAGAAGATAGAAGATGGTCCACGTTTTCGGATAGTGAGGTGAAGATGGAGTAATCACTGTTAGGTGGACGGTACAGTACACATATAAACATGAGGTTGGAGTGGAGGGGAAGCCGTAACCAGAGGTATTCCTGGGGGTGTGGGGGAGTGAGAGCAGTGCATGGAGAGTGAGGAATAGAGTCTTTGATGAAGAGAGCAACTCCTCCACCTGGGCGAGGCTCAGGTCTGTCAAACCGGAGGAGGGAGTAACCAGGGAGAGATACTTGGGAGTCAGACATGTCGTGGGGGAGGAAAGTTTCTGTTAGGCAAATTATGTCTGATTTGTCAATGGCAACCTGTATGGAAAGACCTGAAAAGGTTTGAGCGAAGGCCCTGGATATTTGAGATCCATACTTTTAATGAAGAGGTAGGGGAGGAGGCTTTGGGTGCAGGGGTGGGGGGAGGGGGAGGGGAGGACAAGGGAGGAGGGGGGAGGTAAGGAGGGTTGTTGAAAGAGTGTGGGGGATTGCAGAATAGCTCGGGGAGGGGGCTGAATGAGGAGGAGAAAAGGCCCTGTGGTGCTGGGGGCGAGGGGGGTCAAGAGAGGGGGAAGAAGGCAGTTGAGGATTTGAGGAGGTGGAGTGAAGAGATGGAGGTGAGAGGGCAGTGGAAGGAGGCAGCTTTGTGGATGGGAGGGGGGGCAACTTTGGGAAGGATGAGTGAGGGGATGAATGGTGGGAGAAAGGTGAGGGGGGAGTTTTTGAGAGATGTGAGAGGGAGGCTTGGAGGGAGAAGAGTGGGATGGTTGCTTTGAGAGTGAGGGGTGAGAGGAGTTGGTTGGCACTGAAGTTGGAAAAAAAGAATGGTTGATGGAAAGCGAACATTCATAGCAAACTAGGGTTTTAAAAAGTTTTAGGTCAGTTATGCGATTAAACACATTTCTTGAGGGATGCAATAAAGGCGAATTCAGAGAATGGAGAGAAGAAACGCTGTAACAGTTGGATTTTTTATGCAAGGTATGAAGGAAAGGTCGAATTGAGAGCAGTCTGTTTAAATAGCAGAAGAGTAGTGCATTCTGATACAGTAAAGAGTACCACATGTGTGAAAGAGGAAGATGAAGCATTATAAGAGATCGTTTTTGTCATTATTATTATTATGAATGTTTGAGAGAGTTTTCAACAGATTCGGTCATGGAAGTGGTGTAGAAAAAAATCGAGGAAGAAGAAGAAGAAAAAGAAGAATAAGAATCGGAAAAAGATAGCGTTTTTATTTTTTTATTTTTTGTTGATTTACGATAAGAAATAGAGTGATTAGTTGGGAGGGATAGGGGACGTTAAGAAAGTGGGAAAGATAGAAAATGAAGATTATGGGGAGAAAAAACAAATAAACACGATCATACACAGAGGGGAACAAAAGGTAGGCCTCAGGCCTCAAGGATAGGCCTCAAGCACCCCGTAAGACAAGTTTGACGAAATCTCACAAAATAGCACGATTTTTGAAACAAAACCGAACTCAGAACACACAGTAACATGTCGGTGAGAAAATAAACAGTTAAAACGGGACTGATAACGACCGGAAACATAACTTTGAGATCGTCAGCAGGGATCCCCCAAGCAGACCTGCCAACCCTCCAAACCCAGAACCGGTTTTTCAATTTTTTAGAAGGGGAAACTTTTGCCGATAAGACATGTGTGAGAGCCACCACACCACCTGCAGGATTCCAAAATGGCTGCTATTACACCCCGCCTCTATGAACTCTTTTTTTTTTTTGCATACTGCCATCTATTGATGTGGTGATGTCACTGTTTTGCCTCGCATTGGAACACTCATTTGAAATCGTTGCATCAATTTGATAGCACTTATGGTGGATTACGGTGGTGTGTTTTCACATTTGTATATTATCAGCCGCACGTTCCGGGGCCACACTTTAGGCTACCAGGGGCCGCCAATGGCTCATGGGCTGTGCAATGAAGAACAGGGGCCTAGAGCGATGCACAATTATCTCTAATCTGTCTAGCATGGGTTTGAATCCCGACCCAGCTATAAACTGTCATTCTGGTGTTTCACAGGTAGCACGATTCATCAATGTGTGTGCCGTCCCTCGGATGGATATTAAACTTGCGTTCCGTCTGATGGCACTTGTTTGTGGATGTTAAAAAAATCCCACTGTGTCCTTCGCGAAGAGTGGGCGAGCTGTCGCTGGCACCATCAACAAATTCCAAATCCCTGCACTAACTGGCAGAGGACATTGCATCAGCAGTTGCACCCTCAGCCAATGATGCTATTCCACAAGCTTGTGCTGTGTGTGAAAGAAGAATAATAATTCAGTAACAAAAGACTTCTGTGTAAAAAGAAAGCTGTTCAACTGCGGTGGCTTTGCAACAAAATTGCTATCATAATGATGTCTGGTGTACCTGAAGGTGGTGATTTAGTAAGCAACAAAGCTTGGGCATTGAAATGAAACTATTTTACAATATTCACTCCAAGAAAACATGAGGAAAGCTCCCATGCAGGAAAAGACCACTATGTGCACATCTGAACTGGACTGGTTTCTCACCTCAATACCAGAGTACAATGCAAATAACAACACGTAGTCATGATGCCTCAATCAACAAATGACAATGCAAGAATGGAGACGACCCATAATCCATGCTGTAGAGGAAACAGCAATTAGAGAGTGGTGTTATTTATTTTCTTACAGAGGGAAAACATCACAGGAACTGGGCTGGAGAGAGGTGGAAACGTGGGAGTGAGAATTGGGAGGGTTGGAGAGGGGGGTTGAGGAAGGGGGGAGGGGGAGTGGTGAACTAATACAAATCAGTTGTGAAAACACATCTCAGACTCAAATAATTGGATTTACAGATAATTCTATACGAGAACTGCAATCAGGTTATTATTCATGAGATGAACAAATAAAACAAATCGGAGATTTTACAGCAGGTATTAAAGATGATAATAAGGAAAAACAAGGAATTTTGACGCAGAAGGAGGCCATTTGGCCCATGATGCCTGTGCTGCAAAAACAAAACAAGAAAAAAAGCAATCATAGATTGCAGACCCTCGCCAGGACCTGTTTCTTGTGTAGTTTTGTGTGGTGTTTGTGTGCTGGTGTGTTACGTAATTAATAGGAGACATAATTGGAACTGCCACTTTATAACTGCTGGCAGTGATGACCGGGTCGCAAGATTTGATTAAAAAAAAACCCCGGTTTGATTGGACATTTGACTGTGACCCATGACGATTTTTATTAACATTACTCAATTGAATTCAGAATGGGATTAAAATAAATTAAATTCACATCAAATGGAAGATCAAATACGTACAGTCCTACATTGGAGTAACCAGAAGGAACCTGAACAGGCAAAAGCAAAGATTAAGTCATCAGGAGGAAGCGGGATAAGATTCACATTTCAGCTGCTACTCCTCTACCCTCAAACCCAACCAGACACAGTCAAGTGAGCCTCATTCAAAAAGAAAACAAAACAAAAAAGAACACAGATGTAGAAATAAAAAAATCTGCCTGCCAGACCATGCATCTGATAAAGTTGAAATTTAAAACATGTATTCCACATCACCACGAGATCATAATTGTGAAGTTTCACATTGATTGATTAAGCGGTTCTAGAGAAAACATTATTTAATATTTTTCTTCAATCCAATATTGCTGCCAAACCATGTGACCTATCATTTATTCCTTAACAAACTTGTACACCTAAGTCTTGTGGAATATTTGTGTGAAGCTTCCCCTCGATCTGTCGAGCTGTTCTGGAGAAGATTTTTTGATAGGTTTTAAGGTAAATCCAATATGGCTGCCAAACAATGTGACCTATGACATATCTGTGAATCTTTTGTTCCTCATTGATAGGCAGTCATAATTGTAAAGTTTCACCTCGATCTGTTCAGCCACTTCAGAGAAAAAGATTTTTGAAGGTTAAAAAAAAAACAACAGAAAAAAACAATATGGCTGCCAAATCACGTGACAAATTACGTCAGCAAATTTTTTTCGAGAGTCCATTTTATCTATTCTATAGTCTGAACAACCCAGTGTTGGCTTAATGGTTAGAGTGGTGGGCTTTGGATCCGAGGGTCCTGAGTTCAAAACCTGCTCTCCTGTTGAATTAATACCAAGTGGGGTTAACTCAACCTGTCATCCTTCTGAGGTCGGCAAAAACGAGTGCCAGCATGCTGGTATACTGTGTCGGAGTGGCGACCCGTTTGTGCACAGTATTGTGCCCAATAGCCAAGGAGACTGCATAGGCAGCACCAATGCTCTGCACAGAGTATGGTCCCAATCTCCTCCTCAATTTTATCCCAAGATGACCATAAAAAATTTCATACCGATCAGATGTAACATTGTACATATGCAATTATGACGTCAAAACGAAGGCACCTAAGACTTCATAAAAAGTCACTTTTATTTCCCATGAGGAGTACTTGCCATCTACCAAGTTTCAATTTCTTCCTTTTGCGTGGTTTCAGAGATACAGAGGTCCACATTTTTTCTGTTTTTCCAACATGGCTGCCATACCACATGGCCTATGACGTCATCATTTTTAATAGAACATTCCACACGAGTCGTCGCTCCTGTGCTGAAAATTTAGTTTCAATCTGACAAGCGGTTGCTGAGAAAAACACGAAAGTTCTGTGCAGTCAAACAGACAGACAAACAAACAAACAAACGAAAAATCACTCATAGAGTGACACTTGGCAAACAGAACAGAGTAAAATGGCACTCGGTTAGAGCGCATACCTCCACCAGGCTGAACAGCTTATGTTTTATATCCCACTGATTGTCTGGATATTAACCAAATTCGAATTCGCTTGTTCTTGTTACCTCACCAACTCATCCACCTAGTTTTGTCATAACTTGTCCACAACTTTTTGAGATCTAATGATATATATATATATATATATATATATATATATATATATATATATATATATATATATATATATATATGTATGTATATATATATATTTTTTTTTTTTTTATACCTTGGTCGAGGCTCGTATGAGAGCTAACACACAACTCACAGCAAGGAGGCATGAGACAAGAGGGGCGGGAGTGGAAGGGACAAAACATTGGGGAACAGACACAGGTGAACTGTGGAAGGGAGAGGGATATAGTTTTTGGCCCTATCAATTTGAGAAATCATGCCTGTGTGGACTTTTTGACCTTAAAAATAATTGGTGATGGAATTCATTGACCTGAGAGGCAAATCCTGTTCAAATTTCAAATCAATCGTATGAAAATTGAGGATTTTAGAAAGTGCACGGAAGTTGTTGTCCTTCAGCCTTCAGGCTATGCTGACCTCAAAAAATGGTGGTTGTATTCAGTGAGCCGATATGAAAATCCTGTTCAATTTTCAAATCAATCGGGTGAAAATTGACAATTTTAGAAATCTGGGATATGTTGACCTTTCGTCCGATGTTGACCTCAAAAAGAATTGGTGCTTGAATTCAGCAAGCTGTTATGCAAATGGTCTTCAAATTTCAAGTCAATTTGATGAAAATTGACAATTTTAGAAATAATTTAAAAAAATTGCCGATGTTGTGTTGACCTTTTGACTGATGGTAACCTCAAAATAATAAGTGGTTGAAGTCATTGACCTTTTCACACACCCAACGTGTCAACAAAGTTTCTGTGGAATCCATCCATAATCTTTTGAGATATTTTGCTCTATATCGTTTTTGGCCAGATTTCTCAATGGTGAAGAATTACTTGAAAAATTCTAGTACTCATATCCGGATCCGGATCTTCACCAATTAAATCAGTTCGTCAATATGATGCATCCAACATACCCACCAAGTTTCATCCAAATCCGTCCACAAATTTTTGAGATATCATGCCACATCGTTTTTAGCCCCATCTCTCAACGGTGAAAAATCACTTTAAATATTAAATAATTCTCGTATCCAGATCTGGAATCAGAGCTTTACCAAAATTGAATCAATTCTTTCTCGTGGCACTCCCAATCTGTCCACCATGTTTCATGTGAATCCATCTGTAATCTTTTGAGATATTGTGCTTTGTATCATTTTTGGCCCTATCTCTCAATGGTGAAGAAGCACTGAAAAAATTCTCAGATCCGGATCTGGTTTCGGATCTTCACCAAAATTAAGCGTTGTTGTCCTTGGCCAGTCATCGACACAAAAAAAAACATGTCAGAACGATTGTTTGAAAACTCTGGCCAAAAATCATGTGACAAACAAACAGACAGACAGACAGACAGACAAGTGATACAGATCAACATACTTGGCAAAAAAATATTTTTGCCAAGTAACAATCAAACAAACAACCAAGAAAAAAACGTCATGCAGATCACGATACTTGCAAATCCACCCCCTCTCCAAAGGGTGCCATTGATACATCAAATTGTCCATTTGATTTAGATATAAATTGATATGGCAATTTGAATCAAAGTCCAGGTCAATCAGATGAAAATTTATTATTTTTCAGATTAAATTTGATGATTTTAAAAGTTTGACCTCGAGTAGACCTTTGACCTCAAAGATGGCTGCTTTCCCAATTCAGTGATGGACTATGCAAATCCTGTTCAACCTCCAAGTTAATAGGATGTAAATTGATGATTTTTCAGTTGAAAATTGATGATTTTATAAGTATGATCTTGAGTAGACATTTTGACCTCAAAAATAGTTGGTTTCCCAATCCAGTGACGTAACATGCAAATCCTGTTCAAATTTCAAGTTAATTGGATGAAAAATGACGATTTTAGAAATTTGACTTCAAGATGACCTTTGACCTTTGACCTCAATTTCAATAGGCTTCTCAGTTGAGACTACCTCTACAACTTGCTAAAGTTTCATGATGATTGGTTTAGAATTGTGACCTGTCGGCGATAAACAGACAGACAAACAGACAGACAGACAGAACAATAAGTCCTCATGCAGAGCACGATACTTGCAAAATGTGTAAAACAAATTTGACCTCAAAAATAATTGGTGGTTGAATTGAATGACCAAATATGCAACTCCTCTTCAAATTTCAAGTGAATCGGATAAAAATTGACAATTTAAGAAATATGGCCGATGTTGACCTTTCGGCCTTTGTGGACCTCCAATATCGTTGGTGGTTGAACTCAATGACCTGAAATATAAATCCTCTTCAAATTTCAAGTCAATCAGATGAAAATTGAGGATTTTAGAAATCCCACCTAAGTTGTTGACCTTTGGCCGATGTTGACCTTTTGACCCTTTGACCTCAAAAATAATAGTCTTCTTCCTTATGACAAACTCTACCATGTGGTGAAGTTTCGTGAAGATTGGTTTAAAATTGTGACCTGTAGGTGATAGACAGACAAACAGACAGACAGAATAACAAAATCGAGTGACCAATATACTTGAAAAATCTTCGATTTTGCCAAGTAACAAAATTGCAGTGAAATTTATTTTCATCCTGATCGGATCAAGCATTGCACTTGTCAAATTATGACGTCATAATGAAGGCACTGATGACTTAATCATTAATATATCTTGTATCCCATGGGGAGTACATTACAATGAGCCATATTTCATTTTTTTTTCCATGGAATGGTTTCAGAGATATAGAGGGGCAAAGTTTTTCTGTTTTTCCAAGATGGCGCCTGTACCACATGACATATGACGTCTTAATTATGACTAAAAAATTATGCAGGAGGAGGCGCACCTATTTGGAAAATTTAGTGTCAATCAGACTAAAGGTTGCTGAAAAAATGAATTTTTAAAATGTAGACACATATGTACGCACATACGTATGGCACACATACGCGACCGCTTGCTTAACCCCACTTTTCACTTAGCGTGTGCAGGGTAATAAACAAACAAATCAGATTGATCGACATACTTGTCAAAAAATTTTTGTTGCCAAGTTACAAAGAGACCCAGATGCAATACCCTCTCCTTTGGTGAGGGTAATTGTATTTAAACTGAAGGTGAGGGGAAACTCTCCCACAGATATCAGGGATGAGATCCTTCCACAGACACCACAAACAATCCTCTAAAGTCTAAGTGTATACCATCACCCATACACTTGCAAGCTACCTACAAGTCCTGCCAATATCCCTATACCCCTGAATATCCCTATATGACTTCCTCCAGTCTCGTAGCCAACGTGTGGCTCTCAACAGAACCCTTTCATCTCCTCTCCCTGTCAAGGCTGGAGTACCACAAGGTGTTCTAGGCCCCATCTGAAACCTAATCTTCATCAATGATCTCACTGAATCTCTGGAAAATCCTCTTTATCACTTTGCTGATGATTCCACTCCCTGCTGTTATAACCCTCATCCTTCTGTCAGACAGCCAGCAGCCTCTTCGCTCTCCTCAGACCTTGACAAAATCACAAACTGGTCAAACACTTGGAACAAACATCTCTCCATCTCTCTCCATCTCTCTCCATCTCTCTCCATCTCTCTCCATCTCTCTCCATCTCTCTCTCTGTCTCTCTCTCTCTCTCTCTCACTCTCTCTCTCTCTCTCCCTCTCTCTCTCTCTCTCTCTCTCTCTCTCTCTCTCCCCATCTCTCTCTCCCCATCTCTCTCTCCCCATCTCTCTCTCTCCATCTCTCTCTCTCCATCTCTCTCTCTCCATCTCTCTCTCTCTCCATCTCTCTCTCTCTCCATCTCTCTCTCTCTCCATCTCTCTCTCTCTCTCCACCTCTCTCTCTCCACCTCTCTCTCTCCATCTCTCTCTCTCCATCTCTCTCTCTCCATCTCTCTCTCTCTCTCCATCTCTCTCTCTCTCCTTCTCTCCATCTCTCTCTCTCTCTCTCTCTCTCTCTCTCTCTCTCTCTCTCTCTCTCTCTCTCTCTCTCTCTCTCTCTCTCTCTCCCCTCCCATCTACTTTCTCAACAATCATCTCAAAGAGGTTCAGTCACTCAAACTCTTTGATCTTACTCTCAGCCAAGATCTCTCTTGGGCAAGCCACATTTCAAAATTGGCCTCCAAAGCCAGACGCCAGCTGGGCATCCTCCATCGTGCAGTCCTTCCTTGGCACACCTAAGCTCCTATCCACCTACAAGGCTTTCATCCACAGCTTGATGGAGTCGTGCTCTCAACTCTGGGCTGGCTCACCTGCCTCACACCTTGCTCAGCTTGAGGCTGTGGAAACCAAGGCTTTCAAGATCATTAGAATGTCTCGCGATGTAGCTGAGTCAATGGGCCTATCACTTCGCCTTCACCACCAGGTTGGTGGTCTTCCACCTCATTTGTGGTCTTGCACCATCCGCCCTCTCCATGCTCTGCACCAAGTATCTGCAGGATACACATGGTCCACCAGCAACCCCCTCACACAACCCCCTCCTAGTGAAACCACCTAAATCCAGAACCACTGCTCACCTCCACCCATTTATTCCTCTTTTTTTTCCACACCAGCAAAACCACCTTCCACACTATCTTCAATCTCATTCATCTCTTCCGGTCTTCAAGACAGCTGTTCACCACCATCTCAGGTCATCCTGCATCCAAAGTCATGGTCTCTTCTACACCCGTTAAACCGCCCCTACCCCTCCCAAAATTTTGCTGATGTATCCATCTTGTCCACCCCTTGCGTTCTGCCCTTACCCTCATCATTACCTGCATCCTTTGTTTGTCCATCTCAATCGACTTTCTCCCCCGCCCTGCTGTTGGCGTTTCCCCTTTCTCCTGCTGTCTCCTTTCTCCTTTGTTATGTTGTGTCCTGATCTGTCCTCTGTTTGAGCTCTTCCACGAGCCTAGACTATGCATAAAAAAAAATCTCCAATGCCTCAAGGTTTCAATATAATTCAAATTTAAACATGTATATTCTTTCTGCTGCCACGACCTTTCCAGGGAGTCCATTACATGCATAAAATACTCTCCAACTGAAAGACCCATGTCTTACACTGTCGTAAACTCTCAGGCTATGGCCCCGGTCCTATCACTTAACTGTATATTATATTGTCTGTAAGAGGATCTCATCAAAATGTAAATGTGCTGTCTGTGCCTGGTCATTCCCCCCCCCCAAAAAAAAAAACAATTAAAAAGAAATTTCAAATAATAATAATAATAATAATAGTAAGATGTATTTTTGTAATATTATGCGGTATATGTGTATAAAACATCCTGGGGATGTCTGTGGTTTCCCCACTCTTCTCATCCCCACTCCTCCACACACCCCTTGCCACACCCCTCCCCACCCCCAGTGAATTTAAGTTGATAAACTGTTAGATTGAATTAATATGGTGGAGGTGGAGTGCAATTTTGATGGGCCAAATGGCCTCCTTCTGCATCTGGGTTCTTTGTATGTTAAGTCAGCTGTCATTCCTCTTTTCATTTGGTTATTGATGTTAAAATCCCACAGCACATTTGAAATAAGGGTTGGTTTAAGGGCTAGTACTCTAGCAAGAATCCAATGCACTGCTTGTGAGCTAAGCTTAAAGGTGACCTGACTGCTTTATTTGGACCTTTCCCAGTATGCAGTCACTTCAAACTGTTGGTTTGGTGGATCTTTGCCCCTCATAATTATCCTTTAACAGGAAGGAAGCAAAAACTAGGAAGCAAATGAGCCCGGCCTGTTGCGTGGCCTGGCCTCCACGGGGCATGGGTTCAAATCCACCCAGCTGACTATGAGCATACGGGAGCAAACCCCGGCACCTGGCCCATGAGGCCAGACCGGGATGTACCACCCGGAGCACTTTGGCAATCCGCACAGCGTCGTCAGGGCACCGCTCGGTGAGCTTCCAGGCTGCAGGCCCGAGCACAACCCACCAGGGGAGATCTTTGCTATGCTTTGCTAAGCAGAGTCTCGTGCTGACCAACCCCTTGAGGGAGAACTCAAGGGCTCTCGTAGTTCCGACCAGCACTCAGAAGAAAATGCGCTTAACTGCCAGGAAACATCTCAGAGAATTACGAAGATAAATGTCATATTTGTTCACAGCAACGACTTGCGCTGTTAAAGTCCTTTGTCTTGACCTCTGAGCTGCCTCAATTAAAGAGTCATTTGCAGTCTCTCATATTCCTGAAGACATTGAGCACAAAGCTAACGTTCTCTCAACCGGTGGTCCATTTGCTGCCCATTCATGACAGAATGCATCAGAAGAGCGAAAACAAAACTTATGTTGACCTGCACCGTGAGCTTGGCAATCAAAGAGGAAACTGACTCAACAGACCTTTTGGAGCTCAACCATCTCTTAGGGGAACTTACCAGTCTGTGTTATCAATTTGGTCTCCAAACCCTGGTGTATCGGTGACAGTTAGATTAATTCGAATTCCTTGCTCTTCAATCACTAAATCGGGAGAGAAAATAAAGCCATAAGCTTAAACAATATCACAAACATCATCACGTGTCACTCTCAATTTTTTGTTTCTTTCTCTCTCAATTCTTCATAGTTCCATGAGTCACTGTCATGTGGCCAAGCTTACCCCGTGAAATCGATCGTATTTGCGTTGTCTTCGCAAGCGTCCAACTGTTTCCCGCACAACACAACAGGGACTTGAAAAGCGTATTCACCAAAGTCGACTTTCCCAGGCCACTTTGCCCTGTGTTATAAAACAGGATAACAAAGAGGTGTATCTATAAAAGGTTGTGGTGAGACTCCTGGTATTCTCATATTAAAAACTCTTTCTCAACTAAACATCAACTCGTCATGCTTTTTGCAAGTTTCCTAAATATGTTTGTCAACAAAAATCACCCTCTGCAGACACCAGAAGCCAATGAGTATTATGCCACTTTGGATCTTTGCATGCTTACAAGAAAATAAAAATGGATGATTGTTAATTCTTAAAGATTAAAAAATGGAAATAATAACAAAGAAGTATCCGGGAGGCGACGATAGTTCGCGGGCATTATTGAACAATGCTACGATAGGTACAATCGAGTTAGTGGAAGCTTTTGAGGAAGCCCTACCGTAAAAACCTATCTCTCCATCAAAATTGACCAAATCATAGAGGATTTTTTATATGCTGTACTTATAGACATTGCGCACAGCTTCTAGGAAATGAAATTGCGAGAAAAAAATGGAGAAAAAAAAAATAAAAAACAAGCCTGGAGACGGCAATGGTTCACGAGCGGTATTTGACGATGTAGATCGTTTCAGAAGTCAAGGATGAGACAATGTGATAATTTTTGACCAAGTTATAAAAATGATCAATATGATGTGGTACGAGTGACAGGTTATTAGCTGCAAAATTTCGAAAACCTGGTTTCGTTCAACAACTTTCAAAATTTGACCTTTGCATGACCTTTAAAGGTCACAAAACAATGTTGTGGACATTAAAATAGGAAGCATGATACGTGCTATAACTTATCGGAGTTAGTTCGTCGAAGAAGGTCGAAAACGCGGTTCGATTCCCACAACTTTGAAAATTTGACCTTTGTGAACTTTAAAGGTCAAAGGTCAAGGATTATGACCTTTGGTGCAAAACTTCCTCCGGAACATTCCAGGAACAATATAACGTCATATAGGCTGTATGGCATTTCACACTCCTCGGATTATCCATACTTTGATGAAAGCAGCGGAAAAACAAACTTGAAGGGGGCGCCATGGGCAAGGTGTTCGAGATAGAGCAAAATGGTTTCAAGACTTTAGGTGGGGAATGACCTCAAGATTATGCATAAAAAATATTGTCATCCGAGCTCTCAAAGTTTGGGTGGTCATATGATTTTTATGTCAAAATTCGCAATTTTCTAAGTTTGTGACCTTGTGACCTTGATCTTGGGACGAAAATGAAAAATCGAGCTCCGTGGGGCTATGCAGGTGCCATTGGGCTAACCAAATATCGAAACCCCTGCCAGATTCGACAAACCCCCTCGGAGAAGATGTAAATTGAAATCGGCTACCCCCTAAAAACACATGTTTTTTGGGCGTGGCTCCGCCCATAATGGGCGCACCATGCCCATTCTCAGGAAAACATAACTAGATCATGATATAAACCTCCCACCAAAATTTTATTGTGGAAAGTAAGCAGTAAACTCGTCGGTGATTTGTGAACCTGTTTCACGAAACCAGAACCAAGTCAAACCTGCACCAAAGTACACCATGCCCGAGCCCCAGAGCTGTAGATGAACCACATGCAGCTTTGGAAACTCACCCACAATCAGGAGATTTAATGCCAGTCCTCGTTTCATTGCCCTCCTCTTCATCTGCTGAAACACAGCATCAATACCCACGTAGCCAAATGGTAAGATCGTTTTATTCTTCGGTATCAATCCCTCTGCTCGAGGTCTGTTTCTCATGTTGTCAGGTAAGGCAGGTGAGGCCTTTGGTGCACTCAGCCCAATATTCTGCTCAGTAATCTTGGGGTGATGGCATCCTTTCAGGCCGACATCATGCGCTTTTCGGTGAATATCACTGTCAGGTTTTTTCTCGACCACACTCGTTTCCATTGGAGTGCCCTCATCGCTTTCATCAGTTTCTTCTGTCGACCGACATTTTGCTTGAGGTTTCAGCTCACAACCAGAATCATCAGACAACGGCTTCAACTTCTCAAGTTCTGATTGCCTATCGTCTTCCTCAGAAAAGTCTTTTCGTGATCGTTCTCGGTTATTTGCATGTTTACCACCATGTGGATTACCTGCACCGAGACCAATTACTGGCTCTGGTCGTTCTTTGGTGGTTCCTTTTTTCACGTTTCTTGTGAATGCTAAGGAATTGGAATTAGCTGCCGAAATGGATGACTCGATATCAGAAGAAATCTTTGCAAAACCCTTTTTTCTCATCTCAACAGTCATCTGATTTTGATTCACCTCAATATCCCTTCCTTCGACTTCCAATCTCTCGTTTATTCTGGAGACTCCGCCATCAATATTGGGAGTATTCAACAACGGAGTTTCTGTTACACCTTCACTTTTGACTCTTGCATTACTCGAGTTATTTGAAAGATTATTGGAGGTGGCATTTCCTGCAAAGTTACCGCTGTCATCTGCTTTGGGAGCAGACACTCCAGTCCCTTTGCACTCTGACGTTTGATTGAGATTTGATTTTCCTCTTCGTCCGACAGATTTTCCAATGTCCGTGGCTTTGTGAATAGCAGAGCTACATAACCTAATGTCATTCTTCAAGTTCTCATCCTTGCCATCTTTGTTTTGTGACTGATTACTGGCCCCATCGATTCCATGTGTGTTACATACATGGATGTTTCCTGCAGAAGCTGCAGGACAAGGTCTGGGCTGTGATTTTTCCAAGCTCGCTGTTCTTGACAGAGCCTGAGTACTGGTGTCCATTTTGTTCATCATCTCGAGTGCATCTGTAAAGGACAGGGTGGCTGGAAAACAAAAAAATACAGAATTAGAGAGGAAGAATCTCTTCTTTAAATGAACTTCACAAAACAAAAACTCAGAGTAAAGAGGGCATATTAATGAATTGGTGGTGATTAACGATTAGGGCAGTTGGCTTAGGATCTTAAGATCCTGAGTTCAAGCCCCATCTGTACCAAAATAACACTAGGTGGGTTGGACTCAGCTTATCATTCTTCTGAGGTCGGCAAAATGAGCCCAACTTGCTGGGAAAAGTGAGCCAGTTGAGTATCCTTTGGGTAGTGCCAACAGGTCCAGAATTATGCCCCTTAACCAATGACACTGCCATGGCAGTCACATGTGCCTGATGGTACAACGAAATAATACATGCTGCTTTCTTGCTTGATGTTCACCCAAATGCCTCCTCATTACAAATTTCCTGAGAGATTCCTTCTGTATCCATCTTGTCCACCCCATGCATCCTCTCCTGCCCCCCCTCCCCCCCCATTCCTCCCCACATCCATTGTTTGACCAAGTCTGCCACCCTCCCAACCCCAATTCTGTCCTCTCTCCTCAACCTCCTCCCGCTCATAAAAGCAAATGGGCATTCTCACATCGAAACAGTGGAATATTTGGCGCTTTCCCATCCCCTATCATGCTATCACTGACGTCACAGAAACCCTTTATAGTCGCCTGTCCAACTCACAATCTGGTGAGATATGCAGAAACCCTGCGGCACTGGAACTCTCAAGTGACCATGAGCAGGGTAATTGTTCCAATAAACGACCTGAAACCAATTATCTTTTTCCTGATGCATATACCGTCAGACCCTGGTTTAAGTCGGGGATGCGTTTCTGAGTAGTGCGACGAATACCGAAAGGACGGAAATCAAAACAAATTTTCTCATAAGAATTAAGGGAATAAGTGAGGGATGCGTTCCTAAGATCGCCACTTCACGTGTTCTATTTTGCTTTTTAACTACTGCTGTTACCCTTTTTTTATTTAATGACAGCTAGATTCAAGTACATACTGTATACATATAAATAAACAAGAATGACCACACTGTGGTCACAACCTGTGACACAAAATATCTATATTTTCGCATCCTCTATCCACTCAACTCCCTCATCCCTGCTGTTGAACGGCTCATCTTACATTCTTTAATCAGTGTCATTAACCTTATGCTGTGTCTGTCCCATGTGAATGAATAAGCTTCGATAGATAAGATTCATAGTGATCTCCAACAGGGGATTTACTTTATATCTGATACCTCAATTTTGGTGTGTGTGTGTGTGTGTGTGTGTGTGTGTGTGTGTGTGTGTGTGTGTGTGTGTGTGTGTGCCCCTTTCTTCCTATCCCTCTCTTCCATCCTCCCACTCTCTATGTTGTAATAAACGTTTTATTCATAAATAACCTGTACATGATCATTTGAGGTCTGGGACTTCGCCATTAAACGCGAGTGAATTGGCTTCAGTAATCCTGTAATTGGCCGATTGGGGAACATGCATTGAAAGCACTCTTAAACGACGAACAGTGCAATTTGGATCACACATTTAATGTGCTATGAAAATATTAACTTGACACCTCTCATCCATGTCAGCCTCTGCCACATTTATATCAGAATGAGCTGATTTGTCACACGGTCACAGATGTTTAACCCCAATATGGGGCCGTTCAAAAATTATGTAATGCTATTTTTTTTGCGGAGGTACATGCAGGCTTCATTAAACCTTACCACTAATTTTTATTCGACAAATGATTAGATTTTTCGGGGTCCGTCATCATGATTAACACTTGACCCAAACAAAACCAATGGAAATGTAACACAACAAACCCAAACAGTGTATAATCAGCAGAGGCTAACAGGCCTAATGTGTTCGACTCATCAACAAACCAAGATGGTGGCCATATCATTTTGTCTGGGTGCCATGGTGAGTGGAGTCCAGCGACCAATGTGGATAGGGTCTGGCAGTTGTCCGACAAATGGGTGCACATTTCAAAAATCGACCCCCAACAACAACCCCGCCAACGACAGCAACAACAACAACAACAGCAACGTGTACTTCTTGTAGACCTGCGACATGTCACAGGTAAAAAGAATAATTACCAGACATATTTAAATAAAAAATAAACCTCTTCTGGAAGCGTTTGAAGTTGGCAGTACCTCTTCATGTTCCTCCTTCAACGAGCATCGGAATTTATATCAATGGTACGCACAAGACGCAAACTTAACTTGGCAACATCAATTGCACGTTCACCAGCATCCATTCCTTGAATAACATCGAATTTCACTTCTAAAGTAACACTTTAACAACGCCTCTTAGCCAATATACAGAACAGTACATTTAATTGAAACAAGTATTAAAATTGAAACAAGTATTAAAACAATTTATTAACATCGATTGATTTAATCAATACCAAAATAACAATATATACAGTATAAAACATTAAGCACGTTATTTACTTTAGAAATTGCAGAAACAATAAAAAAAAACATTAAAAAAAATGTAAAAACATAGGGAGATGAAATCTCAAAAAAACAAAAAACAAATAAGGTTGAAATGACACCACAATACGATGCCACAATACGACACCACAATCCTCTTCTGGTTTAGCATCATGATATTGTTGTGGTTGAGGAAATTCGCAAACCACCATTCAGGTCCCGTAGGTGAGATATCTCTGTAAGTACATGTGTAGTTAGCCCCAAACCCGTTGTTTGGTGGGAATAAATGTGATTCATTCGGGCTGCGACCCTTTAAGATAGCCGTTTTTCTGTTCTATCTTTATTTTGAACCAACCACGTCTCAACCGCCATCACACAACAACCACCAACCGCAACGCCGCTTCACAACAACAACAATGCCAACAGCCACGACCTTTACCCTCACAGCACACCATCCCGCAACCATCAAATCACCGCCATTCCAAGCGGCACCGTGGCCAGGGACCGCCACTTTAGACCCTCCACCACCTTCGCCTCTCCTTCTGCGGCCAATCCCGCACCACTTGTGGGCACCGAGCGTCAGGCTGTCCTGGACTCGTACAGGGCGCGCGCCGAGCAGCGGGTGCAAAAAGCGGCCTTTCCGAGGAGAAGTCGGATCAGGAATGATACACACCCACTTCTGATCTGTCCAATCAGCAGGCGCGGAGCGATTTGGCCCCGCCTCCAGGCGTGTCGGTGTAGAATCGATATATGCAAATTCGAGGATCAGGGGAGATTCACGCCCCTTTTTCTCCATCCAATGGGCGAGCGTGGCTCCACCCCCGAGCTCGTTCTGATCCAGAAATTTGCATATGGGATCTCCTACACCACTATAAAGCGCCGAGCGCGGGGCGAATTCAGTCAGTTTTTTGGGCTCGGGCGAAGTGGAGAAGTGTGGCAGCGGCAGAGTGTGGCAGCAGCAGTCAAGACGGGTCTGGAGGAGAGTCAGTCTGTCGGGGTTTGGAGCCTGTCGGGGAGCTGCAGAGAGGGGAAGCCGGGAGCGCGGTCGAGGTCGCAGTGGAGTCGCTCGTCGCGGGACCCAAGCAAGCCAGCTATCCTCTTTCCCCAGAGCATAAACAATTCCCCCCTTCCCCCCCCCCCCCCCCGCGCTGAGATAGTGCGGAAAGGGAGCCCCGTTCCCACCCCATTCCAAGCAGTGCCAACGAAACCCGCGGAGGAGCGCGGAGTCGGGGCACCACCGCCACATTTACGGCTCATCACAAGACGGGTAGGCTCCACCCGGTCTCGCGCCCACAGGCCCCGTCTGTCCCCTTGTCGTT
>NC_140966.1:6262977-6399977 GCF_056783735.1 Eptatretus burgeri
TGAAAACACTGAATCTTTGTTGTTATTTTTACCAGTTGTCATTTTCTGCAAATAAATCTGCAAATAAATAAATAGCTGCAGCTAAATGACAATATTTTTATTCAGAATTTGGGAGAAATGTTGTCAGTAGTTTATAGAATAAAACAAAAATGTTCATTTTACTCAAACACATACCTATAAATAGTAAAACCAGAAAAACTGATAATTTTGCAGTGGTCTCTTAATTTTTTCCAGAGCTGTATATACATCCATATATATATATATATATATATATATATATATATATATATATATATATATATATATATATATATATATATATATATATATATATATATATATATATATATATATATAAACATAAATATATAAATTTATATGCATATATATATGTATAAATAAATATGCATATATATATATATAAATATATATTATCCCTGTGCCATAAGATATTTATTTTTATGGTTGTGGGGGTAGACGGGGGAATTTCATTGCAAAGTTAGGATTGTATAGAGTTGCTTGGTCCGTGGATGTGTAGGAAACATCTTCATGTAAATTAAGTCAGGAAACTGTGAGCTAAAGTTCTACTTGTCACCACATGGGGGAGGGGGGGAAGGGGAGGGGGGTGGTGGTGCGGTGTTAATTAGATCGGGAATAAGGATAATTTCCCCCAGTTTGTGATTGCCCCCGTGACCTTTCCCTACGTTTTTGCATTTACAAGCCAGCCATGAAGAAGTTGTGTTTTGATAACAACCACAACCATAACAACAAGCAATAAAAACATGTTGAGCAGGCAGAAGCCCCACCTTCCTGGGTTTCGTGCCAGCAAGCCACGCCCGGAGGTGGATAGTTGATAGGCGTGACATCTGAGGGATTTCAGAAGCAAACAAACGAGGGGCATGACATGAGAAGGAAGAAGTTTGGTAGTTGGTTGAGAGTTCGGTGTGTAAGGGATGCACGCAGTCAAGAGACATTGGAGTGAGGAAATGGTGTGTAAGTTCAGGCATTACAGCCGGCTTTCCTTTGAAGCATGAAAAAGGCGGCAAGATTCTAGTATTCGTGCTAAGGATATTTGGGTCCCGTACTGAGCAAGACGCTGGCGTTTTGCATGTTTGTGGATCTTGAAGAATTGTGATGAAAAGTGGAGTTAAAATTAAGGTATGAAATGTACGTTTCAATAATATTATGGGTATAGATAACAGTAACAGGGGTATGCCTCTAAATACTTCATTGGTTGGAGTATCGTTTTGAATCAGACTACGGCGGGAATTTTTGCGAACATGAAGCATCTCTCTTAATCACTTGTTCCACTTGCTGAGCAGCGAGGCAAGTGGCGTGCATTGTGGTCGATATGAAACGACTAGCTGGATGGCAGTTTATGTTGCTGGGCTGATATTCAAACCCATTCGAGCCACTTCAGAGGTGCATGCACGTTCCTCTCGGCTGTCCTGCCAGAAACCGAGAAAAAGTGAGAGAGAAATATGTAAAACTAGCGAGGTACCCATGCTATGCACAGGAGGGAAACCAAAAGCAAAGAGACAATGTGGAAATGACGAGCCAAAAAATGAACCAATAAATTCCACATTCCTGTGACACCTTCAGTCAAACATCAGGCATGGACAGCTGGTTCGTGAAGGACTGACACACACACACACACACACACACACACACACACACACACACACACACACACACACACACACACACACACACACACACAAAAGAAAACTTACTGCAGCTGATCCCAACAACAACAAAAAAACCAGCTGACAAAAAAAAAAAACAAAAAAAAAAAAAAAACTTACTGCGGCTGATCCCAACAACAACAAAAAAGAAACCCAGCTGACAAAAAAAAAAAAAGAAACTGCAGCTGCAGCGGTAAGGTCGGGAATATTTCAATGATGTTAATGGTGAAACTGCAAATGCCGAATCCGTGAATGTCATGAGTAGAAACCCTCACATAATTTCCTCATCCCCATTTAAACTCAATCTCTCTACATTTTCATTCCAAACACCATCATTCCAATAACAAACTAGCATCCTTTGAAGACAAAGTCTTCGATATCCCCCGCCATAGTAAATGAGGACAAGTAGCAAAAGGCACCAGTTCAATTTATTATTGATGTGTGTACCAAATTTCATAAGGAAATTGTTTATAGTTTTGCAACTATGCTCTGCAAACAAAGGTTAACCTCAATTATTTCTTAATACCCAACTCGTTTACATGGAAAATGACAGAAATTGTTTTGGGGGAAATCTCTAAGTATGAAAAGGCACCAGTTCACCACTTGCTTGATATGTGTAGCAAATTTCGTAAATATATCTTGAGGGGATTTGTAGTTAAGCTCCAGAAACGAAATGTGACGGATGGATGGACGGACGGACGGCCATATGGACGGACGGAACCCATTTCTATATCCCCCGCCAACTTCATTGGTTGGCGGGGATAACAAGAAAAATAGCAATCAGAGATTGCAGACCCTCGCCAGGACTTCTTTTATGTGGTGCATTTTGTGTACTGGTGTGTCACATAATTAACAAGAGCGCAAGTGAGCACAATATACACCCGAACAAGAAGGTATATACAGAATTGTGCTACTACATGGAAAACGGCATCCTGGTTACCATGGCAACCACTTTAGATGATGAACGTATGTCGCGACACACCGTCTCCACAGTCTGTACCTATGTATCAAATATGAAACGTGAAAGTTGAAAACTTTGAGAGTTAGAGTGTGGACAGGAATGGACGAATGGACAGACAGACAGACGGACGGACGGACGGACAGTATCACATAATACGCCCCGATATATATATATATATATATATATATATATGTATATATATATATATGTATATATATGTTTTTTATATATATATATATATATATATATATATATATATATATATATATATATATATATATATATATATATATATATGTCGGGCGTATAAAAAGAGACATAATTAGAACTGCCACTTTATAATTAGAACTGCTGACAGTGATGAACGGGTACCAAGACATCCTGTTTTGATGCAATCTCAATTTGATCGGACACCTGACCGTGACCCATGACGTTTTGTTATTATTATTTATTTTTCAATTTAATTCAGAATGAGATTAAAATAAATTCAATTCAAATCATTTGGAAGACCAAATAGGTTCAGTTCTACATTGGAGTAATCAGAAGGAACACAAGCAAGCAAAAAGCAAAGATGACGTCATCAGGAAGAACCTGGATAGGATTCACATTTCAGCTGCTACTCTACCCTCAAACCCATCCAAGCACAGCCAAGTGAACCTTATTTGAAAAAAATAAAAATAAAAAAAAGAACCCATATCAAAAAAATTAAATCTTTCTGGCTGCCAGACCATGCATCCGATCAAGTTGAAATTTAAAACATATTTTCCCCATCACTACAAAATCATTAATTTGAAGTTTCACATTGAATAAAAGGGCAGTTACAGAGAAAACATTATTTAATATTTTTCTTCAATCCAATATGGCTGCCAAACCATGTGATCTATCAATTATTCCTTAAGAACCCATATCTGATCAGATATGGCATTCTACATATACAATTATGACGTCATTAAAAAAATCACACTCATTCCCCACGAGTAGTACTTGCCGTTTTCCAAGTTTCAATTTTTACCTTGGTGCAGTTTCAGAGATAGAGGTCCAAAGTTTTCCATTTTTCCAATGTGCCTGCCACATCATGTGACCTATGATGTTATAATTATCATTAAAACATTCTACTTGAGTAGTCGCACCAATGGTGAAAATTTCATCTCAATCTGACAAGCGGTTGCGGGGAAATGCACAAAAGTTCTGTGCGGACAAACAAACAAACAGAGACAGACAGACAGATAGACCCAAATGCAATAACCTCTCCTTCGGTGAGGGTAACAATACTATACAATTAATATGACAAAATACAATATTACCAACACTCATGCAGCAAACGAATAGAAATACTGATCCGACGTTACGGCCGGATATGGAGCAGCTTCATATGGATCGAAACTCAAAATCATAAATGAATTTAGCTCTTTAGGAAACCTCCCACCCTCCTTAGGACACCAGCTGGGACCACAGAAGGTTTGGCGGGGCTAGCCCCAAAAATGTAGGAGTCGTTCGGGGACGGACAGACAGACACGCAGATGCAAGACCTTCATATATATTATACACGTTGATTGATTATGCTGGAGAAATATGAAAAAAAAAACAAAAAAAAACTTAATAGCCCTGAACATTTCGCTATCAACAATAGCTTTGGTGTGAGTTAAAGGATATTTTAACAGCTGTTTGGAAAAGCAGCAACCCCACCCATCAAATACTCTCTTTGCCAAAAGCAGGCTTTGCAAAACACTTGGCCTTTCGTCATGAACAAAGGCAACTCCATTTTAGGCATCATTCCATGTAATAAAAGTTCCAACGCATGACTGCAAGAGACAAAGCCATCTTCGGCAAAGTGGTGAGCAAAACAAACTCCTTCACCCCCCCCCCCCCAAAAAAAAAAACAAAGAAAAAAAAACAAAAAACATTGCACTCTCATTTACCCCAAAAATGAGTGATCAAGCAAGGCACCTGGCACCAAGAGCAACAGCTCTCTAACACACACGTTTGATACCTGGAAGATGCTTTGTCTTTGATGAAAATGTATGTCAAAACCCATTTGTTTTCCACAATTCTTCTTGACCATTATATGAACTCTGCTCTTGTTGTTTTTTTTATTGTGGAGCAAAAACCCATCGCAAGAGTTTAATCCAGGGAATCCTCCATTGCATCAAAGGTGGAGTAAATGCGTGTGCACATGTGTCAGGGACTGTTTTTTTAAACCACTTATCCTGATTTTTATGTTCAGGCAACAGAGGTACAGACACCGGCTAAGTGGATTACATTTGAGAGATGCTAAGTGGTCGTCTGTCAATTCAGGATTCTTAGAGTAAAAGTGGTTGCAGAATCATTCTTTGTTTGAAGAAATGTAGTCCAAATTATTAAAGACAATCACCTGCATGGTTTAACCTCTATCATCCTGTCCTGTGGGGGTGTTTTTACACCACAAGCACATATATCGTTGAATATTTCAGAAAGTAGCATCTTTTTGATTGTGTGTCTTATTGACATTGTTGGTACGTTTCACCCATGTAGCTAAATTTTTGATTAGATTGAGGCACAATCGGCCGACTTATTACCAAAATTCTTCTGGGGTGCATTCACAGTGAAGTCGTAGGCATCACTGACCGGAGGTAGCTTGACTGACTTTTCACAACTACCTGTTCATTTTATACCCATTTTTTCAAGACAGATAGAGATAGTGTTTTATTCGTGGAGTGCAAGTACACCCCAAGAAAAACTGTTTAGTTTTCATTATTACACATGGTCAGAGGGAGTTGTCCAAACTGAATTTGTGTTGGTTACCTCCGCCACGAAAGGTGGAAGGAGGTCATGTTTTTCTTTGGTGAAGAATCACTTGAAAAATTAAAAAGAATTTCTTGTATCTGAATACAGATCTGGATCTTCACCAAAATTGAATCAATTTGTCCTTGGCACAGTCCGTCTGTCCACCAAATTTCATTTGAAACTGTCCATAACTTTTGAGATATCGTGCTATGTATTGTTTTTGGCCATTTCACTCAATGGTGAACAATGACTTTAAAAATTCAAGTGTCCAGATCCAGATCTTCACCAAAATCGAATCAATTAATCCTGGTCACACACCCAACCTGTCCACCAAATTTTGTCCGAATCCATTCATGACTTTTTGAGATATCCTACTCACAGACAGACAAACAGACAGGGGTGAAAGCCAGGCTCACCATATGTCTGGCTTTCCCCGGACATGTCCTTTCCGGTCCTTAAATCTACGTCTGGCCGGATTTTAAAAATATCTAAAAATGTCTGGGATTTTGCCATTTTTTTGCTTTTGCATTTTCAAAAGGATACATTTACAGATACTTTTTTTTTAACCTTATTTCAACGGTTAAACCATTTTTTAAAATATTTTCTTACAGTGATAAAATGCGCTTGTGTAATGTTTAGACCACTGATGTAAATATAACTGGATCACTGGTTTGCTGAAAAAAACTGAAGTCACCGGCCACCATCTTAGTACTCAGCACAACTGCAAGGGCGACACAATGCCAGTGCATGTTGCATTTTGGTGCAATAACGAACAATATTTTGGCTGTGGGAAGTCATTTCACAGGTAATTAGATGTCTAACATATAACTGGAACCCTATATACAGTGTAGCTTTATTTAGGTGGAGCTGAATCTGAGTTATCATATCTAAAGTTCATCGCTACTGTCACGCATTCATTCATTGTATATTTAATTAGTAAACAGCAATTATTATGTAGAGAGAGAATGCAAAACGATTCTGGTATTAATATATTTTTGCATTGTTGACTCCGGAACTTCCGGTCGGTAGTGAGTCCCAATATGGCAGCCACGTGGCCTGATCAGCAAGCACACTATTTTTTATTTATTCACATACAGCTGGTGGCTGCTTGGCTGCATAATTTTCTGGGGGCACAGCGGTGCCACTGATGCAATGCCAATTGTTACCAGCAGGCTGGTATTCATTTTGCTGACCTCAGAATATGACAGGCTGAGTCAACCCACCTGGTGTTAATTCAATCGGTTGGGAACTTGAACTCAAGACCCTAAGATCTTGTCTGTATTCCCTAATAATTCAGTACTGTATTTTGACTGGAAGAACGGTGGTTTACAGTCAAAATTAATCGAGATCCGGAACACACCGGATGAGACTGCCAATACGATTGCTCAATACGTAAAGAAAACTATTTTCAAGAGAGTCTTCTGTTTTTTTCGGAGTGTCCTCTATTGTGAAAGTTCAAATATGGCAACCTGATGAAAATATAACATACGTCCATCTTCGATGGCGGAGAAAGGCTACAATCATAGGAATGGAGGATTAACCCATCCTTGATGAGTTTTTGTGAGTGTATAAAAATCAAATAACGATTGTTCCATTATTATTGAAAACAAACAAACTTTTGTATGCATAAAAATTCTGCTAAAATTGTTGTTCAAAAAGGATCTCCAAGTACGAGTTTGTTTCATTGACTTTTATTTCAAACAGGGAAATTATTTTCATGAACCACCCATATCATGAATTAAACATCCAATTGCACTTGGTTGTACTGCACTGCACTTAATCCACAGAGACCATATTATTGGCATCTTTCTCATTTCCAAAAAGGTGATAAGCATTTTTTATTATAATTTATTGAACAACTTTTTTGTATTTGTGTGTTCAACTCCTTATTACGTTATTCATGTTGACGCAATGCATTATATCCTTTTTTTTTTTACTTTAAAATGTATTATTTCGAATTGTAATTGAGGTAAAAGGGGGTCTTGCGGCTCTTCTAGGCGAGTCCTTAGTATGCGGTTTATGATTCCAAATTGTGATAAATTTTAATGACGCACCAGCAAACTGCGTCAAAATAATCACACGCGTTTATGAACTTATATTTTTATAATGATCAGCTGTTGGCTTCAAAAGCTGTGATTATATGCTTTAGAGGCAGAATGCATAAAAGATTTTCAATAACAACATATTACTTACAAACACCTAAGTGTGGCTCCCACGGTAACTTGTGACAAGATAGCTCAGAGGTAGCAAACTTGCCCGACCCAATTATAAAATCTCCCCAGGTGGTACTTTGCAGTGGGGATTTGCATCACTGAACACGTCATTCATCAGAGGCAACATTAAATTAGGAGTCCCATCTGCTATCATTCGCTGATGGGCGTTAAAGATACAACATCGTCTTACGTAATAGAAGACCACTGTGTGCCGGCCACCCACTTTCATAAGGTACTTCGCAGACCTGGAACGTATCGATTAATTACGTATTATTGGAACGTATTTTTTAATACCTTTCGACCACTTGGACATTTAAGACCACTTTAGACTCTATGGACCTTTTAAGAGCCTTTCGACCCTTAGACTGCTTAGATCCTTTAAAACACCATTAGGCCTTTTAAGACCCTTATAGACTCCTTAAGACCTTTACATCCTTTAGACGGCTGAGACCATTCAAACCCTTAACTACCATTGGAATCCATGGCCTTTAAAACCTTAAAACACCTTACAACCTTGAGACCTCTAAGAACTCTGGACCCTTTTGAACCCTTCAGATTCTTTAAACCCTAACTACTATTGGAAAATATCCTTTCGACCTGAATACCCCTTAGACCTTTAGACCCATTAACCCTTTGAACCCTGGTGGCCTTTTTTTACCACCCCCCCCCTCCATTTTAATATGATGGTTCTGTGTATTGCTTTGATAGCCTGGTGTTGGCTTAGTGGTTAGGGTGGTGGCTTGGCATCCCAGGATCCTGAGTTCAAGCCCCGTTGGCTGCTGAATTAACACCAGGGGGTTGACTCAGCCTGTCATCCATCTGAGGTCGGCGAAGTGAGTACCAGTGTACTGGTCCCGGTGTATGCCCCGGTTAGAATAGGTGTACCATATCCCTGTGTGTCGTAAGAGGCGACCAGGGTTGCGTCAGGAAGGGCATCCGGCGTAAAAACCTATGCCAAATCATTATGCGGACAACAAAACGAATTTCCATACCGGATCGGTCGAGGCCCGGGTTACCAACGACCGCCACCGGTACCGGTGGTCAGCAGGGTACCAGTGGAAATTGTGCTACTGCTGGGCGAAGGAGGAGAAGGAGACGGGGAAGGCGAGTCCGGAGGCAGTGGGAGAGGGGGAAGGGTAGAAGTGTGGAGGTGAGAGTTGGAACTCTGAATGTTGGGACGATGACTGGCAAAGGGCGAGAGTTGGCTGATATGATAGATAGAAGAAAGGTGGACATACTGTGTGTACAAGAGACCAAGTGGATGGGGAGTAAGGCGAGGAGCATTGGAGGTGGTTTCAAACTGTTCTACCATGGTGTGGATGGGAGGAGAAATTGTGTCGGGGTAATCCTGAAGGAAGATTATGTCAAGAGGGTATTGGAGGTGAGGAGGGTGTCTGACCGAGTGATGAGTGTGAAGTTGGAAATTGAAGGGGTGATGATGAATGTCATCAGTGCATATGCCCCACATATGGGGTGTGAGATGGAATATAAAGAAGATTTCTGGAGTGAGTTAGATGAAGTGGTGGAGAGTGTATCCAAGGATGAAAGAGTGGTGATTGGAGCAGATTTCAATGGACATGTTGGGGAAGGGAATAAAGAGGATGAGGAGGTGATGGGGAGGTACGGTCTCAACAAGAGAAATGTGGAAGGGCAAATGGTGGTAGAGTTTGCAAAAAGAATGGAAATGGCAGTGGTAAACACGTATTTCAAGAAGAAGGAGGAACACAGGGTGACATACAAGAGTGGAGGAAAGTGCACACAGGTGGATTACATCTTAAGTAGGAGATGCAACCTGAAAGAGATTAGTGACTGTAAGGTTGTGGCAGGGGAGAGTGTAGCTCGACAGCATCGATTGATGGTCTGTAGGATGACTTTAGAGGTGAGGTTGAGGAAGAGAGTGAGGGCTGAACCAAGGACCAGATGGTGGAAGCTGAAGGAGGAAGACTGTTGCGTGAAATTTAGGGAGGAGGTGAGACAAGCATTGGATGGTGGTAAAGATGGGTGGGATGATTGGGCAACGACAGCAGAAGTTGTGAGGGAGATAGCTAGGAAGGTACTTGGTGTGACATCTGGACAGAGGAAGGAAGATAAGGAGACTTGGTGGTGGAATGAGGAAGTACAGGAAAGTATAAGGAAGAAGGGGTTGGCGAAAAAGAAGTGGGATAGTCAGAGAGATGAAGAAAGTCGGCAGGAGTATAAGGAGTGGCGTCGAAAAGCAAAAAGAGAGGTGGCAAAGGCCAAGGAAAAGGCATATGACGAGCTGTATGAGAAGTTGGATACAAAAGAAGGGGAAAAGGATTTATACCGATTGGCAAGACAGAGGGACCGAGCTGGGAAGGATGTGCTGCAGGTTAGGGTGATAAAGGACGCAAATGGGAATGTGCTGACGAGCGAGGAGAGTGTGTTGAGAAGGTGGATGGAGTACTTTGAGGAGCTGATGAATGAAGAAAATGAGAGAGAGAGAAGGTTGGAAGAGGTGGAGATAGTGAATCTGGAAGTGGGGTGGATCAGTAAGGATGAAGTGAGGACTGCTATGAAGAAGATGAAAAGTGGAAAGGCGGTTGGCCCAGATGGTATACCAGTGGAGGCATGGAAGTGCTTAGGAGAGATGGCAGTGGGGTTGTTAACCAGATTGTTTAATAAAGTCATGGAAAGTGAGAGGATGCCGGAGGAGTGGAGATTAAGTGTACTGGTTCCGATTTTCAAGAACAAGGGTGATGTGCAGAGCTGTGGAAATTACAGAGGGATAAAGTTGTTAAGCCACACCATGAAGTTGTGGGAAAGAGTAGTGGAAGCTCGGTTGAGAGGAGAGGTGATGATCTGTGAGCAGCAATATGGGTTTATGCCAGGAAAGAGCACCACTGATGCGATGTTTGCTTTGAGAATGTTGATGGAGAAGTATAGGGAAGGCCAGAAAGAGTTACATTGTGTGTTTGTGGATTTAGAGAAAGCTTATGATAGGGTGCCAAGAGAGGAGTTGTGGTATTGTATGAGGAAGTCGGGAGTGTTGGAGAAGTATGTGAGGATCGTGCAGGATATGTATGAGGACAGTGTGACAGCGGTGAGGTGTGCGGTAGGAATGACGGACCGGTTTAAGGTTAAAGTGGGATTGCACCAAGGATCGACTCTGAGCCCTTTCCTGTTTGCAATGGTGATGGACAGGTTGACGGACGAGATCAGACTGGAGTCTCCATGGACCATGATGTTCGCGGATGACATCATGATCTGTAGGGAGAGTAGGGAGCAGGCTGAATCGAGCCTTGAGAGGTGGAGGTACGCACTGGAGAGAAGGGGAATGTTAGTCAGTTGGAGTAAGACGGAGTACATGTGCGTAAATGAGAGGGAGGGTGGTGGTATGGTGCAGTTGCAAGGAGTTGAGGTGGGGAAGGTGGATTGGTTTAAATACTTGGGATCAACTGTCCAAAGTAACGGAGAGTGTGGGAGAGAAGTGAAAAAGAGAGTGCAGGCAGGATGGAGTGGGTGGGGAAGAGTTGCAGGAGTGATTTGTGACAGAAGGGTAGCTGCAAGAGTGAAGGGGAAAGTATATAAGACGGTAGTGAGACCAGCGATGTTGTATGGTTTGGAGACGGTGGCGCTAACAAAAAGACAGGAAGCAGAGCTGGAGGTGGCAGAGTTAAAGATGCTGCGATTCTCGTTGGGAGTGACGAGGATGGATAGGATAAGAAATGAATGTATTAGAGGGACAGCGCAGGTAGGACGGTTTGGAGACAAAGTGAGAGAGGCGAGATTGAAATGGTTTGGACATGTGCACAGGAGGGAAACGGAGTATATCGGGAGAAGGATGTTGAAGATGGAGCCGCCAGGCAGGAGGAGAAGAGGAAGGCCAAAGAAGAGGTTCATGGATGCGGTGAGGGCGGACATGCGGGTGGTTGGAGTGTCAATGGAAGATGTGGAGGATAGAGCGAAATGGAGACAGTTGGTCCGCTGTGGCGACCCCTAACGGGAGCAAGCTGAAAGAGGAAGAAGAAGATCCCTGTGTGTCGTAAGAGGCGACCAGGGTTGGCGTCAGGAAGGGCATCCGGCCATAAAAAAAACATTGCCTCAAGAAAAAGCCTAACCCCTGCACAGCAGGGAAAATGGCTGTAAAAACGGTCATTTTTATTTATTTGTGTATTGCTTCGACATACATTCTGTGCATGAGAACAACAACAGGATATACAGGTCTTATGTTATACGAGCTCTTTCTTAGCTCTTATATGAGCCTCGACAATATATCCAAAAAAGAAGAATAACACGGACATTTACAGACGATACAGTATTGTAAGGTTTGAACCGATACGGCATCATAAGGAGAGCACTCAGGTAAGGAGAGCATACAAGCAAGTCTAAATACACTTGATAACGAATTGCATTCTCAACAAAACACCTCCTAACTATAAAACTATCAAAATGAATCTTCTTCCAGAATGTATTTCTTCATTTCACTAATATGATGACGCTGAGTATTTTGGTGCTGAGTGCTCTCTTTTCATCTTGGAATGATCAGTCTTTCTTTTCAATGTATATTCCATGATAATGATGACTTTAATTCTTTTTTGGGGGGAGGGGGGGGTGGTTACATCATCACTGAGTTGTGAAGATTCCACCAATTCAGTGGCCATGGAGATGAGGGCAGGAATTTGGTCAGGGTATTGAAACACTGTTCTTCTCCTTGGATAAGGCAACAAGGGATCAACATCCACAAACAAATGCCCGAATATGGGACAACCAGCTTAAGGTCCCCTATGATGGATAGCATACTCTTTGATGCATTACATTCACTGAAAAAACGATTTGCAACAAAATATAAAACATAATATATAATACGTCCTCGTACAAGCATCATAAATAACTGAAGATCATTTGATTTTGATTTTTCCGACAGATTCGACATGGATAACTCTCGCCATTTGACCCTGACGATCATTTCAGGAAGTTTATTGACACCAGTTATGCTCACCGACACCAGCATTAATTGGTAGACATGAAAGCTCCCACGGTGTCTTTCACAAAGAGTAGACATGCTATTGCCGGCACCCTGAACAAACTCCAAATTCCTGTCATTTTCAATTGAACATCAGGCTTGGACAGCTGGTTCATGAAACACTTGGTCCAAAAGCTTTCCCTGGCCAACCTCAAGTCAAGATGGTGGGAATAATATAGGGGCCATTAACGACAAAACACCCTTGCTTCAAGAAGTGTTCAGAATTTATGAATCTATGGTGAAACGACTTGAGTCATGCATGAGACAGTCCTAAAAAGGATATTATTTCATCAGATAAGGTTATCGACTTAAAAGTTAATAGATGAAGCATCACAGCTTCGTAGTTGTCAAAGCAACCATTAACTGGAAAAGGTTCCACTGAGGCAAAGGAGTCAACTGGAACTCCATTTTTACAGAGCCCTGGTGATGCCGAAGCAGTTTCTTGGCCAGGGTTATCCTGGGTGGTTTGCCATTGCCTTCCCAGCATTGTTTGTCCATGCTCTTGTCCTTCTTAAATGTTGAGCATCAAGCAAGGAAGCAGCACGTACCATTTTCAAAAATCTTTGGTATGACTCGGCCAGGAATTGAACCACTGACCTCCCTGACTCGGAGCAGACATTCCAACCATTATGCCACCAAGTTTGACCAACTGGATACTAGACCCATCCATTCATCAGGACCATACTCTGTGCAGAGCGTTGGTTTTACTTAAACAGTCTTCTTGGCTATTGGGAACAATCCTGGACGGGTCGCCACTCCGACACAGTATACCAGCATGCTGGCACTCATTTTGCCGACTTCGGAAGGATGACAGGCAGAGTCAACCACACCTGGTATTATTTAAACAGCTGAGCAGGATTTGAATTCAGGATCCTCAGATCCCAAGCCCACCACCCTAACCATTAAGCCAACACCAGGCATACCCATACAAACGTTTCCTTTAATTATCATTGTTCTATTTTTCGTTACCATTTTACCAACTAGAAGGTCTATTTTTGCTAACTTTACCATCACCATTAGAGACAAAGTTCAAGTCTAAAATTCCAACCTAGCTCCAGCATTCTTGCATAAAGGAAGCCAGTGCAGGAATAGACAAGTAAGAAGGATGGCAAAACACCTCATCAAAACAACCATTTATTAAATATATCACAAAAGTTAAACACAATTCCAACAACAAAGCACAGACTTTGACAGGTGTAAAAATGGTTAAAAATCTCCAAGATTATTATGGTACAGACCTGTCTCAAATGCGTTATGGAGAAATTCTCAGACGGAGATCATCCAAACAAACACGTCTTCTATATATGGCTGTCACACCCTGCTCCCTGTGCACACCCTGATAAGCTTCCTCAAGCTCAAGCCAAGTGTGATGTGACACTTTCTACAATTCGTGTTCCCACAAAATTTGAAACTTTTATAAACAAAGGCTTTTTCCTGCCTGGTGTGCTCTGGATATTTGGAATTGTTTTGTGCAGGTATAACTTAATGACGTCATTCCTCAGTATAATCCTTTATGGGGTTTTGCATAAATTGCATTCGTTAGAGGAAGGGAGGAAGTGGTAAAATGATAAAAAAAATTAAAAAAGAAAAAAGTCTGGAGGACAGGGCAGACATTAGGAGGGGAGTGTGGAAGAAATGGTATACGTATCCCCTGCTGTGTCTTAGACACAGTCAGGAATGACAATATACAGTATCATATAGCTGTTATGAGCATAATCAATTTACTCAAATCATCCATTAGTGTTTTATACTATTATAACAATATTGACTGTTGTTTATACAATTTAGTTTGAGTGAGAAGAAACCAAACTTGTCATTTAGCAATCTTTAATTCTCATTGATCAGGATCGTCAAACACTTGTGATCATAACAATCCAAAGTAAAGTACACATGAGTGCTCACACGAAGTGTCTGAATATGTATGAAGTGTATGAAATATGAAGTGTCGTAGTGACTAATCCATCACATTTACCAATCAAATCAAATTCATGACTTATTGTCAGGGTTTCTTCTTTCCTGAGCATCAGGTGATCCTCTCCACACACACCCGTAAAGCAAAAAACCCACTTCTCGTACTGCAGAATACAGACCTATCAGGATTAACTGTTAGCTTAACACAAACTGGCTAAACTCTCACTTGAACGTCACCGTAGAATTAGGTTTCTGCATAAAGAAGGAAAAAAAATGTTGAGTGAAATAGCCCACAATCACTCGGTTTTCAAGATGTGGTTGCCGAAGCACAACCAATAAGTACAGAGAACATCATCTGTAATTGCCAAACCCAGGACTGAAAAACCCCAAAAGCTATCTCATAAGGTTAGCTAACTATCCTTTGTAACCCGTGGCTGCTGGTTGCATCATTTTCTGGGGGGGGGGGGGGTGAAGTTATGCTGTTGATGCAGTGCCCCATATTGCTAGTCCACTGGTACTCATTTACAACCTCAGAAGGATAACAGACTGAGTCAACCAACCCGATCTTAATTCAATCGAAGAACAGGAGCTTGAACTCAAGATCTTAAGCCAGCCACAGTCACCATTAAGCCAACACCAGGCTTATTTAACATGGTTGAGCAATATATTAAGATAATATCCTTCGATAATAATAAATGTTTGAGTGTGTGTGTGTGTGTCAGTCAGGTTGTCAGTGTGAATCACCTCCATAACTCCAAAACCATGAAACCTCGTGGCCCAAAACTTTGCACGCATGTGAAGGGAACTCCGAGGGAATGCGAGAATGAAAACTGGGTGTTTGGGAGAATTAAATCACCCCTTCTGAAGATAATTAATGGCTTACCTTCATGAAAGGTTTATCCTTGAAAAGACCAATTTCACCTCACAGGGCACTTAGCCGCAATTTTGATTCGGCCTACTAAAAATGCCTTGCCTTGGAAACACAATGTACTCTCATAGACTAATGAAAGTATATAATCTAAATATGATTTCGGATTTGAGGATCAGATCTCGTGGACTAAATAAGCGTCAAAATCTGGAGCGGAATTTGAATATATTAAGATAATATCCTTCGATAATAATAAATGTTTGTGTGTGTGTCCGTCAGTTTGTCAGTGTGAATCACCTCCATAACTCCAAAACCATGAAACCTAGTGGCCCAAAACTTTGCACGCATGTGAAGGGAACTCCGAGGGAATGCGAGAATGAAAACTGGGTGTTTGGGAGAATTAAATTACCCCTTTTGAATATAATTATTGGATTACCTTCATGAAAGGTTTATCCTTGGTCAGCCCAATTTCACCTCAAAGAGGACTTAGCCGCCATTTTGTTTCGGCCTACTAAAAATGCCTTGCCTTGGAAACACAATGTACTCTAACAGACTAATTAAAGTATATAATCTAAATATGATTTCGGATTTGAGGATCAGATCTCGTGGACTAAATAAGCGTCAAAATCTGGAGCGGAATTTGAATATATTAAAATAATATCCTTCGATAATAATAAATGTTTGTGTGTGTGTCAGTCAGTTTGTCAGTGTGAATCACCTCCATAACTCCAAAACCATGAAACCTAGTGGCCCAAAACTTTGCACGCATGTGAAGGGAACTCCGAGGGAATGCGAGAATGAAAACTGGGTGTTTGGGAGAATTAAATTACCCCTTTTGAATATAATTATTGGCTTACCTTCATGAAAGGTTTATCCTTGATCAGCCCAATTTCACCTCACAGGGGACTTAGCCGCCATTTTGTTTCGGCCTACTAAAAATGCCTTGCCTTGGAAACACAATGTACTCTAACAGACCAATTAAAGTATATAATCTAAATATGATTTCGGATTTGAGGATCAGATCTCGTGGACTAAAGAAGCATCGAAATCTGGAGCGAAATTTGAATATGTTAAGAAATTACCGATTCTTATAATGAAGTGTATAAGCAATTTATTTAAGGAAGGCTATGATTCCACCTTCTCCATATTTACACAAGAACGTGTAAAATTGACAAAGCATTAAACTTAACGTTTTCTACTGTTCCGACAATTATATTGAGTGAAGAAAATATTAAGGAATATGCCTGAAGTGTAACTTCATTGAGTGCAACAAAAAGTGAAAGCTCCTCCTGAAAGAACGTGTGTGTGTGTGTGTGTGTGTGTGTGCGTGCGTGCGTGCGTGCGTGCGTGCGACGTGTGCGCATGGCGATTGCTGCTCAGTTCTCCGTGGAAGGTCTGGAGAAGATTTTGAAAGGATTTACACAATTTTCCCAAAAATTGACCACGTCGAGGTGGTCATTTTGACACACTTCCGGTCACGTGATCAGCATGACCTCCGCGATTTAACATTCCTACTCTGGCCTAATTTTGGAACCCAAATTTGGTAGCATTCTGTCTGGTAGGTCTGAAGAAGAAGATTTTTGAAGGAATTTACTATCCACAATTTTGAACTACTTCAAGTCAAATGACCGGAGCGAGCTTTGCAATCCCCGTTAACAGTCAGGAGCAGAACATTTCTGCCAAATTTCAGTCAGATCGGCCCAGTGGTTTTCCCGGAGAAGTCAAAATAGCAGACGGATAGATGGATAGACAGACTGTGCACGATGACAATACCTTATTTGGAATTGCAATTCCAGATAAGCTAAAAATTCTCGAATCAGGATCCAGATTTGGATCTTCACCAATATTGAATCGATTCCTCCTTGTCCACCAAGTTTCAACACCCAACCTGTCCACCAAGTTTCATCCTAATCCATCCACAATATTTTTAGATATCGTGCGATATATCGTTTTTGGCCCTATCAGTTCTATCAATGGTAAAGAATCATTTGAAAATTTGAGTATCCGGATCTGAATTCGAATCTTCACCAAAATCTAATCATTTCATCTATGTTGCACATCCAACCTGTCCTCCAAATTTGATCCGAACCCATCCACAACGTTTTGAGATATCCTACTCACAGACAGACAAGCAAACAGACAGATAGACCGAGAGATAGACGGGGTAAAAACAGAAGGAACTAGAAGCACTCGGTAGAGAGGCAAGGAGGTGGGGGGGGGGGTGCCAGGAGGAGTATGGGGAATGGTTTGAATAGGTTTGACCTGCTACATATAATTCCCATTCGTTGGTGAAGTACCACATATAAATCCGAGCAATGTGCCACGTATAAATCTGGTGAAGTACCACAACTACAGGCAAATGTATCACTGAACACCACAAGGCCTTTGTGCCTGACCCCGGACAACACGTAACCTGACCTTGGGGACCCCCAGCATGTAGACAAAATCTGGTAGAGATTGGCTGAGCCGTCGAGACAAAAATTGTGAGTCAACTCCCCACCCTCGCAGGGTGAGGGGATTTTTTTGTGCCCGTGACCTCACCCTGGTTACCCTCAGCAGGTATGCAAAATATGGTTGAGTGTGAAATTGCATAAAAATCAAAGAAACACACACACACACACACACACACACACACACACACACACACACACACACACACACACACACACACACACACACACACACACACACACACACACACACACACACACACACACACACACACACACACACACTCAATATGTTGTCTCAAAAATATACCTGTCCAAATATTTCATCACCTGTCAAAAATATTTTGCAATTCTATACTGTATATACATCAACAAGTCAGAAAAAACATTAAAAAAACAACTAAACAAGGCAGGAAGGAGTGACACCACAATACGACATCACAACCCTTTTACACATTGCCATCATGACATTGCTCACAGATTGACATGATGACATGATGCCATTGCTCACATTGCCATCATGACATTGCTCACAGATTGACATGATGACATTGCTCACATTGCCATCATGACATTGCTCACAGATTGACATGATGACATGATGACATGACATTGCTCACATTGCCATCATGACATTGCTCACAGATTGACATGATGACATGATGACATGACATTGCTCACATTGCCATCATGACATTGCTCACAGATTGACATGATGACATGATGCCATTGCTCACATTGCCATCATGACATTGCTCACAAATTGACATGATGACATGATGACATTGCTCACATTGCCATCATGACATTGCTCACAGATTGACATGATGACATGATGACATGATGACATGACATTGCTCACATTGCCATCATGACATTGCTCACAGATTGACATGACATGATGACATGATGACATGACATTGCTCACATTGCCATCATGACTCACAACGAACACCTTTGTCATCACAAAATATGAAGAAACCCAACTCGCTTCTCACAAGTATAGACCAATAACATGTCTACCAGCAACATACAAACTTCGAACAAAAATCATCACAGAAATGATGTACCACCACCCAACACAACAAGGAAGCCGAGAGGCAGAAAACAAGGAATCTAAAAGAGGAAACTAAGGAACAATAGATCAGATACTACAGAACAAAGCCATACTTGAAAACTGCAAACTGAAAAGAGACCAATTTTCCACAGCCTGGATAGATTATTTAAAAAAATAAAAAACAGATTTTGATAGTGTCCCACATTCATGGATGATAAAATGCATGCACATATGCAAGATCAACCCCCAAATAATCAAACTGATTGAGAAAACAATGGAGCTATGGAACACCACTGATATTGCAGTATTTGGAAGGAAAGAACGAAATACCAGGGGTGAAGATACGACGCGGGATCTTTTCAGGGTGACAGCCTTACCCTGTTCCTGTTTTTCCTGGCCTTGAACCTACCGAGCAACCTAATTAATGAGCACGGACACCGATGCAGCCTGCAACATCCAATAGAAGAATGTCCAAAGAGACAGGAAAGGTGACACATTTACTGCACATGGATTATTTACAGCTTTTCACACCGAATGATGAAAATTGGCAGAAGAACTGAAATTAGTGAAACGGTACTCCGACAACATTCAAATTGAATTTGGCCAAAATGAGTGTGCAAGTGCACATTCCTAAAAGGCAAACCAACAAAAAAGGACAACATAAAAATGGAGCTAAACACAACATTGCAGGAACTAGAGAATGAAGAATCATACAAATACCTAGGGGGTAGAAGAGGACCAGCAAATATGTCACAATAAACAAAGAATTCCGATGTAGAACAAGGTGGACCTGAAAACATACCTCTCCCCAAGGAAAAGAAACAAAGCCATAAACCAACTCACAGTACCAGTGTTCAGAGCATCTGCAGAATACCAAACTAGCTACAATCAGAAATCAACAACCAAGATGTCAAAACGAGGAAACTCCTCACGATCCAGAAAATGTTTGACAAAAATCAATGCTTCAGCCATTTTTTTGCAATCATTATAATCGCTTCTTTTGTTTACGATGTCGAGGCTCGTATGAGGGCGAGCACACAGAACACACAACAACGGGAGCAGGAGATAAGAGGGCTGGGAGAGGGAAGGGGAAAAAAAGTGAGGAACAGAGACGTGAGATCTGTGGAAGGGAGAGGGATGGGGCGGGGAACACGGGGTAAACAAGATGGACACTACAGGGACTTTCAGGACCTTACATGACAGGGACTTTCAGGAAGGAAGGCAGGGAATTTGAAGGAAGTGGGTTTAGGGTGGATTGACGGGGGTAGACAAGATGATGGTTTTGGATGGGGGAGGATGAGAGATGGTGGTGAACAGCTGTTTTTGAAGACTTGGAAGGAAGAGTGGGATTGAAGAAAGTGTGGGAGTTTGTTCCAAAGGCAAGAAGAAGAGGAATGAAAGAGTGAAGGTGAGCAGTGATTCTTGATTTTGGTAGTTTTACCAGAAGGTGGTTGCTGTTGGACCTTGAGCGCCCTGCAGATATATGGGGGGGGGGGCATATCACAGACAGAGCGGGGGGGGGCGAGACCAGAAAGGAGATGGTAGAAGACAGAAAGACCATCGACCTGCCTGTGGTGAGAGAGTGAGAGGTTCAAACAATCAGTCTCATTGCGGGAGATACCAATGATCCTAAATTCCTTGGTTTCTACAGCATGAATCCGAGAAAGGTGAGAGGCAGGAGAACCAATCCAGAGGGTAGAGCAGTACTCCATCAGGCTGCAGACAAAACCTTTGTATGTGGTCAGGAGCTCTGTGTGCCGAGGAAGGACTTTGAATGACAGAGGATTCCCAGTCAGTGACTGGCTTTGGAGGCCACCTTGGAAATCTGGCATTCCCAGGAAAGATCATGGCGGATAGTGAGACCCAGAAGCTTGAATGAAAGGACTTCTTCAAGAGGATTGTTGAGAAAGTACATGGGGGAGGAGGGGTTGGGGGTGTGGGGAGGTTCCAGACTGTCCTTATTGCCTGGTGTTGGCTTAATGGTTGGGGTAGTGGGCTTTGGATCCCACTCAACTGTTGAATTAATACCAGGTGGGGTCAACTCGGCCTGTCATCCTTCCGAGGTCAGCAAAATGAGTGCCAGCTTGCTGGTATACTGTGTCGGAGTGGCGACCTGTCCAGGATTGTGCCCAATAGCCAAGGAGACTGCTGAAGCAGCACCAACGCTCTGCACAGAGTATGGTCCCAATCTCTCTCTCCTCTCTTTCGGAGAGACATGGTGAGAGTGTGAGATTTGTCAGGATTGAAAGACATGTTCCACGTGTTGGACCAGCTTGGGATTTTATCCAGATCTACAGAGAATGAAGAGGTTGCTGCTTGCCGGTCTGAGGGATGACAGATGGTACGGCAGAGGGTGGAGTCATCAGCAAGGAGATAGAGGATTTTCCAGAGAGTCGGAGACCAATGTGGTGGTGAACATTTTCCAAGGAGTCGGAGATCAATGTGGTGGTGAACATTTTCCAGAGAGTCTGCCTTTTCTTAATGATGCAATATTTTCCAGAGAGAACATGGTTTTTGTTGAGATCCCTATTTGGTACTTTAGCGATGTATTTTGGTGAATTTATCATTCTAGTTAGTTCTGAAAACACTCAAGAATGAAAGGTATGGCTTTTAAAGGCTTATGCCTTCACTCTACAGTAGCTTTTCAGCACATCATTTTGGACACATTTGATGGGGCTGGCATTTTTTTCCCATGACATCCCTACATATGGAGTACTCCATGATATATTGTTACAGATATGGTCTAGGGGTAAAATGGGGCATAGATTGGAATCGTTTTTTCATAATGCGTGTTAGGATAAGTGTGGTGTAATTCCCATAATGATAAAATGTGTTGAGCACTTGTTTAAAACCTCTAGTCTTCCCGCCAAAGTGTCTGTGTCTAAACCCCACCTACCCCTCCCCACTTTCAGAAAATATCCGTCCCTACTCACCTCCCCTCACCCCCCCTCCCCTGTCGTCTGGCTATCCTTAAATGGCAATTGTCTTCACTATGACAGACAATAAGCATGGCCCATAGTGCAGTTGCAGGTTCAGCATGAAGCCACTCAAGCAGCCCAAAAACCTTCTCAAACAAGATTTGTCTGACTGCATCAGCTAAACAGCATGCCCAATGGAATACTTCGATAGACCCTGGGGGACTTTAAAAGAGTGCAAACAGTGGATGCAAAAACGGTCGTGGTTGTTGCCACACGTGTTGTGCTGATCTTCGGTTACTGCTGATCTTTGGTGTGTTCAGTTTCTGGATTTTGTGTTTCCTGCTCGGGGCTGGCTCATGGTCTTCGGTTGGAGCTCCAATGGGACCTCGTGAGAGTTCATGAGTCTTGGAGGGAAGCACCACGGTGCCACAAGACCAAAATCCGCACGGAACAGCTGTGCGCCCAAGTGGGTCCAATGCCCAGACTGAGTGGAGAGCAGGCAAAAGACAGGTTCACACCACGTGCATGAGCAGCACCACGCAGAACAGTTTCTTCATCTCATCAATCCCCTCTGAGTCTTGTGTCCCCAAATGACTGTGTTAAGGTATACTTGTTGAAGCTGTGGTGGCTTTGTGGAACGTTTCAACGTGTTCTTCTATCACCCCCCCCCCCTTTCTCTGTAATAAATCCCCTTTTTGATCAAATTTCGCCATGTCTTCGGGTACGGGTTCCATAGTGCTTCGGAGATCGGTTTATTAACCCATTAAACAGGCAAATTTGGTCTGTGCTCTAGCACCTCAAATGTGGATCGCCGATAGACCTTGCTCGGCCATCTTGTCGCCAATTCCGCTGCAGTCATTGTGTTCAGAGACGCTGATTCGCATGAAATCAACTTGGTTGATGTGGAGATATTCCTGCCCCTACCCACTACCTGTTTTAAATAGAGGCGTCCAGTGTTTCATTGATGGAATATACCTCTCCACAGTGCTTCTGCGACCAATCTTGCCCCCCCCCCCCCGAAGCCCTGAAATCAAAGGCCCTCTGTGTCATTGGATTCCCATGTCAGGGAGTTTAATTTCAGTGTCTTCTCTTTTCTCACCATAAGCAGGTTGGTGGACTTGCTGTCTTTTAATGACTGTACTTTGATCTAGTTTGTCCTGCCCTGTCACCTTTCTGGGAAATCCATGCCCTTTCAGATTGCAGACATTCTACCAGAAGCACCTTAAAGTCCCTTCTCAAGTTACATTTAATGCTTACAGATTAACCCCAAATTATACATCACCATTTTGTCTCACATGTGGAACTTTCTCACCGAGTATGTTGTCTTATGTATGATCTTCCCTCCAGGACTTCAAATCTGCTGCTCACCGCTCACCGTCTTTCTCATGTCTACCTTTGAGATTTGCTACACCTGCTGAAATCATTCTTCACCTGTCTCTCTTTTACTCTTCTCATGTTGGAGCCATATCATGTGTGATTATGTTCCAGTCTTCCTGTGTCCCCTTCGTCCCAGTTTGTGTCTGTTCACCATTTGTTCCATCTCATATGTGAATCAACACCTGGGAAGAAACCGGTTTGGCTGAAGCCGGCAGTCTGCAATTTTTTTGGGCTTGTCATTTCTAGGTGTCTCCCTGTTGCATTTATAACTGAAAATCCTTTTGTACACTCGCCAAATGCCTTTATCAATAACCCACAGAAAATGCTTAGACATACATAAAACCAAATTCCCACGGTCACTGGTCCATCTTGCAGACGTTTATTGCGGTATAATTATATCAACAGCATGTTGTCTTGCAGATAGTTGAAGGGCGAATTCATGAATCTGAATTTACACAACTTCAAGTACATTCACAAAGAGAGCGATGATCCGTATAATGTTTTTGCATCTGAATCGGATGTGACATTTACTGGACTCCTTATTTATTTTGGATGAAGTTTCAGTAAAATACAGCCATGCAGTGTAAGAGTTTTCTCAACTTGATGAATTCATTTTATTTGCGGGTGAATGGATGACTCGAAGGTATTGCTCTCACTTTTAGCTGCCTCGTTCGGTTTTGACTCTTGGCTCGACGATAAAGAATCATCCTATTGTTTGAAAGGATCAAGAGCATTGCATCAAATCTCACGCCATCCAATTTAAAGAGGTCACTAAAGCATCTCTCTCTTGTGCTGACATTCGTTGTTTAAAAACAGAAATCGAGAAATCAATCACACACCCAACCTGTCCCAATAGATTTTTTGTAAAGAGAAGGCAATTGTGTGCCGATACATTGACCAATTTCTCAATCACTGCCCTGATATACAGGGGGGGGCATCACCTGCAAAGTAATGCTTCCCCTTCCCCCCCCCCCCCAACTACAAAATAATGCAACTCGAAACCATACGATGCCGAAGAGCAAAAGAAGAGATTGTTTGGAAAATGTCGGCACAACAAAAAAGTTGTTTTTAAGTCATCGGTTTTACATTCTACAGTTTCTCATTGAGATTGCCTTGCACTTAGAAGATTAGTGTCACCAGCTGAGGATAAGCATATGTAACTCTGGAAAATCAAATCAAGTAAGATCACACGATGTCTATTATACATTATGTCCACATTATCTCTGTGTGATTGAAAAAAACAATAAACCAAGTCCACCACCGAGAAAGTTCTGATTAGTCTTTTGCCCTGAATTTCGTCTTGAACAATGAAATTGAAACGAAAAGAGCACTCCGTGGAGCGCTTCCCTCCACCACGCAATGCCTGATCCATGAAACATATTGGAACCAATACACGTTTGAAATATCATGCTATGTATTGTTTTTGGCCCAATCTCTCAATGATGAAGAATCACTTTAAAAATTAAACAATTCTTATCCAGATTCGGATTCGGAACTTCACCAAAATCGAATCAATTCTTCCTTGCCACACACACACACACACACACACACACACACACACACACACACACACACACACACACACACACACACACACACACACACACACACACACACACACACACACACACACACACACACACACACACACACACACACACACACACACACACACACACACACACACAATGTGTCCACCAAGTTTCCGCCGAATCCGTCCACAACTTTTTGAGATATCGTGTTATATATATATATATATATATATATATATATATATATATATATATATATATATATATATATATATATATATATATATATATATATATATATATATATATATATATATATATGTATATATATATATATATATATATATATATATATATATATATATATATATATATATATATATATATATATATATATATATATATATATATATATATATATATATATATATATATATCAGTTTGGCACGATCTCGCAATGGTGAAGAATCACTGAAAAAATATCAGATCCAGATCCGGATTCGAATCTTCAATAAAATTGAACCAATTTTTTTCCTGATCACACACCCAACCTGTCCACAAAATGTCATCCGGATCCGTCCACAACTTTTTGAGATATCCTGTACACAAACAGACAGACAAACAGAAAGGGGGTGAAAATAACCTCCTTCACCTGAGTTGGCGGAGGTAAATATACCTTCCTGAAACATAGTCAATCAAGTTCTATTCAACAGTGACTGCCTGGGCATATCAACAATGCTGATAACATTCAGGACGTTCTCTCCAAGGACGTAGCAAGAACACACCTACGGTGCTTAGTATGGCATCATATCACATAATTTATTACATGGTATTTCATTTCTTCACTCAATGCAAAGCACATAAGGATGCATACATACATTTACATTAATTAATCAGAAGAAATTTGCACAAATCACAAAAAAGTTAAACACAAGCACAATATTTATCAACTTAAAGGTCCCATGACTCCCAAAAGTACTGACATTTCATTTATATATGTCCTATAGGAGTTTTTCATCGTGATTTCAGATCTGACAATGTTTTTTTCACAATACTCATTCTGTAAAATGTAAAATTAAAAAAAACAAACCTCTTCGGGAACGCCCCTAAAAATTCTCCTGAAAGGGGCGTAACCCACATGACGTCAACTACAGGATTACAAAGGCTGCACGTAAATTACTCAGGTTGGTGGTCTACGTGATTCTACTGGCTTGCTGTGTGTTTCCACATTTTATTGGTCGACTCAATCACTTCGTTCAATTCTGCTTTAAAAAAATCGAACATTTGGTTTTGAATAATGGATGACATGGACTTTGATTTGTCTGGTAACGACAGTGAGTGTGAGAGAAATGAATGATTTTGGTCTGAATTACATGGAGAATTGTCAGATAACATAGTCGCGGGAGGTGAAGTTCAGGCAGCTGGGAATGAAGTATGGCCCTACCAGTTCGAGCCCGAAGCAGGACAAGCAGAGAAAAATAGCGATGAAATTCCCGGAGTTCATGATGATCGGGAGGACATCGAAGGAAGACTCGGAAATAACAACTGGTTAGACTAAATCCTATTCGTAATTCAATAATGTAAATTCGACTTGCATACTGCTCGATATCAGAAATATTTTAGTGAGGTGACGTGAACAGCGCAGCGGACATGTTGCTCCGTGGCGAATTAATCACAAACAAGGCCGGCGCATGTCATCGGCCGTATCTCTCCGCGCATAAAATGAAGCAATCTCGCTGTCCAGATACGATGAAAACTTGTGTGCAGAACACACCTTGTGGCACAATTGTCGTGAGTAGTCCGATAAATCTGACGTTCTGTTGCATTTTTATTTATTTTATTCCTACTGTCGTCATGTAGCACCAGTAGAAAACAATGAAGAAAAGAGAACAATAAAAGAAAGCTACAGCACGTCAGATTTATCAGCCTAGTCAGACGGACGGCGGATTTATCGGACCAGTCGGACGGACGACAGATTTATTGGATGAGTCAGACGGACGATGGATTTATCGGACTAGTTGGACGGACGATGGATTTATCGGACTAGTCGGACGGACAACGGATTTATCGGACTAGTCAGACCGACGACGGATTTATCGGACTTGTCGGACGGACGACGGATTTATCGGACGAGTCGGACGGACGACGGATTTATCGGCCTAGTCGGATGGTCGACAGATTTATCGGACGAGTCGGACGGACGACGGATTTATCGGACGAGTCGGACGGACGATGGATTTATCGGACGAGTCGGATGGACGAGTCGGATGGACGACGGACTTATCGGACGAGTCGGACAGACGAAGGATTTATCGGACTAGTCGGACGGACGATAGATTTATCGGACTAGTCGGACGGACGATAGATTTATCGGACGAGTCGGACGGACGACGGATTTATCGGACTAGTCGGACGGACGATAGATTTATCGGACGAGTCGGACGGACGACGGATTTATCGGACTAGTCGGACCGGACGACGGACTTATCGGACGAGTCGGACGGATGACTGATTGATCGGACTAGTCGGACGGACGACGGATTTATCGGACTAGTCTAGACTCTAGAGATCTCGAGTCAATCCACTCTGTGCGAGTTTCTGTATGTGACGTCAACGCTGCAGTTCGCTGAAGTCAACTTTTTTAATGGGCGGGGCATAGAAAGTTGTGAAAAGCACAAGAAATTATCGAAATATCAGTCTAATTATCCCATTTTTGATTAAAAAAAAAACGTGTGATTTCTTCACTAGGAAGGTCAAGTTAATATATAAATAACCAGAAAGTTTTGGGTGTCATGGGACCTTTAATGATTGGGCAAACAAGCATCGACATACACCCTGTGCACATCAGCCATACTTGCAACATGCTAAGGCAACAGATTGCAGCAACGTACTGTCAAAGCCAATCTGCTACATTGATAGGAAATTGACAGCTACTCGATTGTGCTATCTGTTTGCATGTCTCTCCTCTCCCTGAAATGCCATGATGGATGATGCATTTGTATCACCTCGATGACAGCTACGGACAAGGCACAGACAGTCAGCTGTACATCATAATATCATGGTGCACATGCCTTCTGTCTTCTTCTTTCCTCCTGCTGGATGCTATCAAATGTGCTGAGACTTCTGCAATTTAACGCAGACTTCCAGGTCCTACAAAGGTAATGGCAAACCACCCAGTGTATTTCGAGCTTGCTACAGTGTTCCTTATGTCTTGGATCGCAATGGACTTTCTGTTCCAGGAAGATTTGACAAATGACAAATAAAGAACACTTGCTTGACTGGTATAAACTGCAGCATCATGTGAAAAACCCTTTAAATCATTTTGTTGGTTAATCAAGCACAGAACTATAACGGGGTGCGTGGGTGGCCCAAGAGAATGAAAACAAGAAGGAAAGGGCTGATTTATCTGCCGTGAAAGATGAAAAGGTGCTGATGTTTTGGGCCTCACCTTTTGTTGAAGCAAAAAGAGAGGAAGAGGACTCATATTTGTTTAGACAAAGGGTAAGGTCGGTAACATCAGCACCTTTTCATCTTTCAAGGCAGATAAATCAACCATTTTCTTTTTGCCCTTGTCATGATCGAGCGCAGTCTTTCTGAAGAGGTTGACATTCAGAATAACATCACAAAATATCATGCACACGCACACGCACACTCACACACGCCTATGTGTTGTACCATATGACTAGTATTCCTCATGATAAGGAAAAACATTGTTCATCATAACATGACTGATGAAAAATATGATGAACTACTATACAAGCACCGGTGGCACCGAAACATTGAAGCTATATTTAGATTAACTATTATTATTATTATTATTATTATTATCTTACACATACATAGATAGTTTCATTGTTTATGTGTCATCATGAATAACAATTGGTATTATTATATTTGTCGGGGAGGGGAAAACTAAGATTAATGTCCTAGTGAAGCACAAGGTGGGGTGAAGCAACTGGTTCCCTCTGTCTGCCTGACAGACGACTGTTTGTGATTAAGGAGCTACCAGGTTTTAATTGAATTTTATATCTTGAACACTGTAGAACACGAATGGGAACACAAACCTGCAGTTAAGCAGTACTTTGGCTCTGAATTTGGTAAATTGCATGGATGCCTCAGGATTGCTCGTCCTGAGCCCACATGTACACTTGCGGTAAAGCAATTGCTTCAGTCTGTCTGTCAGTCTGGCAATCAAACAAAATTGATGAAAATGGAAAAAGCGGTAGTGTGCAAAGGATCCGTGATGTGAGGGAGAGAAGCAACTGAAAGCGAGAGGGATATGATGCTCCTTCCACGGTCGGGACATTTTGTAATTACCTCCGCCACCGAACGTGGATGGAGGTTATGTTTTCACCTCTATCTGTCTGTCTGTCTGTTTGTTTGTTTCTGAACAAAATAGCTCAAAAAGTTGTTGATAGATTTGGACGAAATTTTGAGCAGAGCTTGGGTGTGTGACACGGATGAAATGATTAGATTTTGGTGGAGATCCGAATCCGGATCCGAGAATTTTTAAAGTGAGTTTTCACCATTGAGAGATCGGGCCAAAAACGACATATAGCAGGATATTTCAAAAGGCTGTGGACAAATTAGGACGAAACTTAGTGGGTGAGTTGGTTAGGTGACAAGAACGAGCCGATTAAATTCGAGTTCAGCTCCAAATCCAGATCCAGCCCATCAGTGGGATACAAACGTAAACTAATCAACCTGGCGGAGGTATGCTCTGCACCGAATGACCTTCTAGTTTTAACCTTAAATTTGTACATTCTAAAACATTCCTTTATGCAAAATTAAAGTAGAATAATGATGTTTTCCTGATAAATTTAAGTTGTCATAACATGAAAAGCGATCTAAATCTTCAATGAGACGTATTATTTTGTGAAGGTGGTGGTTTCGCTATAATTGGACAATGAAATCTGGAAGTTGTTCAATTATATAAAAAGTGGTAGAGTTGCCAACTATGACACACACACACACTGCCAGTCAAAAGTTTTAGAACACCCCAATTTTTCAAGTTTTTACTGAAATTTAAGCAGTTCAAGTCCAGTGAATAACCTGAAATGGTACAAAGCTAAGCGGTAAACTGCCAGAGGTTAAAAAAAAGTTGAGGTTACCAAAAACTGAAAAATAATGTAAACTTCAGAGTTGTTAAAAAAGGCCCTTTTCAGGGAACAAGTAATGGGTTAGCAACTGCAGCTGTTCTGCAGCAATGGAAGTAAATTAAGCCTTGAAAGTTGATGCAAACAATTCCTATAGGTGTCCCAACTTTTGTTGATTAGTTACAAACCCTCTATCTGTATAAAATCAGTGTTGGAACAGACTGTGGTGCTTCACCCTCTGAAGCATTATTTGGACAATATTGCACTGCAGGAAGTAGTATATTGCAACCATAATGGTGAGAAAAAGACAATTAACAAATGAAGACAGACAGACCATGATAACCCTTAAAAGTGTCGTTTTTTCCATCAGAGAAATTGCAAAGAAGCCAAGGTGTCGGTGAGTACAGTTTCCTACACCATCAAAAGGCACTTGGAAACTGGAGGAAACTCTGACAAGAAGAGGTCTGGCAGACCCAAAGCCACAACACAATCAGAAGACAAGTTTCTGAGAGTCAACAGCTTGCGTGATTGGCGGCTCACAGGACAGCAGCTTCATGCACAACTTAACACTGGTCGAAGTAAGGAAGTCTCAGTTTCAACTATGATGAGAAGACTTTGAGCTGCAGGTTTGACAGGTCAAGCGGCAGTAAGAAAGCCATTGCTAAGATGGCAAAATAAGAAAAAGAGACTTGCCTGGTCCATGAAGCACCACCAGTGGACTACTGAAAACGGGAATAAGGTCTTATGGACCGATGAATCAAAATTTGAAATCTTCGGTTCATCACGCAGGGTTTTTGTACACCATCGAGTCGGCGAAAGGATGGTTCCTCAGTGTGTGACACCAACTGTCAAACATGGAGGAAGCGTGATGATCTGGGGCTCGAATGCTGGATCCAGAGTCGTTGACTTGCATAGAGTGACTGGCACTCTAAACCAAAAGGGCTACTACAGCATTTAGCAGCGCCATGCAATACCCTCTGGTCTACGTCTAGTTGGTCAGGGGTTCATCCTACAGCAAGATAACGACCCAAAACATACCTCCAGGTTATGTCAGAAATACCTTAGAAGAAAATAACAAGATGGTAGGCTTCAAATCATGGAATGGCCAGAACAGTCTCCAGACTTAAACCCCATCGAGCTGGTTTGGGATGAACTGGACAGACGGATGAAAGCAAAGCAACCTACAAGTACAACACATTTGTGGGAACTTCTGTAACAGTGTTGGGAAGAACTTTCTGAACAATATTTGATTTCAATTGCGGAAAAAATGCCACGAGTATGTTCGGCTGTTAGATTTGCAAAAGGTGGTTACTTTGATGAGTCAAAAATGTATATTTAAATTTTGTTCAACAAAACGATTCCATGATGTCTGTCTGCAATTTTTATCTGCGATTGTTTATTTGTTCTATGCTTTAATTTCAGAGTACATTGAAACATTAAACTGCTTAAATTTCAGTAAAAACTGGAAAAATGGGGGTGTTCAGAAACTTTTGACCAGTGGAGTATGTGTGTGTGTGTGTGTGTGTGTATATATATATATATATATATATATATATATATATATATATATATATATATATATATATATATATATATATATATATATATATATATATATATATAGGTCACCTGATCAAGATCGGGTTATTTAGACTGAAGTAAACCATCAAGAAGATTGATGTTTAAAGCTGCAGCAATAATATAACTAACCCGAGAATGCACCATGGCGATAATGGGCCAAATGGCGTCATTTCCTTGTTTGAGGTCGGAGAGGATCGTTTGATGACTACTTACACTCAGTGTTGTCCTGTGGCGACTGTGGACCCTTTGTATATTCATTTCCATTCTGCATATGTAATTTATATACTGAAATGGAATTGGTTTGATTCCTGACAAATTATTCATCTCAAACAGGATGCGGAGGGGCTGAGGTGTAAGCCAAGCTCTGCCCCTCGGCGGAACATTCAACATTCAACTTCAAGGTGAAAGCCAAGCACCGCCCCTCAGTAGGGCACCCAACGTGTAACACTTGACATTTTTAGTCCTTTTTACAACAAATATATTCGTTTTTATACCTTTTTGCTTCCCACTTTACATCGCGCCAAAATGTTTCACATTTATAGAAATAACAAAAGGAAAAGTTAGGGGGAGTTCAGTGGATCAAAATGTAAACTCAAGCCTATTCTTGTAAAAAATTAATACAACAAGTGGAAATTATACTGACATTTCCTTGACTACTCTCAATAAACACCCTGAAGTATATTTTGCTTCTTACCTTCAAAGTGAGTGATGCGATTGTCTGTGGAACGCCGTTGGCCTAACGTACGATGCTGTTCGCCATTTGAAGAGGTTGCAAGGAGATTGTTGTCTGTCGAGTCTTGTGGAGATGGTAGGATGGGAGAGGGTAGTGGGCACCAACTTTGAGATGCTGAAACAGGCTGAACTGGTGTTGATGTGACACCAGAAATGAGGGGCTTTGAAGTTGCCACAGGAACATAACCTGGACAAACTGGTGATGAGTGCTCAGTACATAAATATTCATCACTATTCAGCTGATCAGATCCTCTTTTGTTAACCAAATAACTGTGAGATATGGCAATTTGGCCGACTGTCGGATTGATTATAGAAGACGTTGATGAATGTTCAAAGAGTGGGGAATGACCTTCATTAGAGTGTGTGCAAGTCCGTTTTCTTTGAGAACTTTCTGTGCTCGTATTTGAGTCTTCTAGGCAAATGACAGACTTGTAATTATCTTCAGGGAGAGACGCATCAGATAATGTTTGGTGAGGCAAGCCAACAACTCCATTCCCCATTTGTAATCCATGTCTTAACCTTGGTAATGAGGAACAAACATCAACAGCAGGGTGCAGTTCATTAATATCATCAGATTGTGGCAAGAATGGAATGGTTAAGCTAGTGGAGGTTTTGGGACTTCCAATGAACATTGAGCTTATGTAGGCTTTAGGAAGAGTGGATTTTGACCAATTTAGAGCAGTGGGACATGCGCCATTATCTGAGCTTGCGTCAGGGGTTCTCACGAGACTGCTGATGTAGTGGTGCTTCTCAATCGGCTGCTGCATGATGGTGAAGGAGCCTGTTGAGTTAGATTCTGGATTAGATGAGGTGCGTGGTTGAAAACTGGATGAGTTGGCCACTTTTCCCGAGTCATCCATTTCAAAGGAGCGTTGGAGAGCTGAGGGTGATGGGTCAGGAGAGAATGTGGAAAATATTATTGGGCAATATTGATTCAGATGTAATTTGTGCAAAATTGCAAAAGGTTAAAAATGTATTAAAAAAAAAAAAAAATATATATATATATATATATATATATATATATATATATATATATATATATATATATATATATATATATATATATATATATTGATGACATATTACAGGAGGAAAACATGAAATCCACAAAGATGTAGGCATCCAATAAAAATGCCAAATTTTGCTGAAGGACCTGCCACCACCAACTGTTGGCTCGTGCAGACCTAATGGGAATGGCATTGAAGAGCTGAATTTCAAATAAGCCTTTCATAATACAAGTAAGTTTCATTTTGATCATTTCATAATTTCCTCGAGATACTAGCAGTTATAGTTGGTATGGGAGGAGAGTCCAGTATGCATGGGGCGAGTTGCCGGCAATGGAGTTTTTTTTTTTTTTTTTTTTTTTTTTTTTGTATACCTTGGTCGAGGCTCATATGAGAGCGAACACACAACTCATAGCAAGGAGGCATGAGACAAGAGGGGCGGCGGGAGTGGAAGGGACAAAACATTGGGGAACAGACACAGGTGAACTGTGGAAGGGAGAGGGATGGGGATGGGACGGGGAACATGGCGAGGGGAAGATGGACATTAAAGGGACTTTCAGGAAGGAAAGCAGGAGAATTGAAGGAAGTGGGCTTGGGTGGATTATCGGGGGTAGAAAAGATCGAGGATTTGGATGGGGGAAGATAAGAGGTGGTGGTGAACAGCTGTTTTGAAAGCCTGGAGGGAAGAATGGGAAAGAATAGAGTGAGGAAGTTTATTCCAAAGGCGGGAAAAAAGAGGAATGAAAGAGTGAAGATGAGCAGTGATTCGTGATTTTGGTAGTTTTACCAGAAGGGGGTTGTTGGCGGACCTTGAGCGCCCTGTGGAAATGTGGTTGGGACAAATCACAGAGAGAGCAGGGGGGGCAAGGCTGGAGAGGAGTCGGTAGAAGACAGAAAGACCACCGACCAACCTGCGGTGATTGAGTGAGAGGCCCAAAGACTCAGCTTCATTGCGGGAGATGCCAATGATCTTAAAAGCCCTGGTTTCGACAGCGTGAAGTCAAGAAAGGTGGGAGGCAGGAGCACCAGCCCAGAGGGGAGAGCAGTACTCCATCGGGCTACGGACAAAAGCTTTGTAAGTGGTCAGGAGCTCAAGAGGGCCGAGGAAGGACTTTGCACGACGGAGGATTCCCAGTCGGCGACTGGCTTTTGAGGCAAGGTTGGAAATGTGACTTTCCCAGGAAAGGTCATAGCAGATAGTGAGACCCAGAAGCTTGAAAGAAAAGACTTCTTCCAGAGGATTGTTGAGAAAGTGGATGGGGGGGTTTTGTAAACGGTCCTTTCGAAGAGACATAGTGAGAGTGTGAGATTTGTCTGGATTGAAAGACATGTTCCACGTGTTGGACCAGTTTGTGATTTTATCCAGATCTGCAGTGAGCGAAGAAGCTGCTGCTTGCCGGTCTGAGGGATGACAGATGGTACGGCAGAGGGTGGAGTCATCGGCAAAGAGAAATAGAGGATTTTCCAGAGAGTCCGAGAGATCATTGATGAAAACCAGAAAAAGAACAGGGCCCAGAACGCTACCTTGAGGAACTCCAGCCTGCACAGGAAGAGGGGATGAAAGAACTCCATTTAGGGCCACACGTTGACTGCGACAGGAGAGGAAGTCTGCGAGCCATGAGTGGAGATGGCCTTGAATACCATGGGAAGAGAGTTTGGTGAGTAGGGCAGGGTGCCAGACTGTGTCAAAAGCACGTGATATGTCCAGGGATACGGCTCGGATTTCCTGTCTGGCATTGAGGACCTCCATCCATTGATGGGAGAGCAGAAGCAGCATATCCAGGGTAGAGTGACCTGGTCTGAAACCAAATTGATGATTGGAAATCAAGCCAAATTGATGAGTTGGCACAAGGGGAGAACCCAGTTGGAGTTGGTGTGAGAGGACAGTCCAATGCAGGTGGTGTGAAATGCTGTGAATATGGTCCAGACCAGCTGCTTTCCAGCCCATTGGCACCAGTGGGAGTCTTGATGTGGCTGACAGGCCCAGTGGAGAGACGTGCCAAGACTGCCCCGAGAGCTCTCTGTGTCGAACACGTAATGCGCATCACTCTCCGCAGCCTAGACTCATGTGCCAGCACAATTTTCACACTAAGACAAGGTTTCAATTATTTATTTATTCTCTCCCTTCCTGCAACTTTGATTTTGTTCTTTGCTGTCCTTCCATAGCCCTTTCCCTCTGGTTTTCCAGGATCTGTGGCTGTGGAGGGGGAAGTTAAGTATTATTATGTGTCTGTATTTTATGTCTGACCATCCTGTTAAGTTTCCATTGTTTTTTGTTGTGTGTGTGTGTGTGTGTGTGTGTGTGTGTGTGTGTGTGTGTGTGTGTGTGTGTGTGTGTGTTTGTGTATATATCATTGGTTGTTATCTCCATATGTGGGTTTCAGAAGGTGGAACGGAGTCCTCCCAGGTTTCGAAGTATCCACATCTGTTTCATTTAGGGATTCATGGTTCATAGACAAAGCTGTAAAGTTTTCTTTTTCTCAACGTTTTGTTCCGAGGGCTCTTTTCAGGATCATCACTGAGTCCCCGGACAGCCTCCAACTGCAGTTCCTTTGTAGTAATATTTCCAGGGATGGTTTTTTAAGATCTCCATAGGATTCTTCTTCATCATTCATGTTGCTCCAATTATCACGGGTACAATTTCGGCACTCTTCAGTTTCTAGGATCTTTTGACAAGACATATCTTGTTCTTGGGGTCAAAAGGTCAAATGGACAAAGGGTTAAAGGTCAAGGGTACCATAAAATCATTAATTTTCATCTGATCGACTTGAAATTTGAGCAGGATTTGCATATTTGTCACAGAATTGGTTCACCAAAATCAGAACGATCAATTTAGCAGTTTTGACATGGCAGTGGTTTCCAAGACACCGATTTCAACACATTGTAATCGAATGAGACTTTTTGTGAATTTATTATTACCATTATATTCCATGAATATAATGTGGTATTATTGCCATATTATATTTCTGGAATCATTGGACAACATCCACAAATGCAAATATAAATAAATGAAAATCATAAATAGAAATAAATGAATGAAAAATCAAATGCAGGTGAGTGACCCGAGACAATGGGGAAGCACACCCTGCTAGTATACTAGTATACTATATCGAATACTATATGAGAACTCCCCTCATGCTTACCTCCTCCAAAACCCCCTCCCCCTCCCCACTTCCCTTCTCCCCCCTACTCTCTCCCCCATCATCCCGGAGTGTATTGTTGCATTTGGTGAGGCATTGCTTTCTCCACCCCCGTCCTTTTCTTCACTCTTCCACCTTTTCCTAGTTCCCCCCTTCCTCACTCTCTCCTAGCTCCTCCACTCCTCCTGCCTCCTCACTCCCCCCTCCTCTCTCTCCCTCTTTCTCCCCCCCCCTTCCCTTAATATTCCCATCTGCGAAACAATGGGTTGTATTTGCTTGTGATGTAATAATGTGGGCGGAGGCATATCTAGTGACGTCGTGATGTTGAAGAGTGCCCTTCCAGTTTAATAAGATATTGTAAAAAATTGATTGGTGGGTTGAAGGAGTAGTGATTAGGAAGAGTAGTAGTGCCATTTGGCATGGATATGACTAACACAAACAATACATACACACGTGATTAAACCCACACCGAATCAAAATCAGAACATTCTCATCATCCTTTCAGCTTTACATACCATTCACCCATGGCCACAGATCACACACATCTAATCACAGTCCACTTACCAAGTATGCCTACACTAATGTACTTACCAATCCCCATTGGTTATGGAGTCATAGGCTCCTATATAATTCAATTTTAAACATCTCTGTTGTTCCCATCACAGCAGGGAATTTAGTCAGGGTATGACAAACACTGGCTTACTCTTTGAGAGATGCCATAGTTTCTTTATCATCCACAACTTAAATGAAGATTTGAGGCATTGAATCGCATCTGAAGGACCCTTGCTCCAAGATGCGATGCACCTCGCTGAGCCCCATCCATTCCATTGGGACCGTACTCCGCACAGAGCGTCGTTGCTGCCAAAGCAGTCTCCTTAGCTGTTGGGCACAATCCTTGATAGGTCACCACTCTGACACAAGATACTCGAATGGCTCAATCATCCCAGCAAGCTGGTACTCATTTTGCCAACCTCAGAAGGATGACAGGCGGAGTCAACCCCACATGGTATTAATTCAACAGCCGAGTGGAATTTGAACTCAGGACCTTAGGATCCCAAACCCACCACCCTAACCATTAAGCCAACACCGGGCATATGTTGAGCCCCCTCGGGAACAAATCCATGACAAGACAGCTCAGAGGTAAGCATGCCAGCCAATAAGCGATCCTGTTGTCCCTCAGCCTACAACCTGACCTTTCATTAAGGTCTCCTATCCAAGTAATAGCGCAGGGTTTGCTCTGCCTAACTTCTGATACATGACAGGTCAGACACATTCAATATGATATGCTTTAACTGGCCTCTAATTCACCTTCTACTTTTTATACTTTCTTACTTATTGTATTTCTACTCACTTTGGCTTTCACTGTGTGTTTCTCTCGTATAAATGAACGGGTCTAAATGCCACTGTGGTTGAAGCATTACTGCCTTTCTCTGACAAATCCCTTTCAAGACTTTCCCTTCTTTGTTTCTCTAGTTTTTATAGAATACCTCTGACTCAGAATAACTATTTGTTTCCCAGATTGTGTACAACTGCCCTATTTTAATGATGATGATTGTACAAATGATGACCATACTCGATTATTATTATGATGATATAAGTTGCCTTTCAAGGAACTTGAATATAGGAGGAAGCCATTAGGTCCATCAAGCATGCACAATGGTTGTTTGTCCATGCTCTATCCTTTTTAAGTGCTGAGCGTCAAGAAAGGAAGCGGCACGTATCATTTTTAAAGCCTTTGGTATGACTCGGCCTGGGTTTGAACCGCCGACCTCCCAGAATCAAAGTGGATGCTCGAACCGACAAACCACTGAGTCTGGTGTTATACACCACAGTGACACAAAATAGTCAACAGAGATGGATTCGCTCTTTGCACATGATGTTTTTTTTATTCTTAGGTTATTTGGTGACTCAATCTGTTACCATACTTGAAGGTGAAAGGTACAAAAACTATATCAAAGATATGTTCAAACTCCTTCCTTGGCACAGCTGAACTGCAATCCACCGATGAGGCTTTCATCCGAAACTTGATTGAGTACTGCTCTCCCTTCTGGGCTGGTGCTCCTGCCTCACACCTTACTCAGCTTGATGCCATGGAAACCAGGGTCTTCAACATCATTGGATGGAATCTCTCACGATGAATCTGAGTCTATGGGCCTATCACTTTGCCATCACTAACAGGTTGGTGGTCTCTGTCTTGTCCACCTCCTTTCTGGTCTTGCACCCCTCTGCCCTCTCTGTGCTTTGTCACCCCTGCTCACATCCACTCATTTGTTCCTCTTTTTTCCCCATCTGTGGAATCAATTTTCACACTCTCTTAAACCTCATTCATTCCTCCAGGTCTTCAAGACAACTGTTCACCACCATCTAAAATAATTTTCCATAAAAAAACAATGATCTTTTCTACACCCGTGAATCCACCCCCACCCCTCCCAAAATTTTGCTTCTGTATCAATCTTGTCCACACCCATTTCCCTACCCCTCATTGTTACCTGCATCCTTTGTCCGTTTCCATCTATTTTCTCCCTCTGCCCTGCTGTTGGGATTTCCCTTATTATTCTGCTGTTTCTTTTGTTATGTTGCATCTTGATCCGTTCTGTGTCCTTGCTCTTCCACAAGCCTCGACGATGTACACACACACACACACACACACACACACACACACACACACACACACACACACACACACACACACACACACACACACACACACACACACACACACACACACACACACAATAATGTTCCATCACATTGTTAATTAACTTTCTGATTTCCTTTTGTTTGTTTTTTTCCAAATATTTTGAAATCCCCTGATGAAGTTAAACTTTCCCTCTCACACATCCTCAATGATTGTTGCCTTCTGGGAGATCACCCTGTCATGTCTGGGAATTAGGTTTTGTAAAACTGGCTATTTCGAGAACGAGATGGTATTCATAGAATACTTATCCCATGCAGTCTTAAGAAGGACTTGGTGTGAGCCGTTTTAGAGAAGATTTTAAAAAAGTTTTTGGGTAAATTCAATGTGGCTGCCAAACCATGTCACCAATGACATCATAGGTGGGAAAGCTTTGTTTCTCCTCGATCTGTTCAGCCATTTCAGAGAAGAAGATTTTGAAGGTTTTTGTTTTTGAAGGCGACCGAACCACGTGACTGATGACGTCCTAATTTTTTTTCTTTCTTTTGACCAATTTATTTATCCATAGATTACCCTCAAAATTTTTCATACTGATCGGATGTAGCATTCTACGTAAGCAATTATGATGTCATAATGAAGGCACCTATGACATCATAAAACTAGATGGCATTCATAGAATGCTTACCCTGCGTAGTCAATGGTTTTGGAGATATAGAAGTGCAACGTTTTAAAAAAAAAATTCGAAGATGCTGCCTGTACCACATGGCCTATGACATCATGATTATCATTAAAACATTCTACAGGAGGAGGTTCTCCGATGGTGAAAATTTAGTGTCAATCAGACCAACAGTTGCTGAGAAAAAAAAATCATAATGATCGGATAAGTGTTGAACTTGTCAAATTATGACATCATAACGAAGGCACCGATGGCATCATCATTAACATATCTTATTCCCCATGGGGGAGTAGTTGACAATGAGCCAGGTCTCAATTTTTTTCCATGGCATGGTTTCAGAGATATGGAGGTGTGAAGTTTTTGAAAAGTACAAACACTGAAGGTGAAAGGTGATTTATAACACACACACACACACACACACACATACACACACACACACACACACACACACACACACACACACACACACACACACACACACACACACACACACACACACACACACACACACACACACACACACACGCACACACACACACACACACACACACACACACACACACACACACACACACACACACACACACACACACACACACACACGTCATAATTATCATTTAAAAAAAAATTATACACGAGAAGCTGCTCATATTCTGAAAATTTCGTGTCCATCAGACTAACAGTAGCTGGGGGAATTTTTTTCATACTGATCAGTCAAGCGTTGTACTTGTCGAATTATGACGTTATAACGAAGGCACCGATGACATCATCAACATATCTTATTCACCATTGGGAGTACTTGACAATGAGCCATGTTTTGATTTTTTTCTATTGAGCCGTTTGGGAGATGTAGAGGTGTTACGTTTTTCCAAGATGACGTCCATACCACGGAACCGATGACGTCATAATTATTAATTGAAAAATTCTACATGCGGAGGCACTCCTATGCTAAAATTTCGTGTCAATCGGATCAACAATTTCCGAGAAAATGAATTTTCTAAATGCAGACATACGCATGTACACCACACGTATGCACGTATGCAGCCGAATGCCTAGCCCTGCTTTTTGCTTCGGAAGCGCAGGGTTAAAATCACATTTATTCTCCATGGGGAGAACTTGCCATGTGCCAAGTTTCAAATTTTTCCACCGAGTGGTTTTTGGATATACAGAGGTCCAACGTTTCTCTTTTTTTCCAACATGGCTGCCACACTACATGACCTATGACGTCATAATTACAATAAAAAACATTCTACATGAGTGGTCGCATCTATTTAGAAAAATTTTGTGTCAATCCAACAAGCAGTTCCAGAGAAAAAGGAATAACAAAATGCAGACACGTACTGTACCTACATATGCATGTACGGGACCGATGGCTGAACCTCTTTGTGGCACTTTGTGGCTAACTGAACCCAGAACGTGACTTTGTGGCTAACTGAGTTGCCCAGCGAACTGAACCCAACAACTGAACCCAGAACGTCCCCTTTGTGGCTTACCCCACTCTTTGTGGCTAATTGCGCAGGCTAATAAGCTTCATGTAAAATGATCTGCCAATATGTTAAAGCCAACTAGGTTCAGTTGCTGCCATCTCTTTTTGCCTTGTTCCAGTTATGACTGGCATCCTCTCCAGATATGAACAGGACTGATTCCACGGTGGCATCACTTGCTTTCTTTCTTGTATTTGCTACCACCAACCTGCAAACGCATGTGCTTGAGCATTTGTTGATTTGTGTTGCCAAAGAATGGGATTTCTTAGTTTTGGCAGCAAATTCCTCTAATGATAAGTGTGTGTGTGTGTGTGTGTGTGTGTGTGTGTGTGTGTGTGTGTGTGTGTGTGTGTGTATGTGTGTGTTCACGCATGCTCTGTATGCACGCAGACATGCTGCAGTGTCTAATCTCAATTTGGCTTCTTTTGGCATGCAAATGTGATAACAATGAGTTGGAGAGGGAAGAGGAATGCAAAAGGGAGGAAATGAAGTAAAACAAGAGTCAACAGAAAGATGTCAAGTATCAATGTCAAAGTTTTATGTGACACGTTTTTGGCAAAGGTTATGGGATGGTGGATTTACTTATTGTACTCCTCCATAAATTGTGATACAAACTCTTCTATAAATTTAAGTTTCTTCCTCAAAGGTGAAAAGACGTGGACTGTGACGATGATGAGGATAAGAGAGATTTACAAGCCTGATTGTTTCTTTGGAAAGAATACCTGTGGATAGATGAATCGGAGGTGAGAAAGGGTTAGCATGGGTAGATAGACAGAAATAATAATTTAGTGTCATTTGTGCTCAATATCTGCATGAAACTATTTCAGGGTCACTCTGTTGTTTGATTCCAATCCAGATAATGCCAGAAGATTTACACAATTTTTATTTTATATACCAAGTCTGAGCTCATCAAAGAGCATGAAGGTAACATGAGGGATGAAAGAAAGGCAATGCACAAGCAGTAGGACAACAGGTGGATGTCGCAAGCAAGGGAACAAATTATGAAAGAAGAGGGGAGAGGAAAGGGAACATCGTATCCTGTGAGTAAGACTATTTGGATCGGGGAGGGTAGAGATGGAAGATGATTTACACAGAGGGATACTGCCACATGGAAACCTTGGATTGAGGAAAGGAATTAAACCACTTCAGGATTGAGGCTTCACGAGATTGAGAAAGAGGATCAAAGCAATTGGGTGAGCAGTAAGCTTGGATTTTGTGAGTTTAAAAAGGAGGTGGTTGCTGGAAGAACATGTGCAAGCTTCAGGAACTGGGGAAGGTCAAAGCGTTGAATAGACCAGAAGGAACAAGAATGGAATAGAGGCAGTAAAAAAACTACAAGAGGCCACCGATTCTGGCTGGCTTCGTGTCTGTCTGGGAGAGATTGTGTCTCTTGCTGATGTGTAGCAGCTCAACGACTCAACCTCTTCCGGTGACTTTTTGTGGAAATATAAAGGTGGGATGAAGAGATGAGCATTCAGCAGAGAAAGGGTGAGAGTATGAGAGTTGCCCAGATTGAATGACATTCTATTTTTCGAACCAGAATCTGATTCTTTTCAGATCAGCAGAGATGGAGCATCTGCTGTTGTTCAGATCGGATACAGTATGGTATAAGGTGTAGTCATCTTAAAAGAAGACAATATGGCTATCCAAGGTATAAGAAAGATCATTGAAGTATCTGAGGAACAAGACTGGGCACACGCCTCTGCTTTGGGGAACTTTATTTATAGGAGAGGAGATGGCAGGATTCCTTACATTTAGGAAGTTGGTGTTCCAGGAATGAAGGTGGCTTTGGATGTCAGACAGAGAGATCGGCAAATAAAGTGTGGTGCCCAACTGTCTTGGATGTCTGAGAAATATCCAGAGAGACGACCCTTACCTCACATTTAAGATTGATGGCTTCCATCCATTTTCTGGAGAGAAGCAGAAGCATATCCAAAGTTGAGTGATCAGGATGGGATCCAAACTGATGATCAGATATTAGGTTGCTTGAGAAGAGAAAAGACTTGATGTCAGTTGCAATTATTGATTCCATGACCTTACTTAAGATTGGGAGTGTGCCAACGAACGAGCCCTTTCTGCCTTTTACATTCGGTGCCATTTTTGAGGCCGCAGCGGCTCAACGCCAAAAAACCCTCCGTTCTTCACCATCAACAGCTGGAGAGATGATGCGAAGGATTCATCATCAACCGACTTCATTTACAACACGTCATTGTGTTTTAAACGTAAGTGAGATTTCTTTTATTCTGGTTTAAACATCTTCATTACCTGGTTGAAGCACCATCATTGTCAACCGGCATATTGAAAGGAATCATCACCACAAAGACCAAAAAGACCACAACAAGTAGGCGGAATGGAACCAAAACTTGGAAAGGAAAAAGCAATACTGAGAGCAAATGGTTTGTGTGATGATTACCAAAGAAAACAAAAAGAGAAAACAAGTTGCAAAAAATGGCAAACTTTAAAGCATCGGAAGAGATAGGATTCCAAATTTCTGTCTTATGCTACTACATGGTGTGCGTCGACACAATCGTTACACTCGATCATTCAACAAACTTATCGAAGTGCAAAATGCAATGGATGAGTGTCTCACAAAAGGTAACACGTCCATCTCCCCCAAATATGCAGAAACCCAACTATCTCATAATTATAGGCCAATAACATGTCTGCCAACAACATATGAACTTTTAACAGGAATTATCACAGAAATGATGTACCATCACCGAACATAACATGGAAGTCTAGAAACAGAGCAGAAGGGATGTAAGAAAGGATGCTAAGGAACAATAGACCACCTACTACTAAAACAAGGCTAATTATAAAAACATACTGCTCCCCAACAAACCAAATCAAAGCTATAAACCAAAATGCAGTCGCAGCGTTCCAATACAGTTGTGGAATTGTAAACTGATCACAAATGGAAATCAACAAACTAGATATCAAAACAAGGAAACCCCCACACTATCCACAGAATGTTCTGCAAAAAACAGTGCGTCCCGAGAATGTACCCGCCGAGATGCGAAGGAGGTTGTGGCCTGATAGAGCTCAACCACATATACAGAACAATGAGTGTAGGACTGGCCGAGTAGTTGAACAGCTAAACAGACCAACAGATCCAATTTGTACACAAACATGAAGACAACAAGGCAGAAGAGATATTGTGAACCCACCTTGCAAATACTTTCCAAGAGCAGTTGCCAATAGAAGATGTCACACATGAAACTGAAACAGCAATGAACACTGCAATGATTACAAAGAAGAGTAAGAATCCCTCTGCTCTTTCTGTACTTTGTCCACCCCCCCTACCCCCACCCGGTTTCTGGAGGGCACACATGGTCTACCATCAACCCCTTTCTGGTGAAACTACCTAAATCCAGTTTCACAGCTCACCTCCACTCATTCTTTCCTTGTTATTCTTGCCTGTGGAACTAATTTCCCCATTCTCTTCAATCTCATCCTTCCCTCCAGGTCTTCAAGAAAGCTGTTCCGCACCATCTCAGAAAGTCCCCATTCCAGAACCATCATCTATTCTATCCTCATTAACCCACCCAAGCCTTCCTCCTTCCAAATTTCCAGTTTTTCCCTCCTGAGAGTTTCCTTCTGTATACATCTTGTACACCCCATGAAACCTTTTCTGCCCCACATTCCTCCGCACACCCATTGTTTGTCCAAGTCTCTCTTTATCTTGGCTTTCAGCTCTGCTGTTGGTGTTCCTCTCCCCTCTCTCTGCTGTTAATTTTGTCCTGTTACATCCTGATCCATTCAGTGTATTATCTCTTCCACGAGCCTCGACTAAGTATACAAAAAAGTAAATTAAGAAATAACAACAAATATAAACCAACAATTTGAAGAACGATAGAAGAGCAGGACGATTCAAAGAAGAGTGCTGGAGAGATTGGGGCCAGACAAAGAAGGCTCACCCTAATGGCTAAGAAGAGGATACCTTAACTGGGTTGGAGAACGAATCGTAATAAATGCCCCAGACCAAGGACACTATACCAATGGCTTTAAGAAAATGGTGGGACTGAGTCAATCAGACGAGTGTAGGTTCTGCAAGGTAGAAACAAAGCACAAGTCACCTTCTCCCGGGATGTAAAAAACTAATTTCAAAACAGCTGTACACACAAAGCCACAACAATGTATGCAGAGTAATCCACTGACACATCAGGAAAAAATTAAATATTCCATTGTCAGAAAAGTCATGGGAAGCACGAACCGAAAGCAATTGTTGAAAATGAAGAGATCGTGCTTATGTATGACCTGACCTTCTCATAAAATATGAATACAAAGCATTGTGACCAGACAACATACTCATAAATAAAGAAATAAAAAGGAAAGGGTGGCATTGCTAATCGAGATGTCAGTACTTGGCGACTTTGGCCGAAGTAATGCAGAAATTAAAAAAAAATCACCAAGCACCAGAATCTGGAAAATTAAGTCAAAATAACGTGGAAGCAGAAGAGAGCTGACATGGTGTAACCTGATAGTTGGAGCAACGGGAGTAATAAACGAAGAACCTCAGTGAATCATAAAACCTACCCTGGGGAATATTACTAAAAATGAAATACAATTGAGGCTGTCCAAGGTTCAGTGACAATCCTGGAACCCTTGGAATAAAGAAAGGAAAACAACCACAATTCGCAACTTCGTCCTTGAAACGTGATCCTTTTACTGAAATGGAGGTGGATACTTTGAGTCCAAGGAGGACTCTGTTACATCTACTGATACCTCCAAAGGGATAATAGAACCAACAACAGAAGCCCTCAAAGTGTTCAGTGTGCTGCATGGCATTTCATCCTTCAATATATATATATATATATATACATATATATATATATATAAATATATATACATATATATATATATATATATATATATACATATATATATATATATACATATATATATATATACATATATATATATATATATATATATATATACATATATATATATATATATATATATATATATATATATATATATATATATATATATATATATATATATATATATATATATATATATATATATATATATATATATATATATATATATATATATATATATATATATATATATATACATATATATATATATATATATATATATATATATATATATATATATATACATATATATATATATATATATATATATATATATATACATATATATATATACATATATATATATATATATATATATATATATATATATATATATATATATATATATATATATATATATATATATATATATATATATATATATATATATACATATATATATATATATATATATATATATATATATATATATATATATACATACATATATATATATATATATATATATATATATATATATATATATATATATATATATATATATATATATATATATATATATATATATATACATATATATATATATATATATATATATATATATATATATACATATATATATATATATATATATATATATATATATATATATATATATATACACACATATATATATATATATATATATATATATATATATATATATATATATATATATATATATACATATATATATATATATATATATATATATATATATATATATATATATATATATATATATATATATATATATATATATATATATATATATATATATATATACATATATATATATATATATATATACATATATATACATATATATATATATATATATATACATATATATATATATATACATATATATATATATATACATATATATATATATATATATATACATATATATATATATATATATATATATATATATATATATATATATATATATATATATATATATATATATATATATATATATATATATATATATATATATATATATATACACATATACATGTATGTTTACGATCACACACCTGAGTGATTACACACCAAAAAGAACCTCATGGGGATTTTAAAACCTCCACCGGGATTATTATGGTAAACGAACTACAGTTGGAGGCTGTCCATGGTTCAATGACAATCCTGAAAATAACCCTTGGAACAAGATATGAAAATAACAAAATTATCCAGCTTGGTCCTTTAAACATAATCCTTTGACCAAAACGAAGATGGATACATTGAGTCCTGGGAGGATATAGGCTCATCAGAAAGGCCGAGTCAATGTTCTTCAGAACTTTATGGACCACTAGCAAAAGTACCTGTCGTTTTTCTGACAGATTTAATCAAAAGACAACTTGGTGTACTTCACGAATATTCTGCTCTATTCGCTCTATAATCTGCTTGATGTCATCTTCCATCTGCTTGGAAGTCAGCCAACATCACCTTCATCAAAGTTATATAAGATAATCCTTGCTGCGTATATAAGGTGTGAGCAAAAATCACTTCTGCTTCGCTGCAAAGCTCAGTGTCGTATGCTTTAGTTTGAACCTCCACTTAAAATTAGTGAAATGAAACATTTTGAAAATTTGGAATTATTCTCAATCAGATTTCCACATCACCATAATGCAAGTAAGGAAGCAACACAGACTATTTTTAAAGTCTTTGATGAAACAAATGACTTTGAAATGCCAACCTCCTCAACTCAGAGCAAATGTTCTAACTCTAACAAATTACATCATCGAAACCACTGAATATAAAATTTCAATTTATTTTGAACCTCTGAAATTTATGATTGAACGTTATTTTAGGACACAATGCTAAATGGAGGTTTTTATTCCATTAAATGATTGGCTAGCATTACAACCTTTGTTCAAGGACTTTCAGTATCGGCTACTGTTATTAACAATGCTGAAATGGTTTGTTCAACTTTGTGATAATCATATCTTAATGCACTGTTAAACAAACCATAAACAAACCATGTATTTATACGTTTAAAATGTATCTCGTTTAGTTTTTCCGGTTGAATGTTGAACTTTTCCTGCATGTGGTGCTTTTCAAACACAGCACAGGAAGTGGCCGCCGGAAATGGGAGACGGCTCAACACATGGATGGACACATTAAATCTCGGGTGAAAAAAATCGATGTTCATGAGGGAGTAAGGTGGGTGGACAGAGATAGCAACTACTTATTCCAATATATTTTAAGGCAGGTTACTATCTTTAAGCCTATATTCTCACATCCCATTTTTCTCTTCATCTACTGTCTCTGAATAATTTATTGCATTTATTTAAGTGTAAAATTATTTGACTTCATCTTCTTTTGTGTGTTTTTTTTTCAAAACTTTTTCATATGTTTAACTTATCCTCTATTATAGACACAAGCAGAGCACCCACCCTAAGACCTTAGTTGATTTATAACTTGGTTTACAGTTCTTCAGCTAAAATGTAGGGTCGGTAGGTCAAAATATAAATATAAATATAATTTCAATTTTTAGAAATTATATATTTTTATGATTTTTTTTCAGAAGTTCCATGGAAAAGACAAGGGTAGGTGGGGGGGGGGGATAAATATAAATGCCAGACCAGGAGGATCTAAGAAAACATTGAAGATTGAAGACTATTCAAATGCAGGATGCCCATGTTCACTGTATCATCTGATGTGAAAAACAATAAAGAAGGATTAAAACTTGTTTTTACAATATAGTCTGGCATGTTTTCTTATAGAAACCTGTTGGATCATCAAACAAATGGAAACAATGTTGAGAAAATTACTGTCCAAGTCGTAGATGTGTGCGTGCACACCAGTGCATAGTGCTGGATATGAAAAGGTGTCTACTTGGAGTCAACACGCTCAAAGCGGTCAATCAGAGCCATAACCAGCTCTTACTTTTCAGCGGGCATCTGATCGTACCGTCTCCCCATCCCCATGAGCACATCAAATGCTGATTTCTGGTCCGTTGAAGGCTGAATATCAGCATCTCGCAGGGAAACTTTGACATACTTGGCACCGAAATCTTTCAATACGAACAGTGGTGTACAACTTTCGATGGAAACAAAATCAGCACGATCGAGAGTAGCATGCGAATCATCCCTGCTGATGCACTGAATTGATGCAATTGTTTGGCCAGAATATTCGTCTTCCAGATGTTGTGTGATTAAATCACCAATACAGTCACTCAAATTTATACCACAGACATACTTCTTAACAATCACTTTCGCCCCAGAAACCATAGTCAATCTGAACCACGCTGGCCACTGCTCAGACGCCATGACCGAAGATTACTGCGCAGTTTGGTTAAAGGTGACTCGGCATTTTGGCGCGCGCGCACACTAAATTATATTTTGAAAATAAATGCCGACGTTTACATTTTGGGTTTTGAAACTTTTGCACCTTCGGCGGAAAATGTATAAATCTTCTTCTTCTTCTTTCGGGTGCTCCAATTAGGGGTCGCCACAGCAGATCATCCATATGATCCGCATAGTGATTTGGCACATGTTTTACGCCGGATGCCCTTCCTGACGCAACCCTGGTTGCCTCTTACGACACAGGGATATGAGAATGTATAAATATAAAAGGCTAAAAATGTGTTTTATATTTATATTTCATTTTGGCAAATATACCGTCGGCAGATCCGTAAACCAAGTTATAAAATAACTAAGGCCTAAGGGAGATCTTGTTCTAAGTGTTCAACAAGTTCTTCTGACACATCCCTTTATTTGGGCAGTGTGTAGGCAACAGACCACTGCCTTAATCGTTCCCAAATATATAAATAACCCGGGTTACGTACATTAAGCATAAACATGACTACTGCTTATGTGCATATATAATACATCGTGGTTGTTTTGCTCAGGTGTAACGCACTATGCGGATCATATGGATGATCCGCTGTGGCGACCCCGAACGGGAGCAGCCGAAAGAAGAAGAGGTTGTTTTGCTCAGGTAATTCCAATTGCATTGGGCCATATAGGCTGACATCAGAGGCCTGAAGCCTGAGGCCTATATATACTGTCACCTTCACAAGGCCCATGACACCTATTGGTTCCAACCTTTCGATATTTGGTGATCATTTTAACAGTTGCTCAGGTTGTTTTACACTGAACGGCAAACTTATAGGGAGGGCATGGCAATTGTGAATGACACTTCTGAAGATTGTGAATGACACAGGCTTAGCATAGTACCAAAATGGTGGGTATATGAGGTTTTTTTTTTGAGGTTACTATTGTGGGAGGTGTCAGGCCAGCTGTCCAATCAATGCATATAGAGTAGACATACAAAAACGTGCTCCATTATATATAGATTACACGATTGTCGAGACGCAGATTCATTGAGCTATGGATTATACCTTTGGGTCTATTTACACAGATTCAGTGTCCAGATTTACACAGATTACACTCGAAAACAGTGTCCAAAAATGTTCAACAGAAAGAGATTACTATAACGTTTCATTTGCGGCATGTTTTCTTTTTTCCTTGAAACGAAATCCTAATAATGTTGTAAAAATTTAAGACACAAAAAATGCTTATGATTTTAACAAATATAATTAATTGGGAATTATGGCAACGTGGAAAATGCCATCACATATTTGAGATTGCACAAAAATAAAGAAGAAACAAAAAATAAATATTCTTAGAACAAGTTCTAATTGCGAACTTTACCGTGGAAGTTCATTCGTACAACTCTCAGGTGAGCGACAGCACGGACAACAGATCGTTTTGAAATTTGGTAAGATTTTCATCGCATCAGAAAAAGAAACATCAGAAACACCTCACACGAGTGAGGCTAGTTTCATATCATCATTTGCGACTTAATTTTGCGTTGGGCATCACCCAGCGTATTTAATTTACTTTTTAATAGCAGCTTAAAGAAAATTGGCTGAAAGGGCCGTTTCTCGGCCTAAAGGACCGGAATTGCACTTTGGGCGCAGTTAATGCCTGGGGAATGGTCTCCAGAATATACCTGTCAAGTTTGGTTCGGCTCCGTTCCCTAATAACTGATAAATAACAATTTTAAGAAAATAGCTCAAATGGGTCGTTCCTCGGCCCGAAGGGCCCCAATCGCACTTTGGGCTCAGTTATTGCCTGCGCATATTTGTCTAGTATATGTCTGTCAATTTTTTTCGAATTCTGTTCATGAACAATGGAGAAATAGACGTTCAAATGGACTGTACACAAGAAAAGAGAGAACGCGAGCGGCGCTTAGACCCCGTGAGGTGGAAGACCCCACCCACGTGTTTAGAAATATTAAACACGTTACTTTGGAGAAAAAAAACATTTTGATTTTGATTCTTGCAAAAAAAATGTTGATCAGCTCTAAGCATTGCCTGCCTTATGCATAGAATAAAAAAAGGACAACCAGGCACAGTGAAAGGCCACTCGGGCAATCAAGCATGCGTTGCATTTCCATCCCAGCATTCCTGCATACCAAGGATCATGCTTTTGAGATAAACAAGAACATGGATTGGGAAAAGCAGCATAATTCGATTTGTATCGAGTCTAACAGATTTTCAAAAGAGGAGAAACAATCTGGGGGAGGAAGAAGGGAGATTGAGACAGCCATACACTTATTTGCTGGAACAAACGTGGAATGTTTAAACAGAAGAATAACAGATGGAGAAAAACTGAAACAGATAACCTTCCGTTAACATCTCTTGAAACACTTTCCAAACATGTAACCATTATGCCTCAATAAATCAATGCCCAGTCATGTGACAAGTGGAAATATAATATGGCTGTTAAGAAATGAAGTCGACAACTTTCATGAGGCTAAATATTGTCTGTGTCTAACTCCAGACCCAGCTTACAGATATAACTTCATGCAGTGTAACAGAATGAGAAGTGAAATGCTTCCACCATTTTTCGAATTATCCCAATTCTCTCGTCTTCTTCATCTCTTTAACTGTATCGTTGTATTCATTGGTAATATGTCAAAACTTTGAACTACTGAACTGCAAGGATATTGAATTAGGGGAAAACTTTGAGTAATAGCGACATTTTGGGGAATATGGATCCCATAAAAAAACACTTTCATTTTGAGTCTTGTGAATTATTGGCATGACCGCATAGACTTTCAGGGTAATTGTAGAATGGAGACACATCGATATCATGGCACGTCAGAATTAAGGAAGTTATTAAGGGGTCTGTGCTCTTACCAAATTCTACCATACAGATAAAGGAAGTAATGCCCACCATCATTCCAGTCACACTGTCATCCTAACATTCCTATATAATCCCAATCAGGTAGGATAAATATTATAACTGTGTTGTTGGAATTATAGTTTGTTTGTCCTTGTTAGAGATACATTGAGATGCAACTCATCTTGTGTCAATAATGGGGCTGGATTTCTCCCGATTGGACAATCAGTCCCTCCGTTCAGGTGGTCAGTCAAGTCCTAATTGGAATCTTCACAGTGGTAGCTGATGTTGTCGTTGTCATGTGTAGCCTAATATGGCCATCCACTCACAACATTTGAACACCTGGGTGCTTGAAGTTGTTTATATTGTGGGAACTGCAGCCTACATAGCAACAACATTGAGATAGCAAATGGTGTAACCTGGTGTCGATGAATATTTCAGAAGAGCAGACCAATTGCTATTTAGACAGGAATTTGCAATGTGGCCAAGGGCCAGCGATAACTTACCTGCTCTCCATGAAAGAGAAGAAAGGATCTACGAGGCAAGCAACTTGGATTCTGTACGACATGTCATTAAAGGATATACCAGGAAGAAAAATGAAGCAGAATGCCTAATTTGTATAACAGCAAATAAACAATGATGTCACAGTGTAATGAGCATTCAAGGGAAAGATGATTCAGAGACAAACAGATCTGTTTGTATCGGTCATTATCCAAGAACAACAGACAATAATTCCCTCATTCCCTTCGACTCATAAAGGCAGTGTACAATAGTCACAAAATATTACAAAACTTTCAAATCTGGATGGCTGCTTCTGCCTTTTAAGACACGTTGAGTTAAATAACTTAAGACAACAACAACAACAACGACTTGGCTGCGGAAATGACGGCGACAAGAAGAAGAACAAGAACAAATGTTTTTCGACCATTTCCCCCCTTTTTCAGGTGCTTTGGTTGAATGATGGCATTCCTCCAGATGGATCTATCCATTGCATCAGCTTCATGCCAAACGAAACATTCCATATCTTTCTTGACATTTTGAATCCATGTATTTTTCGGATGTCCTCTTGGCTTTCTTCTTTCTGCCACAAGCTGTATTAAGTTAAATAAGTTAACCTTTACAAAACAAAATCATTAATACAATCACAAAAAATGGGTTGAGAGGCAATGATTGTCTTCTCCTTTATCTCCCTCACAATTCAGTCATTCAAGATGGCTGTCATCCACTCATTAAAGATATCATGCATCATTCCTATTCACACCTGGCTGTCCGTTTGCCATGAGAATATTGATCAAACTCGTTGTTTGCTGCTCCTATGCATCTTGTTCATTCCTCGTCATCCCCTGTCAAGTTTTGTTCCACACACCCACCACTAAAACTTCCACAAGTCACGATTACATAAACATTCCAACAAAATATGTCGTTACCCTTCACATTTGTGACCGACCTCAACGTGGGAATCAAAACTTTGATAGCAACTGTTGCTCAAGACTCCATCCTGATAATATGGTGAGATTTATTGTTTTTCTTCATTTATGCTCCCCCCCCCCCGTCCCCCAGGCCGAGTCCTTCATTTCTCAGGTTAGTTAGTCAACAGATAAGTAAACGTAATCCAAAACAATACAGTAATCAACTAGAAGGACACTCGGTAGCGCATACCTCCGCTGTGTAATGCCTGATCCACGAGAACATATCGGGCCCATTACATTTTTGAAATATCCTGCTGTATCGGACTATATCGTTTTTGGCCCAATCTCTCAATGGTGAAGAATCACTTGAAGAATTAAATAATTATAGTATCCAGATCCGGATTCGGATCTTCACCAAAACTGAATCAATTCATCCTCGTCAAACACCCAACATGTCCACCAAGTTTCGTCCGAATCCGTCCACAACTTTTTTGAGATATCATGCTATATATCGTTTTTAGCCGCAACAGATCTAGATTTGGATCTTCACCAAAATTGAATAAATTCTTCCTTGTGGCACTCCCAAACTGTCGTGTGAATCCATCCATAACCTTTTGAGATATTGTGCTTTACATCATTGTTGGCACTATCTCTCAATGGTGAAGAATCATTAAAAAAAATTATTATATCCGGATCTGGATTCGGATCTTCACCAAAATTTAGCATTGCCGTCCTTGGCCGGTCATCCACACACAAAAAATTTTTTCAAAACAATTGCTTGAAAAGTGTGGCTAAAAAATCGTGTGACAAACACAAACAAACAATCAGACAGACAGACAAATGCTATAGACCAACATACTTGGCAAAAATGTTTTTTCTCCAAATTACAAACAGACAAACAGACAGACAGACAGACAGACAGACAGACGGACGGACAAACAGTCAGACAGGGGTGAAAACATAACATCCTTCCACCTTCGGTAGCGGAGGTAATTCGGTAGTTACATAAACACTGCTTTCTAATCTGCTTTGTTTTTCTTCATCTATTTACCTAATAGTGGGGCAACTTAGCTAAATATAGCATAACAATTGTGCATTTTGTGAAGAAAGCACCAAATTTGGCACACTCATAGCCTATCATATTATGAACAGAATTGGTTATTGGGCCATCTCAAATTCAGCCGCTGATGGCTGTGGCAGCCATTTTCCACTGCCATCAAAAATTTTGAGATGGCCCAATATCTAAATCTGTTCATAATATGATAGGCTACGAGTGTGCCAAATTTGGTGCTTCCCTCACAAAATGCACAATTGTTATGCTAAGTTGCCCCACTATAAGCTTTCTTGACAGACACAATATGGTGTTTATCAAGTCAGCAAAGAAAACAGTTACAAGTGAGAGTAGATTATAGTTTTGATTGTTAAAATCACCCCCCTCTCTCTCTCCCCCAACTATCTTACTATTTAATACACATAATAATTACTGAAAAGTTGTCTTCTGTAAAGTTTTTCCTGTTTTCACCCCAGGATCCTAAACGTTGTTTTTGTGATGACAACAAACCTATTGCGATTCATTTTCTGTGTTTGTATTTTCATGTCAACATTTTATTGAAAAAAAAGGCAAGAACATCTAAGGTTAATATCTGAAATATCTTCCAACTGCAGTAATTGAAAAACACCTAAATACTACAACGTCTCATGTTGGAAAATCTTCCTCCGTTTGTCGCGGGCAAAGCTTGCCAGCTTTCCAAAACCCCCTTCGGAAGAATTGGATTCCTCGCGACTTCAAAGAGAGCCGGCCAGTCTGCTCACTGTGAGCACAAGATGTTTGTAAGTTGGTATGTGTAGTAGTGTGACCAGAATTTAGGTTTTTGGGTAAATCTGCCAAAGAGAATTTCATACTAGTTACTCTCAATTCTTTGTTCTGATAACGAGTTTACAACAGTCATGAAGAATTTTCTATAAGTTGGGGGGGGGGGACACAAGGCTCATTGCAAAGTTAACCTGCCAGATAAAAATTTAATCAACAGCCGTCAGTATTGTAATATTACACGCGTAAAACATTTCATGGAGGCGGCTACAATACAAACAAATCAAAACCAAAAAAAACCCCCAAAAATGAGTACAGTGCTGCATGTCTTGTTTTTAATTAAAAAATTTTTTTTATACATCTGCAACAATGCAGACAACTGGACAGAGAAAATTTACGAGTTGGAGAAGGAGGATTGGTCGCCTCATGGGGAGTATGAAGGAAAGGTCAACAAGGCATTGCGAAAGCCGTAGCGGATTCGTAATGGATGTAGTGCGAGGAACCATCGACCCCAGCCATCCGTTTTCAAGTTGGACATCGATCACATGATGGCCGCAGGAGCATATTTCAGGGCGATTCAAATTTGACCGACAATGTTTTCATCAAAGGCAGAGTAAGGCGTGTGCATGAATTCCCGAGTTCACTTGCAAGGAAATGTGGTAGTGGTTGCTGAACAATAACCGCAGTCACGTGTTTTCTGCTATGACGCATATGTGCTGAAAATGAAGATGCGAGCAAGTGAGATGATTATGAAATTATAATATTCATGATTAATTAAGTAAAGATTGAAATTTCTGGTTAACAACTTTAAGCCTGTTGAAATTTAGATAACTGCTTGTGCAGTTGATGACGGTTGCCTGTCAAAGACATCCATTATTAATGGGCACCCTGGATTTAAAAAAAAAATCGATAAACGAATGAGGTCCTGCACTGGCTCTGTACTTGTCTTAAAAACTACACCGAAGGCACCTGATTGTTTCCACTCACGTGGGATGAGTGTGTGTCCAAGGTTGGGGAATACCTGGAAAAGCAATCCAAGTATCGTTGTAGAAATGTAAGCAAAGCTTACATACAAGAACAAGCAAAAGTCCAGGTCAAATATCAAGCACCCTGGTGCACTTAGACAGCAGTGTCCTCGATAGTATGCCTGGTGTTGGCTTCATGGTTATGGTGGCTTTGGCTTTGGATCCAAGGGTCCTGAGTTCAAATACTGCTCAGCTGTTGAATTAACACCGGGTGGGGTTAACTCTGCCTGTCATCCTTCTGACGTCGGCAAAATGAGTGCCAGCTTGCTGGTATCCTGTATCAGAGTGGAGACCCATCCAGGATTGTGCCCACTAGTCAAAGAGACTGCTTCGGCAGCACCAACGCTCTGCACAAAGTATGGTCCCGATCTCCTCCTCCTCCCCCTCCTCCTCCTCCTCCTCCATGGTACCGACAAATGATGTCACGAATACCCATCATCAAAGGATAATGCAGATCTACAGGTCTTATTTCATGAACATGCAGACAGTCACCATGTTATGGGTGGGAAAGCCATTGGAAATATAATACTGTACTCTATTTTTGAGTTTGTCTGAAAAGCCAAGTCTTGACCAAGTTTTTCTCATTCCCTCTTTCTCTTACAGCAGATGATCAACTTGTGTTTAAGGAATTGTCGACAGATAGGAAGCGGTGAAAAGTTTTGGTTTTTGGACAAAGGTGACACTGCCTACATCGAAACTCCACAACCTTTATCAAAGCAGATATAACGACAACAGCACTAGATATAGCGCATACCTCCACCAGGCTGAACAGTTTATGTCTTATATCCCACAGAGAGGCCAGATCTGGATCCAGACCTGGACTAAAATCGAATCGTCTTGTTCTTGTCAATTACCCACCTTATCCACCTAGTTTCGTCATAATCCATCCACATCTTTTTGAAATATCGTGCTTAATATCGTTTTTGGCCCCTTCTCTCATTGGTGAAGAATCACTTAGGGAATTAAAAAAAAACACAAACTCTTGTATCCGGATTCAGATCTTCAACAAAATCGAATCAATTCGTTCTTGTCACACACCCAACCTGTCCAGCAAGTTTTGTTTGAATCCACCCACAACTTTTTGAGATATTCTGTTCAGACAGACGAAACACATGAAGACATAATCTCTGTCCACCTTCAGTGGTGGAGGTAGTGAGTTGTTCCCTTAAAAATAACTTTAACACAGGAGTTGGCCATTAGGCCCATCAAGCCTGATTGCAACCGATGGTTGTTTGTTGGTGTTCTACATCCTTTTTACCTTCTACGTCCGACGTGTCACAAGTCTACAAAGAGCTTCGCATGGTTGTTGTTGTTGTTGTTGTTGTTGTTGCTTTTGTTGTGGTCCTTGTTGGGAGTCGATTTTTGAAATGTGCACCCATTAGTCGAACAGTCGCCGTCGCCGGACCCGACAATATTTGTCGCTTGATTCCTCCCACCATAACACCCAGACAAAATAGTATGGCCGCCATCTTGGTTTTCTGGTGGGCCTAAGGCTTCAGGCCTGAAGGCCTCTACTGATAATACGCTGTCCGGGTGTGTTGACCCAAAAAAAAAATCAGTGGAAATTTGACGTGAGTGTTACGATCACGACGAGGGACCCCGGAAAATCTAATCATACGTCGAAGAAAAACAATGAGTAAAGTTTAATCAAGTCCATCAGCACGCACGGTATGCATCTCCCAAAAGCCGTTCCTGTGGTCATTTTATTTAAACATCATCTGATTTCCATCAGCTTTGTTACTCACGGTGCGTTCTGCATGCGTCTTTTGTTACCTCTTCCCCAGCTGAGTAAAATTGTTTCACCTCTTTGTGAAAGCCTTATTGTTAAATTTCGTGTTCTTTTTGAAAGTTTTCCCCATCAACTTTTGTGAACAATTTATTTGTTCTTCGTAAAATAAATGTACAGTAAACTAAAAGCGTGAAAGAGAGGTCACCATGTCAAAAATTATGTAACACTCGTGGGGGGAGGCGAGGGGAGGAGAGAAGGGGGGAAGGGGAGAGGTTTATGTCTCAATGTTATGGAGTGTTACGGGGGGGGGGGGTTCAGTAGTTAACCAATGGTTAATAACACTATTAACCAATGACGATTTCGTTTACCTCTATAAGATAGTCAGTTTTTGCGTTCACATCTTACATAATAAAAGCAACATAAAATAAATTTGGGAAAATTGTAGTGTGTAGTGCTGTCTTGAATTTATATGACAGGTTCTGACCACAGCGCAGTCATTCTAATTAATCAAGGAAGCAGCACATAGCATTTTGGAAGACTTGGCATGACTCAGCCAGGATTTGAACTTCCAACCTCCATTTGAACTGCCAACCTTCCAGATTTGAATTTCCAACCTCCATTTGAACTGCCACCCTCCCAGATTTGAACTTTCAACCTCTATTTGAACTGCCAACCTCCCAGACTCAAAGCAGAACCTCTAACCATTACACCATTCAATTCGAGTGTTCCACGGACAAGACAAGCTTTACCACAAAAATTAAGTTTACATTTCAAACCGAAAATAAGAAAATAAAGAGTGAAGATAGCATTAGGTGGAGAATCACACATTAGAAGGTTCTGGTTCTGATTCTGATGATGTACCATACTCTGTTACAAAGCCTCGGTTCTGCTGAAGCAGTTTCTTAGCAAGGGTTATAGTGGGTGGTTTGCCATTGCCTTCCCAGCAGTAGTTAAGGCAGGAATTTGGAATTTGGCCAGGGTGCCGGCGATAGCTCACTTACTCTTCGAGAAGGACACTCACTAATGCTGGCAGACGAAATTCCCCTTTAATGTCCATCCGAGGAACGACACACACATTGATTCAGTGAAGCACCAGGATGACAGTTGATGGCTGGGCCGAGATTATAACGCAGGCAAGACAGTTTGGAAGTGAGTAGGCATACCTCGAGGCCATCCTACCAGCCCTATTAGAAGGTAGAAGACCAATAAGCGAGTGTCCTGTCCTGTGGGGTGATTCAGTCTTTTGTCCTCTCATTAGGAAATGCTGGTGACAACCAGAGCTTTAGACTTCACCAAGCTTCAAAGGTGAGCAGGATGGGGTACTTCAGTTAAATTACGCAGTGAAGAACTCTTTATTACATGGAATAGTGTAGAATGACTTTCATGCAACGAGCAACAAAGAAAGAACTGAACTCTGCCAGGTTAGCAATTCTGCTCAATGTTTGTCCTGTTTGACCGTTAAACAAAAACGCCAACTATACTGCGTCTCTAAAGGTGCTGTCACACCTTGACGACTTAGCCAGCGTATGCTGACTTATGAAAAATTTCTATAAAACGCTGGCACACGTCGAATACGTTATGGGTAAGTTTTGATAACATTAAGAGCACGCTGAAAAACACGGCCATACGTCGTAGTATGCTGGCTTTCATCGTTGTACTTTACGGTTGTCCTAAAATTTTAGCATGCTTGAAATTTTACGACGTATGCCAGCGTATGACTCACACGTTCCGCTACGCTGGCCATAAGTTGTAGGCACGTTGTGCGATCGTTGACACACATCGACACATGCTACTTGTAAGTTACTCATAAGTCGGAACACGTCGAGGTAATGCTTAGCGTACCCAAAACTTATTTCTAACCTATGAGTAACGTCCTTTGAACCTATGTGTAACGTACCTCCAACGCATATTGACGTATTTGATTGACGTCTTCCGGACGACCACAGAACTTACTGAACGTGTTTCTAATTTACAGCCACCATATAATGGCGTATTGGCAGCGTTTAAAAAAAACAAAATAACAACAATAACTTCCGATATTTCGTCACGTGCCGTTACGTCACGTCCGATTGCCTCTTCAGTTTGTTGTCTTATTCTTAGTTCCTCCTCTGTGAATATTTTCTGTTTGAGGATATTGTCACGTCGACGTCAAAACTTAAAAGCAAATGTCCGAATATATATTAAATTAAAATTCGAGATAGACTATAAAAAATAAATAAGAAAACAACAAAAACAACAACTTCAGATATTTTGTCACGTGCCTTCACGGAGCCAAGGAGAAAAAAAGAAAATGTGCCTTGACGGAGAAAATAAGTTTCGGATATGCTAAACACTACCTCGACGTGTTTCGACTTATGAGTAACTTACAAGGAACTTGTGTTGACGTGTGTCAACGATCGCATATCGTGCCTACAACTTATTCCCAGCGTAGTGGAACGTGTGAGCCATACAACGAGTATGTCGTAAAATTTTCAGCATGCTTGAAATTTCATGACGTACTAAACGTACTACGACGTATGACAGTATACTTCATCGTTTTTCAGCGTGCTCTTCCCGTAAACCAAACTTACCCATAACATATTCGACTTGTGCCAGCGTTTTAGACACATTTTTCATAGGTCAGCATACGCTGGCTAAATCGTCAAGGTGTGACTGCATGGTTGACACTTCCAATTTTCAGGCGGTTATGATTTAAATCGGCGTGCGGCAGGTTTATAACAGGCTACGCCACGAGTTCGTCGGCGATACGTGCAGCGCGCTATGCCTAAGTTAAACTATCCTTGGGCATAGGTTGTGAACGCCGCCAACACGCTAATCATTTGTTGGTATAAGTTATCTATAAGACAACGAAACGTTCTGTGCCCGTTACTAATATGTTATGCATACAACCAACACGTTATGAATACGACCAAAACTTTTATAAAAAAACATCAAAATTTCAGCATACGCCAACGTTTTACATACATTTTTATACGTTGCCATTGTTGGCTAAATCGTCAAGGTGTGACAGCGCCTTAACAAAGGTTGATTGATCGATGAATATTGAATGATTTATTCAGTGGTTTTATTAGTCGCCTTCCGGTTTCACAAGGCCAAGAAGTTTGCTCTCGGTCTGTCCATCCCACCTGCGGTTTGTTTTCAGACTTTTTTTCCCATTACTCTTTAACATATTCAACTGAAACTCGGTACATTGCTTTATTATGATAAGATACAGAAAAAGTTCGAGTTTCAGGACGTTTCATCATTTTTTTAACAGAGTTATATGCCCTTTTTAGACCTCGAAAATATCACATATTATACATGGGTCAGTGTTCCGTTGTCTCGACTCCACCACAATTAAAATCATGCTCCGCCATTCCATGAAGCAGCACAGATCAGCAGGTTTTCGGGTTGTCCATCCATACGTCCGTCCGTTTGTCCATACCTACGTCCATCCGTGATAATTTTCTCTGTTGTCTCTGCAACCGCTTATCCGATTGACACGAAATTTTCACCATATGTGTGACTACTAAAGTAGAATATTTTAATGATAATTATGACGTTATATGTCACGTGGTGCGGTGGCCATGTTGGAAAAAAGAAAAAAATTCGACGTCTGTATCACCAAAATCACTTCATGGGAAAAAGTGAAACTTGGTGCACGTGAGGTACTCCCCATGGGAGAAAAGTGTGATTTTTTTATTGATGATGTCACATGTGGCTTCGCTGTGACATCATCATTACATACATCAAATGCTTTATCCAATCAGTGTGAAAAATTTTGAGGCTCATCTGGGGCTAAATTGTATCAGGGGGAAAAAAATTGATGATTGTCATCAATCACATGGTTCGGCAGCCATATTGGTTTTAATATAAAAACCTTCTAAAATCTTCTTCAAAACGGCCTTACAGGTCAAGGCGAAACTTTACAGGTAAGATCGCCCGTCTATGAGGAACAAAAAGTTATCCACCTATGATGTCATTGGTCACATGGTTTGGCAGCCAATATTTGATTTAACCTAAAATCTTTAAAAAGCATCTTCTCCAGAATGGCTTTAAAGATCGGGTGAAACTTCACACACTTATTCACCAAGTCTTGGGACTACCAGGGTGTTCGTGAAAAAATTAATAGGTCACATGGTCTGGCAGCTGTATTGGATTGAACGAAAAAAAAAAAATTCTTTCTCTTGAACCGCTTCATCAATTGAAATGAAATGTCACAATTATGATGTAGTTGTCATGGGGAATACATGTTTTGAATTTCAACCATATCGGAAGCATGGTCTGGCAGCCAGAATTATTTAATATTTTGAATCTGGGTTCATGAATTCAAATCAAACTTGGTACAAGTATGTATTATGATGTAATAATGTGGGTGGAGGCATATCTGGTGACACCACAATGTCGACGTGTGCCCTTCTAGTTTTTAGTATGAAATAGGCAAAGCCGAGAAACAAATGAAACACGGTGGTTCTGGAGAGGTTCTTCCTCTTCATTTTGGTTCCTGTATCGGCTCAAGCGTGCGTTGAAGCAAACTAATTTTCATCTCTGGTTTGTTATCCTAGTTGTCTTTATTGTTGGTTTCTAGTCTACAAAATACATCAGTTCATGAAAATTGCTTTTCCTTTTATTTTGCCGAATGGAGCCAAACATGGTGAATTATTGGGTTTCTTCTATTTTATTTTGGTTCCAGTATGGCTTTGGCGTGTGTTAAAGGCAAACAAATTTTTATTTCCCGAACATTCATTGGAGCCGGTCGGGGGCATCTATTGCAAATCAATTCTCTCTCTTATTTTATACCGTAACTAGAGAGTTCAAAGAACACCTTACTCCACACTCTTGTGAAAAAGGACATGGGAAGGGCCTTTTGAACTCTTGATTTGTGTTTCTGAGCATGATCTAAATTTCCTATGAGCTCCAATATCGTCTGAATCTCGATATTCCCCATCTCAGATGCAGAAAGCATGCGCAGCACATTTGATTGGTCGAGATGGCATCAAAAGGCGTAATATTTCGTTCAAGTACTGCATACCTGGAGGATTTTGGAAGTGACAAGAAGATGATTTGTGTTCTACATTGTTTAAGTATATAATTCAATTGAGATAAAATGAATGTTTTAGAGGTTGCGCAATAGAAACATTTTTTTGGAAGTTTACTAACGTTGGTGCAGCATCTTTTACACCACCTGATTTAACACATTACACACATTAGTTCTTCGTGCCTGTTGTTTGTCCTTTATGATGTTCTTAAAAACAGTAAGTTTCCCTTTTGGAATGATGAGTACCAGCAATGAGTACTACTGCTACCTGTAAACTGGTACTCATTTTTCAAACCTTGGAAGGATGACACCTGCGTCAACACAACTGGTTTTCATTCAATGGAATGACAGCAGCTTGAACTCAAGACCCTAAGATCTTAAGCCAGCCAACCAAATCGTTAAGCCAGCATCAGGCTTCTGCCTGTGGTATGGATTCAGAACTTTTCCACCTAACGCATAGTTATCAACAGTTTCGTAAAACAGGAGTGTAGAGGAGAATCGAACAGTTATCAATGTGAATAAAGGAAAAGATTGGTTATTTTAACAAAGTATTGGAATACAACTGGGTTCCAAGAGGAAAATTATAAGAAATTTGTCTTGTAAGTGAAATCAGCCTTCAAGGACAGTGTCAAAAGGCCCTTGGATGGCGATGGCAGAGAGTTTAGCAATGAGGAACCAAGTGGCAGTCTCTATTAAAACAAACAAACAAACAAAAAATATATATATATATCAGGGTATAAAATAAATCTATATGTATATTTTTAATGACTATAAAATTTAATCTTTTTTTAAAAATCAGCCAGACTATCCCCCCAAAACACCTTGATGTGACTCCTTGAGGTTCATGACTTGAGGGAACACGACCTCCAGTATTGAGGGAACACGAGGTAAAGAAATATGATGCGTGAACGTGGCACCTACTTTAGTGTCAGATGTAATAATGGATGATAACACGAGTTTGGAAGCTTCCAAGTTTTACTTTCTCGTAATTACTTTCTGGTTTGAAACTTTTCAAGTTTCTCTCTCGAGATTTGAAAAAGGGCTCACACCCCCGAAACACCACCTCATCTCTTTTTCACGAGGGTTCACATACCGGTCTGAACACTTGGGTGAGAAAATGCATTTGTCCTTCACTTTGCAAGTACAGATACATGCCTGATTTGTTCAGCTGTTTCTATTTGTTCCGGTAATAGTCGATAGTTCAATCAATGTAGAGCTGGATGATGTCTCTGTGTTTGGCTTACAACTATTTTATTTACCTACATTTATCAAGAGATGTGCTCAAACTGAAAGGTAAATTGTGTAATGACAAAAATAAAATTTATATTGATGTGATGAAGAAGAAGCAAACTTGTGGAATTCAAAGAGCGGGTATGGAGGAACCAATGGTCATGCTCGAGTGACAGACAGACTGTGGGAAGTATAGGCTGGTAAGGTAATCAGACGGAAGACCAAATGCTGCATTGAAGTCATCAAAAGGAACCTGAAGAAGTCATGGGCAAAGCTGGAGTCATCAGGAGGAATCTTATTGGGATTCGGGGTTTAGCCGCTACTCCACAACCCTCAAACCCATCCAGGTGCAGCCAAGTGGGCCTTACAGAAAACTTTGTGCAATAATTCACTTCTTTTGAACAGATAAAGAAAGAGAGAAAAATAGAGTAAAAGAGGTTAAAGAAAGTGAGATTAGAAGGAGTGTGTGGAGGATAGACTCCGTGGCGGTAATGGTTAGAGCATCTGCTTTGAGTCAGGAAGGTTAGTGGTTTGAACCCTGCCTGAGTCATACCAAAGACTTTCAAAATGGTATGTGTTGTTTCCTTGCTTGATGTTCAGCATTTAAAAAGGATAGAGCAGAGACAAACGATATGTTGTCAACCATTTCGCAGGCTTTGATGGGCTTCATGTTCTCCTTGTAAGGGAACTCGTATACAGGCATGAGATGACAGCCGTCCTTGCTTCCTTAAAGGTGGGCACACACTGACCAACCTGTCATTTTGTAGCAAGTCTCTTGGGGTTGTTTACAAATTATTCTTAAAATTCAGCTTCATACATTGGCAGACATTTTTTTCAAAACCACCACCTCTTGAACCCTCATACGCAAAGTATGTCACAGCAATGTCATGATGAAATAGAATGTGTTAATGAATTTGAAAGTGGGACGGGGTAAAACTGAAGAGGGGCATCCTCGCTTAGGAAAGGGGCACGGCTGCCATGTCCCATCCATCCCCCCCACCCTCCCCCCACCATGTACTGTGCATCTTATTTAAAGTTGCACCCTCTCTTGGATAATTATTCAGCAATGTCATATTGAAGTCGCTTAGGGACCTTTAATCGTCTTGGGGAAAGTTGGTTCAGCAGCTATGTCATCCTTGGCACAGCCATATACTCAAATTAAGGAATCCCTTTGCTATTGGAGGTTTGACAGTAGAGCTTTTGTGCATGCCATTGCCATCTTATCAGTTATCGCCAGTTGTTGTGGCATGGTTGCAACTTGTTCACAAATGCTGAACACGTTCTTGGTTAAGTGGAAGCCAAAAACTATGTCATATGTACCAAGTTCAGCGGGCTAATCCCGGGGCTGTCTTGGATGTCACCCTTGGTGCTTTCATCAGCGATCTGCTGCATCATCATATTTTTCCTCAATGTGCTGGTATACTGAGCCATTATTTTAGGAGAACTCCCAATGAAGACAGTAAGCTCCCCCATGCAATCCAATGCATTCCTGATCAGCTTGCTCTTCCTTGCCAATGATTGTCGGGCTCAATCAAGGCTATGATTTGCAGAGTGCAAGTCGAGAGCAGAAGGAAAATGTTCTTGCACACGAGCAGCCACCCCACCAGTGGAACCAGCCATAATAGCTGCACTGTCGTACCCAATTGCCATCTGCAGTTTTCCAACTTCAAGTTGCAATGATGCAAGATGCCTTTCGGAACAGAAGTCAATTTCAGCATTGGTTTTATCCAGCTCGCATATACCGATGAAGTCCTCATTTACCGCCATGTCCATCAGATTTATCCATCTCAATGCACAGGAAAGCTGTTCTTTATTGCAGATATCCCTGATTAATCTGCTATCAAACTGAAAAGTTGAGACTTCCACACATCCTCGAGGATTGACCTGGGAACTGTATTCCCTAATATTTCCATCAATTCATTGATGATGTCCTGGCTCAGGTATTGTCCAACTTGAACCCACTGCTGCAGTTCAGGTACATTCTCGGCTCTCATGAGAAGAACTGCTGGAAGTTACTCTCTAATTTGGAATGTCATTACGTGATCAGTAAATACCAAGACCTTGATGTGCCAGGTATCTCAAACGAATCTGCTTGAGCAGCATCAAATGGCAGGTTTCTTGTGCCTTTTGTAGTTCTTGATTCAGCTGCATGGCTACGTCTAATTTTGGATCATTGAAAAGTCGCCTTTGGATAAGCAATAACTAATCCATGGATATCTAGTTAAAATTGCTGATGGGAAAAGTATGTTTCTGATTTTACGTGAGTCTTGATTTGTTTTGCCAATGTTCGCTTGAAGTCATCAGCCGTTGGATGATGAGGCCTTGGCTAGATATAGCATTAGGCTTGACGTGACCGCGGCAGCTCTGTTGTAACCTCCATCAATTCTTACTGCCTATTTTTTGTCTTTGGATACTCTGTCGAGGCTTGTAGTCTGGTAACTGACGTCTCACTGATGTGACCGACAGATACTCTGTCAAGGATGACTGATGGCCTTTCTGGGCTGACCGTCAGCTCTTGAGCTCTAACTGTTGGCTAAACTGTTCCCATCTGGCAGTTGGTTCTTTTGGTCCATTTTTCCGGTTCTTTGGATATGATTGACGACTCTTCTGGGTTTGTTACCATTTTCAGTGGATTCTTCGCTGGATTGGAAGAACTTGTTCCCAGCTCTGTCTTTCTTGGATATTGTTTTACAGGACCAGTAGCTGGCCTGAGCGGATTTTTCTCTCGGGAAGCCTTTGAGAAAAATATTGTCAGTTTGGCCGTCTTGCAGGTAGCCTGCTTGAGTTTGTCATCATTGTGGTGTTGCCTTCTGTTTGCATGGGTCATAATGAATCATCACATGCCTGCGATTACACAACATGTCAGATTTTGTTTCTGACATTTTCAGATAATCAGACAATCATATCCTTCAATTTTAGCCCTCATTCTTTTTTCCATTTTTCCTAACTTTAGAAAAATTCGACATTTTCATTTTTGGTTGCTTTAAATGCCAGCCAAAATGATTGTATTGTTGATGACATCACAACTCTCCAGCCAAAAAGAAAACATACAAACAAAAAAAAAAAACAATGGGCAAAGTGCCTCTTACCACTCCCCCTCCCCCACTCCCCAATTACACCACCCCCATTCCTTGGTACATGTTTATATCTGAAAATGTTGTTAAAGGTGGCATGGTTCAAGTTTTACAGGTTTACAGGTTTTACAGGTTCAAGTTGCAGGTCGAGATTCAATCCTTGGCGAGACAGCTTAAAGGAATGTTAGCATACCTCTCGGAGGTGAGTGTGCGTACCTCGAGGAGACGAGTATGCGTATCTCTTGGACCAAAGCCATCCTGTCATCCTAAGTTTAAACTGCAAAAGTTTCAGTTTTTGCCAGCTTTATGAGATGACATAACAAATATTATCTTGGCAGTGACACAAGAACATGAAATTGATTGATTGCTGCACTTAGGATGGCAATTATTCAAGCCATCAAACCAGAATTGAAAGTTTATTGCATACAATATCTTGACATAAGAAGCCATTAAGCAATAACGCTTGTGTCCAATCCAAATATCATTAATTTGATCTTTTTCAAAACTAGAATCAAATTTTTTCTTTGTTTCGCCATCTCATTTGGCATTACATCTGTAATAATGTACTGACAATTCCTGTGATTGAACAAGGAAACTTAGATATGTCAAAACAACCTGTAGTTCCGGTTGAGAATTGAAGAAGGTATTCAGGATTTTTTTTTTAGTTTTGTTGAGGGTGTGGAAGGTATTAAGGAAGGAACTGATGATGTAATTGTAATCAGTAAGGACAGCAAGAAAATAGAATTTCAGGAAGAGAAAAGTTAAATATATTCTATGCCAATGCCAGAAGTTTAAATAATAAGATGGAAGACCTTGAAGCCAAAGTAGATAGCGAGGAGTAAGATATAGTTGCAGTAAGTGAGACATGGTTTAAGGAGAACAGCAACTGGAGGACAGGATTGGAAGGATACAAGGTGTATCGGTGTGATGGGAAGGAGAGAATAGGAGTAGCAATCTGGGTAAAGGACAGCATTGCATCAAGAGAAAGGGGTGACATTAAGGAAGGAATAAATGATGAGGATTCTGAACGGGTAGAGATTAGAGATTGTAAAAACAGTAAGATACTGGTAGGATGCTTTATAGGGCTCTGGGTGGGAAGGAAGAGGAGGAAGGAGGAGGACATGAATAATTCAAAAGTGCACGTGGTCAGGGAAGAGTATTGATTATGGGGGATTTTAACTTTCCAGGGATAGATTGGGTGGAGGAACAGGGAAGGGCAGAGTAGATGAGGATTTCCTAGTTTTATTCCAGGATTGCTTTTTAACCAAGTTTGTAGATAAGCCCATGAGGGGTAGTGCAGTGTTCGACCTTCTTTCCATTAATGATCCCAATATGGTGGAGGAGGTGGAGGTCAGGGAGCATTTAGGATCAAGTGATCAGAGCATTCTGTGTGCAAAGATTCTGTGAAGGGTTAGAGTTCAGGATAGTAGAGCGAGGCTATTGGATTTCAGAAATGTAAAGGTTGAGGGTATGAGGAGAGAGTTTGGTGATGTAGATTGTCCTGTTAATGGCTTCTCCCAATCAGGATCAGAGAAATGAGAAACCTTTGAGCAAATGTGTAGAGTGCAGAAGAAGTATATTCCAATGAGGTGTAAAACTAGAAGCAGGAAGAGGCCAGGGTGGTAGAGTCATGAGATAAGGAATTGTATTCAGGAGAAGCAAAAGGCATTTATTAGGTTTAATAACAGGACTGGAGATACATTTATATTAGTGGAGGAGTAAATAGAGGCAAGTCCCATAATAAGAAATGTCAGAGTGTGTGTGTGTGTGTTTTTGTCTGTGTGTGTGTGTGTGTGTGTGTGTGTGTGTGTGTGTGTGTGTCAGTGTGTGTGTCAGTGTGTGTCAGTGTGTGTATCTCCTCCATAACTCCAAAATCATGAAACCCCATGGCCCAAAACTTTGCATACATACTAAGGGAACTCCAAGAGACTGCATGAATGAAAATTGGGTATTTAGGTAAACTTAAACACCTCTTTTAAAGATAACTAGCATATAAGACCCATCGCTTCGCTGATGGGAATTCCAATATTTGCTGGACTGGCTAATCGATGAGACAAAGACAAAAAAAGAATTTCTGGGAGATCCTGCCGTCCGTGTGGGGATAACCAGTGTCACAAGTTGGCGTTTACAGTTTCGCCATGTGTGCCCATGTGTTTTTTGGGGGTTTTTTTTGCTTCACAAACCTTCCTGAGAGTTCCCTAAATCTACCATCGTTAGATTAATTGACATCTGTTAATATGTCCTCAAGTTATTACATGACAAACAGACAGACAGACAGACACTGCTAATTTTGTTATATAGATTAATGGGGTGCTCATCATCAAAAAACAAAATAAGGCTGATACGATTCTGTCCTTTTTTCTGCATTTTGAATGTTCTATGCTGTTAAGGTGTCTAGGGGTGTGTTCAGTTACAAAGAAGCAAGCTAGCGCTTTCCAAGCCAACTGTCCCTTGTCAACGGTTTTGAATGGAGTGCTTGCTTGAGTGATTAAGCCATGGCAAGATCAAATTTGGTGTTATGTGACCGATATCTTTAAGACAGTAACTCACGAGAGTCAGGACAGGTATAGACCTGTTCGTTTGACTTTAGTTGCAGGGAAAGTGTTGGAGACATTAAATAGGGGCCAGATGAGAAACCATTTAAATAAATACAAACTACTTCAAGGCAATCAGCATGGATTTACAAAAGGGAACTGTTGTTTAACAAATCTTTTAGAGTTCTATGAAGCAGTTTCTCATTGGATGGATCATGGAAAGGCAGTGGACATAGTATATCTAGACTTTAAGTAGGCATTTGATAAGGTCTCACATCGGAGGTTGTTTGCCGAAGTGAGGGTTTGTGGAGTGGCTGGTCAGGTCGCTAATTGGATTGCAAACTGGCTTAGTTATAGGAAGCAAAGAGTGGCTGTGAGTGGGAGGATGTCTTGCTGGTAGGATGGAAGTAGTGGGGTATCTCAAGGATCAGTACTATTCAATATTTACATCAACAATTTGGATAATGGGGTAAAGAGTAGGCTTTCCAAAGATGCAGATTATACGAAGTTTGGAGGTAAGGTAAATAAGAGGGAGGAGGTGATCGGATTCAGGAAAGTCTAGATACTTTGAAGTATCAGATTATACGAAGTTTGGAGGTAAGGCAGATAAGAGAGAGGAGGTGATCGGATTGAGGAAAGTCTTGGTACTTTCATCGATTGGGCAAAATATTGTCAGATGCAGTTTAACATAAATAAATGTAAATTTCTGGGTAAAGATGGGGACAAACAGGAGCAGTGGTAAGTGGGACCTTGGATTCCAGTGTGAAAGGCTGTGCTGGCTATATTCGTGCATGGTCGGCCGAACAGTCACACCCTTTCTGCTCAGCGTTTAACTCCCCCCTCCACCGAGACATCTACAACCTGCCATAATCGGCCTGGGCTCCCACCTCATGGACATTTGAACCATGCCTGTCAGGACGATCGAACCATGTCAAGGTTCCTACCACCTGAACCAAGCTATGTCCTACTAGATCCAGTCTTTAGTATTTCAGTCTTGTCTGACTCTCTCTATTGTCTATCTACTGAGGTGTGTCTGGGGCCTTCAGGTTTAAATTGATAAGGATCTGCCATTTGTTCATTGCATTGGGTAGAATTTTTTTTTTAATTACTACTTGTTTCTTTCTGTATTCCCGTCCTGTGTTCCAATGCACCGTTATAAAATCACTTTGTCTCTGAGCGATTTGAGTGTCTCTGATTGATAATTTCGTGATACATGTCCGTTGAAGAATAGATTGGGTCTGGGTGATTACTGATTAGCACGTAGGACAGGACCGTGCCTACTTCTGGTGATTTCACTCATGTCGCTATTAGTGCAAATGGACGCACGGCACCAATTTATTAGTTCAGTTGTTCCATTGGAGCTCGGTTATTGGCTCAGGTGTTCTAATTGGACTCAGTATCATGGAAAACAGGCCCATAATCCAGTTTTGAACATCAAATTCTTCTGGTTCGTGGACTTTCCATGTGGATGCTGAAATCTGCAGCTGCTCATTTTCACCTCATTAAAGCTGAGTTTTCCGAACCGGATTACTCCAGTTTTGTGTGCGTCATTCATCAAATTGTTGCTGGTTTGTCCCATTGCAATATTTCTTGTTAATTCATTCATTGTTTTGTGCTATGTGTTTGTTATTGCCAAGGCCCTAATGACCTTTTTTCAAGGTCTGAATCAGATAGAAAGTTTGCTCTAACAAGTCAGTCCTGGGTCTATTCCTGGGTACTCCGTTTCTATTTCCTCAACTTTATCCTTTCTTATTTCCTCTCCTCGTTTCAAAAAATGGGAACAAAAAAAACAAAACACTTAATTTAATTTCACCCCATAACGATTCTCATTTCTTTTCTGGTTTTACATTCCCTCCACTCCCTCTTCTCACCAAACATAATCTACATTAAATATAAACGCTTCTTTAAAAAAATTAATTTTAAGAATACATTTCAATCCTTGTATCCCCTTCGCAAATGCTGCACATGTTCTGCTTCATCATTATGATACATGTCTATTTTTCTTCTTCAAAAGGATTATTTTTTTTGAGGTTTTTGTCTGCTCTGCAGCTCATCCAAAAACCTCCCAACTCCACCCCCTCCCCACACCCCTGCTCATACAGTGCAGAATTTCCTCATGCGTTTAACAAGCATTCTAATCCCCCATCCCATTATTTTCATCTTCATCTATAAAAATTGGGAATATGGAATCAGGAAAAGCAACCACCCCCACCCCACCCTCTCAAAGCTTCATGCCCCCCTTTCGGTCTCACTCCTTACCTCATCCTCTCAATGTTTCCCTCTCATTGCACTCCCTAAATGATTTCCCCTCACTCACTCTCTGAAATGTTCCCCCACACTGCACACACTGAAAGCTCCCCCCACACCACACACACCCTCAAACCTTCCCCCTCTCCACACCACCCCCACCCCCAAGATTCATATTGCCCCCCAAAAATCACCTCTCCCATTCTGCACCTCCCAATGCTTCCTCCTCCCCCCCCCCATCTCTAACTGTGTGGACATCCAGGGTCTTTGCCCGAACCTGACAAGATCTCACGATCCAGGCCGCGGCCGATAAACCATACATCATCTGCTTAATAGAATCTTTCCTCCCACAAGATGTCCCCGACTCCTTAATATCTCTCCTCGGTTACGGTCTCCTCAAATTTAATTGGCCTGAACTACTCTCTGGCGGTGGAGTTGCACTTTATATCAAGAACTCAATTTCTCACTGTCCCTGTACTGACCTTGCACCTCCCAATCCTAAGGAGTATGTCTGGCTGCTGTTGTGATTGGCACTACATACTGCATAGTGACCGCTGAAGGTGGGGCTTGAGTGTCAGTTGCTTGAAGCCACGATGGCATTACTTACTGTGATAGCCCAGCATCATCTCTAATAAAGAACTTCATTCAAGCTGTGTCCTTATCTTACTACATGGTGGCACCAGCAGGATCTTGATGATCAACAAGTAATTTTACTTTTGGTCTTTTTTTCTTTTCCGAATTTGGACCTTGGCGGATCGCCACGGTGGCGGGTTTCATTTTTTTGTTGTTGTCCAAACAGGTCTAAGTTCTCGACAATGGTCTGGTCCAGCTCAGAGCTGGTGGAGACTTTCAAGCAACTAATTAACTTGGTGCTGTCAAACGAGGGCATTGACGGAAAGGCCAGGCAGGCCATCAAGATTCAGATTGCTGTGCGAGATGAAGGACTGCAGCATATCAATGCATTGACACTGCGCGAAGATGATAAAAATGATCTGGATATATTATATAAACTATTTGAGGATCAGTCTCTCAAGACACGCCGCTCTCTTGGGGTTATCCAGAGGTGACGCCAGTAACAATTTTTTTTGCTTTTGAAATGGGTTTCTCTGCATCCACTTGTCCGATGGATACAAAACTTTAAACAAAGGAAGGACTTCCCCATGGAGAATGTTTCATTGTTAACTCTGATGTCATTGGTCACATGGTATGGCAGCCATATTGGATTGAAGGAAAATATTAGGACATCATTTTGTTTCTGAAAAAGCTCAATGAAAAAAATTGAAACTTGGCACCTATCATCATCTCCCCATGGGATGCATAGAATGATAATGATGATGTCATCGGTAAGGTGGTATTCCAGCCATAATTTGTTGAATTGAAATCCTTATCCAAGAAATCTGAAACTTCATTGATCTGGTCTATGAATGGATGCGAGTAAAGAATTAAATTTATGACATTCATAATCCATGCCAATAAACTACATGACATTATTGGGTGCACGGACGATATGGGTATATAGGCCATAATAGTTGCGCATTCAGTAAACGATGGTATTTTTGTTCGGAATGAATACGCGAGTCGAGACTATATGCTCTACTAGTGCCGTTCGAGTTAACCTCCGCCATCTTCGAAGATGGATGGAGGTTACTGCTTTCACCCCTTTCTGTTTGTTTGTTTGTTTGTTTGTGAACAGTATTACGGAAAAACTCCTAGACGGATTTCGACGAAACTTGGTGGGGGGGTTAGGTATGGTCCAAGGATCATGCCATTAAATTTTGGACTTTGTCCCCCCCCCCCCCAAAAAAAATAATTGTTAGAGAAAATTTTTTTTTTTGCATTTCTACATGTTTTAAGTGATTTCCAACCCCCCCCCAATTTTTTTTTACCCCCCCAAAAAAGAGAATTTTTTTTTTTACATTTCTACATGTTTTAAGTGATTTCCAATCCTCCCCCCCAAAAAAAAAATTGTTAGAGAAAATTTTTTTTTTGCATTTCTACATGATTTAAGTGATTTCCAACCCCCCACCAAAAAAAAAGAGAATTTTTTTTGCATTTCTACATGTATTAAGTGATTTCCAACCCCCACCAAAAAATTTAGAGAAAAAAAATTTTTGCAACTTTTTTTTTCAACAAAATTTCGATTTTTTATTTGCATTTTACATGTTTTAAGTGATTTCCAACCCCCCCCCTCCCCCGACCCACAAAAAATGGAGAAAAGAACTATAACTCTGTCAGCACTGTTGACATCAATTCAATGAATAAGATACAAGGTTCACTTGAGTGACCCAGCAGTATTGGCGGCGGAGGTTTTGCACTCTCCCGAGTGCTCCCCCTCTAGTTAATACTTGTTTTGCAGGAACAGGCCATTTGGTACATCCTGCAACATCTCTGAAGGAAGTGCAAATTATACTGCATCGGGGAGGAATTTGAACAGGGTAGCAGCAGTGAACAGCCTGCTCATTTGGAAAGACACCAAAAGATTTTTTAATGTGCAAATCCCAATCATAAGGACGGTGTTCTCCTGAATGCAGCACAATGTACCAGAACGACAATTTGTTTTTTTCGTTAAGCACCAATGATTAATTGAGCCCCACCAAAGATGAGACAGTTCAACGGTGAGCATGCGATCAACTAATTCTATATCCTGCCTCTCCGATACAACCATGATGCACACCAGATCAGTCGCAAGTTTTTGCTTGGATTTGAGGCCATCTATTTATCATGGATACTAGCAAGTTGCCCATGCCCACGCAGAATTATAAGCGTGGTCGGAATGAAGGTGGCAAAACGAGAAAATGGCATCTTCTGTCAATCGAGCCGGCAAGCTGGGAGTGCAACAATTCACATTTATTGCCACGTCTGATGCAATTTAAATGCTCTAGTGGTGGCGAGGTGCTTCATTTGACGCCGTTTGAGATATGCAGCTGTTTGATATCTAGGGCCTGTAATAAAAATTTGTATAGGTGTCAAAGCCAGCGACCAATTGCAAATTTATAGCAGGAGGATAAAATATGGCAGAGAATTAAAAACAACCCACCCTTTTTCCCCCACATGCTTGACTGATGTCGTTTCCTTCCCTCCTTACTCCAATCTCCTCCCAAGCTTATTTCCCATTTCTCTGCACTCCTTCCTCACTCCCAATGAACCTGATTCCTCTCTTCTTTCCTATCATTCCCCCTTCTCTTCTTTTCTCCATTTTGATTTTCTCTCCAGTCCCTTTCCCCTCCCCACAGCCCTCCTTTACACCCCTCTGCCCCCCACCTATGCAAAAATTAACCCAATCAACCATCAGTTGGCTCCAACACTTTTTTTTCTCAAAGTATACTATTATTTCCAATATTTTCAAAACTCACCTCTATCCCAGGACTCATTGCAGAACAAGCCAGGATTTTAAATCACGTAGGCACAACATGAATGCGTAAAAGGAAGATGAGAGCTTCCAACAAAGAAAATCCTCTAACTCTCAGTTCCTTCTTTTCACTCTTTCCATCTGCTCTCACAATCATTCTCCATTCCGAGCATATTCCATCACTTGTTTTGCTTTCCCTACATCTCTTTTTCATCTGTCTTTAACTTCCTCTCTCAGCCTTACTTTAAAGTCCCTGCAATGACGTGTCAGGCAAAAGGAATAACCAGTTCCTAATCATGTACTGTCAATTACTCTGACGATATCTACACCGATATATAGTGTTATGGAAATGGCTAAAGTAATAATAAATATTGGAATAGATTATAATAATTATTTCATAGTGCATGTCAGAATAAGTGGCATGTAATTTATGTAATTAATGAGATGGTGTTGAATGAAGTGTTGGGAAAGCTCTTGTCCACCCTTCCAGAGTGCTTGTGTCTAATCCCCATCTTTCCATTTCATACACTCTGCAACATTCCCAGTGTAAATCTGTCTGTGTGTTTTTCTACGAAGCAGAATTGTGAGAAAGGTCATGGCACAATCTGATAAGAGGCTCCCATTATGTGTCCACAGCAAGCGAGGTGCGTGAACAGAAGATTACTGCCCCCCTCCCCAGCCAATCAGTGCAGGCATGGGATCGGCGTTGAGGAGATCCCACACTGGGTGAATATCCCACTGTGGTGTGCAGATCCTGCACTGGGAGAATATGCCACAATGACTATGTGGAGATCGTGTTGAGGAGAACACTGGCTATGTGTACATCCCATGCTGTGGTGTAGAGATCGGGCTGTGCAGAGAATCACGCTGTTTGGAGATAGTGCTGTGCTTTATGGTCCAGTGCCAGCTCAGCGAACAGATCCCACCAGTCTCTCTAATCTGTCTCATCAACATTCTGCTGTGTCCCACGTTTCCTGGATGAGTGAGAGGCCATCAAGTTAAATAATTAATTAATGGTGACATCATGGGTGTGAAGGGCAATTATTTTAGCTTTTAGCATTAATTCCGTTCATTTGGTTCAGAATTTTCACCTCTTCTCTTCTCCCCCCCCCCACCCTGTTTCTCCTTGCAATAAAACCTTGTTGATGAGAACCTGTTTTGTGGTCATTAACAGGATGTGGAACTCCAAGCGCATTTAGTCAATTGGGCAATTAAATACACATGCAGGAACAATTAGGACTGCACTCATTTAAGGCACCATTTTTCAGTGAGCCGCTGACAAGCTTCGCTTGGTTTATTCCTGTTGGCAGATTTGCTATGGCCACGTGGCTCTGAAACCACTGACATTCACAAAGGTTAAAGGTGGGCGCAGTGACCTCTCATCCCCTACCTGACGGTTCATAAGTGTGTTTAGAATGGTGTCAGGAGTCGGAATCTGAATTGCAGGGGGCCTTGTTGCTTTCTTTCAGGTCCATATCCCACTCCTGTCACCAGTGTTAGAGTCTCATACCATGGTGTCCTTCATGAAGAGCAGGCGAGCCATTGCTGGCACCATGGCCAAAATCCAAATTCCTGCCCTAACTACTACTGGTAGAGATGGCAAACCACCCAGCATGACCCTTGCAAAGAAACTGCTTTGGCAGTACCAACGTTCTGCAAAAGATTATGGTACATCAGATTGGATATGTATGTGTGTGTATATACGATATGTTGTTCTTATCTCGGCTGCTCCCGTTAGGGCTCGCCACAGCAGATCATCCGTTATGATCCGCATACTGATTTGGCACAGGTTTTAAGCCAGATGACCTTCCTGACGCAATCCTGGTCACCTCTTACGACACAGGGATAAGGATTGGGTTTCGCCATGATTCCAGGCTTCCCTGCACCCTCTCATAGCACGGCCCAGCGCAGAGCTCCCGTCCTCAAGCGATCCTCCAACCCAAGCCTCCGAGTAGCCGGATTACAGGCGCACGCCACTACGCCCGGTATGTGTATATCTAATGTATATATATATATATATATATATATATTTATATATATATATATATATATATATATATTTATATATATATATATATATATATATTTATATTTATATATATATATATATATATATATATATATATTTATATTTATATATATATATATATATATATTTATATGTATATATATATATATATATATATATATATATATATATATATATATATATATATATATATATATATATATATATTGTTGTGGTTGAGGAAATTCGCAAACCACCATTCAGGTCCCGTAGGTGAGATATCTCTGTAAGTACATGTGTAGTTAGCCCAAACCCGTTGTTTAGAGGGAATAAATGTGATTCATTCGGGCTGTGACCCTTTAAGATAGCCGTTTTTCTGTTCTATCTTTATTTTGAGCCAACCATGTCTCAACCGCCATCACACAACAACCACCAACCGCAACTCCGGTTCACAACAACAACAACGCCAACAGCCATGACCTTTACCGTCGGCTCGCTCCCGTAAACATCGCATCACCGTCATTCCAAGCGTCGCCATGGCCATCACCGCCACAATAAACCCTCCACCACCTTCACCTCTCCTCCTTCTGCCGCCATTCCCGCACCGTTTGTGGGCACCGAGCGTCAGGCTGTCCTGGCCTCGTGCGGGACGCGCGCTGAGCCGCGGGTGCAAAAAGCGGCCTTTCCGAGGAAAGGTCGGATCAGGAATGATACACGCCCACTTCTGTTCCGTCCAATCATTAAGCGCGGGGTGATTTGGCCCCGCCTCCAGGCGCGTCGGAGTAGAATCGATATATGCAAATTCGAGGATCAGGGGAGGTTCACGCCCACTTTTCCTCCGTCCAATGGGCGAGCGTGGCTCCGCCCCCGAGCTCATCCTGATCCGAAAATTTGCATATGGGTTCTCCTGCCGCACTATAAAGCGCCGAGCGCGGGATGAATTCAGTCAGTTTTGTTTTGGGTCGGAAGCAGTTGGAGGCAGTCGCAGTTTTGGGCGAGTTGGAGAAGTGTGGCGGCGGCGGAGTGTGGCAGCAGCAGTCAAGACGGGTCTGGAGGAGAGTCGGAGTCTGTCGGGGTTCGGAGTCTGTTGGGGAGCTGCAGAGAGGGGAAGCCGGGAGCGTGGTCGAGGTCGCAGTGGAGTCGCTCGTCGCGGGACCCAAGCAAGCCAGCTATCCTCTTTCCCCAGAGCATCAACAATTCCCCCCCCTTTTTCCCCCCCGCGCTGAGATAGTGCGGAAAGGGGGGCCCCGTTCCCACCCCATTCCAAGCAGTGCCAACGAAACCCGCGGAGGAGCGCGGAGTCGGGGCACCGCCGCGGCATTTGCGGCTCATCACAAGACGGGTAGGCTCCACCCGGTCTTTGCCCACAGCCCCGTCTGTCCCCTTGTATTTGAGGGTGGCCCCTTTCTTTTGCTTTTGAGTATATGTGTTGTCGGCGCTGTCTGTAAAGTAAAACTGTGTAAGTGTTGCCGTGTGCTCGTGTAGTCGGTAGTATCTCTGCATTGTTGTGTTTCTTTTGTTGCAATTGCTTTTGGTGCATAATTGTTGTAATTGTATATGTGTGCTATCCGTGTGCCGCGGAATAAATGTGCCTTATGTTGAACTGTTTTTCCCGTTTCGCTTCGTCTTTTCTTTAATTGAATCTCCATCTTACTTCACGCAAAGGGTTGGTAATGGGCTAAATACGCCCGATAATTAATCGGAACCGTCGAGGTTGACGATAACACCGCTCGGTTATCCCGATAGTACGGAACGGGTCGCTTAAAGTGGCCCGAGTCCGGAGTCGACCTGCGGCGAGGTGCGATCGCCCGGTCTACCCTCCGTGTGGGTACTGAGGTAGGTCGAATTTGGTGAACAACCCTGTCCCACGCGGGGGGCCGATTGGCACGATCGTGGTGAGGCCGAAAGGCCCACCCGTGACTAGTTCCCGGCGTTAGTCCGAGAGGGTCACGACGGAATTGTCCGTCCGGTGGGCGACGTGCCGCGATTCGAGTTACGTGGCCGCTCGCACGCCGGCGGGCGCGAATTCTCGACACTGGTGTCAGGTCGTGGGACACAAACTCATCCCCCTCCTCGCGGCACTGGTGTCGGAGAGCGGGAAAACGGGCTCTCCTGTCTCCAGCTAAATTCACGGGAATCGGTCCAGGGGTGAGAGGAGCGACCCCCGATTCCCTCCAAATTACGAGCGATTTAAATTAACCCTTTTGTCAGGTCAGGTTCGATCTGTGACCTGCTACAGGTACCATGTAAACCTGTACTAACCTGTTCCATGGTCGGGTTGTCGGCGACTAAACCGTCTCCCCCACCAGGTTTTCTGGTGAGGAGGGTGTTTGGATATGGACACCCAGCAGGATTAAAAACAAAACCTGTCAAAGGGCGGAGGAGCTCCTTGTGAGCCAACGGCCATCCATATCTAGTGCCCAACTGTGTCTGCGGACGTCCTCCTGCAGTTGGGTTACTTCTTATTAGGAGGTTGGTGGCAGGATTTGCACTCCGGCCACCGTAAAACCCTTCATTCCGCAAAACGCAAAAACGCCAAGAAATCTGAAAACCCACTCCGTGGGGGGTACCTTCTGTGCAGTTTCCCTTCGCAGGGCAGCTCACCGGATGGCGGGATTGGGGCAAAGCCTTCAGGACCCCCAATCTTTGATAGGAGGGAAACCACGGGGTAACATCCCTGGGTCAGATTGCAGGAGAGTGTGTCGGAGTGGTGCTGAGGTGTCGTCCACCAGACGGCGGTCTCCTTGGGTTAACCTGAGGCGGTCCCTTCGGGTGGGTGCCTGGAATGTCCTATCCCTAAGAGAGGATGATCACCTGTCTCTGTTATCATCTGAGCTCAAGCGTTTGGACATCGGGATTGCAGCTCTCTCTGAGGTTCGGAGACCGGATTGCGGCGAGATAATGGTGGGTGGTTACACCTACTATTGGTCTGGTCGCTCTGATGGTTACCATACCCAAGGTGTTGCTGTAGCTGTGTCCAATAAGCTGACCCCAATGATAATTGAGGTAACACCGGTCAACGAGCGTATTATGAGATTAAGGATTCGTCACTCCTTAGGTGTCATTTCCCTGGTCTCTATTTATGCTCCGACTGAGGCGAGTGATCTTACCATGAAGGACACATTCTACGCCACACTCGAGTCTGTGGTTGATCAGTGCCCCAGACGAGATACACTTCTAGTCTTGGGGGATTTCAATGCATCGACTGGAACTGATAGGGATGGTTATGAGGTGTGTGTTGGTCCCCATGGGTCAGGAACTATGAACCAGAATAGCACTAAGTTCCTTGACTTTGCAAGAAGTCATGGACTTAGGGTGGCTGGTTCATGGTTTCAGCGCCCGCAAGCTCATCGCTGGACTTGGTATTCCAACGCTGGCGGTGTGGCAAAGGAGATTGACCATGTCCTCATTGACGGTCGTTGGAGGATGATCCAGAACTGCAGGGTCTACCGGAGTGCTCAGTTCCTCAATACTGACCACAGGCTTGTTGTAGCAACTCTAAAGCTGCACCTTAAATCCTGGAGAATGGTACCATCCCAGCCTAGGCTGGATGTTGCCAAGCTCAGGGATGAGAGAGTAGCTGAGGAGTTTGCGAACAGGCTGAGTGGACACTTGGGGGGTCTGGGTGCTTTGGGGGTCCTGAAGAGTTGTGGAGCACCTTCAAGACCACCGTCCTTGATGTTGCCGGTGGATGCCTTGGAGTTCACCGCAGGGCAAAGAAGAATTTTGTCTCTCAAGGGACACTGGATACCATTGACCAGAGTCGCAGGGCCAGGCTGAATGGCAGAGCTGAGCTGTTCAGGGAGCTGAGGCGTAAAACTGTACGTGCACTGAGGGTGGACAAGGAGGCCTATGTGCGAGGAATCTGTGAGGGGGTAGAGCATCACCTGTGGACAGGTGATTCTCGTCCCGCTTACAGGGGAATTCGCGCATTACGTTCATCAAGCCCATCCCTCGGAGCACTGCAGTTCGAGCAGAGAGTGGTAGGCTCTTGACAGAGGAGTCTGAAGTGAAGGCCCGCTGGGCCGGTTACTTTGAGCGGTTGTACCAGGCTGATCCCCCAGCTGTCGAGTTGGACGTCAAGGGTGTTACAATCCCTGTTGCTGACCCTCGAATCAACTGTGGTCCACCATCGCTTGTGGAAACACGGGCTGCGGTGAACCAGTTGAAACGGGGCAAAGCTCCAGGGATCTGTGGCATCCATGCCGAACTTCTCAAGGCTGGTGGAAATGCTGCACTCGCGTCGTTGCATGCAGTTTTGTGCTCTGCCTGGAACACAGGCATCATCCCAACTGACTGGAAGAGGGGCCTTGTTGTCCCTCTCTGGAAAGGGAAGGGTGATCGCCAAGACTGCAACAACTACCGAGGGGTGACGCTGCTCTCAGTGCCGGGCAAGGTCTTTGCTCGGATAATTCTTGATAGGGTTCGCCACCATCTGCTTGAGCACCAGCGTCCAGAGCAGTCAGGCTTTACACCAAAGAGGTCAACGATTGACCGTATCCTTGCACTTCGTGTCCTCACCGAACGAGAGTTTCGGCAGGGGCTGCTTGCAGCCTATGTTGATCTCTGTAAAGCGTTCGATTCAGTGAATCGGGATGTCCTCTGGAGGATTCTTGGTCTTCGTGGGGTGCCACCAAAACTGATCGATCTGATGTCTGAACTCTACTCTGGTACTGAGAGTGCTGTGAAGTGTGGTGGTACCATCTCTGACTTATTTCCAGTTGTTACTGGAGTTCGTCAGGGGTGTGTACTTGCCCCCACACTTTTCAGCACTTGTATGGACTGGATTTTTGGGAGGATGTCGGAGAGATCAAGTTGCGGTGCATCGTTTGGCAATGTCAAGATCTCGGACGTTGATTTTGCAGATGATGCAGTCATCTTTGCGGAGACTTTAGACATCCTCTTGGGGGCCCTCGAGGTGCTGAATGAGGAGTCGGAGCCGTTGGGATTACGGATTTCTTGGGTCAAAACAAAGATCCAGGCTTTCGGTGACATCTTGGATGCTGCTGTCCTGTCTGTGTCTGTTTGTGGTGAGGATGTTGAGGTCGTGGATAGATTCACTTACCTTGGCAGTGATATTCATGTCTCCGCAGGTTGTGAGCCGGAGGTCAATAGACGTCTGGGTCGGGCCTGGGGAGTCATGGATTCACTGGATCATGGGGTGTGGCGCTGCCGGTACCTGTGCGGGAGGACGAGAAGTCCGAGTCTTCAGGTCCTTGGTACTTCCAGTCTTGCTCTATGGGTGCGAGACTTGGACTTTGACCAAGGATCTGAGACGGAGACTTAATTCCTTTGGTACCAGGTCTCTTCGGAGAATCCTTGGCTATCGCTGGTGGGATTTTGTGTCCAACGAGCGGTTGCTGAGAGAGACTCGGATGAGATTTGTTACCTGCATAGTCCGTGAGCGTCAGCTGCGGCTGTATGGACATGTGGCTCGTTTTCCTGACGCTGATCCTGCTCACCAGATTCTCTCAGCGAGGGAGTCTCATGAGTGGAGGAGGCCAGTGGGCCGACCACGTGCCTCATGGTTGCAGCAGGTTGACCATCATCTCAAGGAGATGGGGATGGGCCTGGCATCTGCCTGGGGGATGGCCAGACGGAGGCCCCTGGAGTACCGGCGGAAAGTGGACGCAGCGACGCGCTGTTCTGGCACATGCTCCCATACCTGACCTGACCTGACCTTTACGAGAGATAAGATGTCGTCTCAAGGCGAGCGGGGGCCGGAGGTATTAGAAATGGATTTAGAATGTGTAGAATCCATGGTCCAGGATGAAATCCCCGTGCAGGAAATGTTGGTTGTGCAGGAACACGAACTCCCCCAACTGAACCCAGAGCCCGAAATAAGTGCGGCGGCGGCCGCGGTGTATGACACCTCCCCTCCCCCTCTCCGCCAAACCCCCCCCCCGATCCTTGCCGAATCGGCTCAGCTGAGTGCACCCGACATGGCCCAGCTTTGCGCCATGCTGGCGGCAATGACAGAAAAGATGGATACAAACACAAATGAAATGAAAAACGAAATAAAAGGCATGAACGAAAAGATGGATACAAACACAAACGAAATAAAAAGGCATGAACAAGCAAATGAACGAAGTGAAGGCGAATATGGAAACAAACGCACTCAAAATGAAGGAAGAAATGAAAGAATTGCGGGGTGCGACGCAGAACATGGGCTGAAGCCTGCAGGCGGGCATAAGGGCAGTAACCGCGGAGCTCAAAATGGCGACGCCACGTGTGGGAGCGAACGAGCTGGGAGGGAGTGCAACGGCTGTCGGGCCCGCGGTGGAGGCGGGTAAGGAGAAAATAATTCGGGGGACGTGTTGGGCGAGAAGAGTGACGGTGACCGAGAGGGAAAAACTAATTGGGGTGACGGAGACGTGCACGAGGGAGATAACAAGGGAAGAGACGGAAATAATAGTTGAGACAAGGGAGATAACGGAAGAGACGGAAATAATAGAGACACGGGAGATGGGAACGATAGAGGAGAGACTGCATGATAATGACGGGGTTAGAGACGCGCACACACACACACACACACACACACACACACACACACACACACACACACACACACACACACACACACACACACACACACACACACACACACACACACACACACACACACACACACACACACACACACACACACACACACGGAGGAAGTGGAGGATAATGGGGGTGAGCTGGCGGACCGTGTAGGGACCCAGTGCGAGCAGCGGGATAGCCTCCTCCAGGAACGAGGGGAGGGAGTATGCCCCCTTGAGGCGAGTCACGACCAGGTGGGTTCAGTCGTGCTTTGCGAGGTTGAGGGGACGGGTGCTGTGGACAGGTGCACGGAGAGCTTGGGGGTATAGAGGCCCCGGAGACCCTTGTGGGGACACGAATCCCCAGTGTGGTTGTCCCGGTGTGTGTGGTGCAGGGTGTGAGTGCGTCCCCGTGTGTGGAAGTGACCCCGTGTGTGAGTGGGTGGTGGCAAGTGTGCCGAAGGGCGTGCTCCCCAGCACACCGTGTGTGGATGAGACACCGCGGGCGAGTGCCCCCGCACGAGTGAGTGGAAGGCCGCGAGTGAGTGGAGCCACGTGTGCAAGGGAGGTGGCATGCGTGAGTGAACGGCCGAGTGCAAGGAAGACCGTGTGTGTGTGAGAGCAGTATGTGAGGGAGATGTCGGTCGGCATGTGTGAGCATGCAGCCGCGTCTCCCAGTGCGAATGTAATGGAGTGGAGTGTGAGCGTTGTGACACGCAGGAGTGCGTGTGTTGAATGGAGACGACAACGGCGACAGAGAGACAAAAGCCGAGTAGCGGCTGTAGCTGTTTCGGGGACCGCGCCGGGTTCACCCAGCAGCGAGCGCGAGGTCCCACGTGCTCGCTTGCGGGAATGAAGTCCCGGTCCGGAATCGCACGCGGTGGATTTGCCGATCCCGCGGACGGACAAAGTTTAGGCAGGATTACGGATTTGGACCGGACGGGTTCTCCACGCGGGCGTGTGTGTAAAGCTCCAACGGGCAAAGCACATGTGTTCGCGTGGGGAACCCCTCGAGACGTGAGGCTTGTGTTTTTTTATGCGCCGGGTGACGTCATGGCTGCGTGTATGGTTGGAATCCGGCAGGAGGGTGAATCCCTGCTGGATGGTACCGTCCAAGAGGGACGAGGGACGCGAACGGCTGCCATGACGTCACGCCAAAGGTGCGCGGCTGTGAATTTCCGCGCTGGTGCGCAGGTTGCGAGTTACCGCGCTGGTGCTGCGCGAGAAAAAAAAAAAGAAAAAAAAAAACAGCAAGCCTCGCTTTTGGGTGAACAAGATTCCTGGGCAAGGGGTGGAAGACCCCCTTACCTGGGCACAGGATGGAAACTAGTTAGGGGGAAGGGTTAGCATAGCTAGACCGGCTCCATGGGGCAGGGGTAAGTCCTCATGGGGCCCGTGGAATGGATGAGGTAGAGGGATTTTAGTAGTCAGATTTAGGTTGGGAAAGTTATTATCGAGGTTTGAGGACAGTGACAGACTTGTGAGTGTGTAGTGGGGACGTAGCTTAGCTACGTAGTGGTAAATGGAACGTGCTATAGTTTAAGGGACGACGTGGGAGCACGGGTTAGTTAGAGGAGGTAGTTAGAAGGAAGGCAGGATTCAGCGGCGTGTGTTGAAGAGTTGGTGAGTTGTGTTGTGCTTGGTGAGTGAGTGAGGCCAGCGGGTCTGTGTGAGTGGAGCGAATGGGGAATGCATAGTGCGATGAGTGATTGGGGGGAGGAGTGACTCCCGCCCAAGGGACCCTGGGGTCAGTGTAGAGTGAGTTAGCTGGGTTAGTCAAATTTACAAAATGGAGGTCGTTCTGCTGTCGGTGGGAAAGTAGTCTCGATACCCATTTGGAGGGGTGCAGGAGCCCTGTTGACGGGCTGGGAGCGTGGCTGCGAAAGGTGAGTATCGCTGAGTGGGTACCCCGGGCACCAGGCTAGTCGGCCGTGGTAGGCCAAGGGCCCATGGGGGGCCGGGATAGCGTAGTGGGCACGGGTGCGCCTGCTTGGTGCGGGGGCCCGGGGCGCCGTTAGCCGCGTGGGCAGTGTTGTGGGCACGGGTGACCCTCGGAAAGGGGCCCGGGAAGCCAGCCTGCCACGTGTGCGTTTCAGGGGAGGTGCTATGGGGGGCACTCCCCAGTGTTTAGGGAGCTGGTAGGCTCGGAGGCAGTGTAGTGCCTGGAGGTGCCATCGTAGGGGAATCGGCAGAGGGTCGTGCCTGCCAAGGGGAGCCACGCGTCCCAGCCATGAGACCATGTGAGGGCACGGGAAGAAAATTGGGGGGCGAGGCCCGAAATTGTGAGGACACCAACACAGGCGACGGGAATCTGGGTTTTTAGAACCAATAGTTTAAGCGAGAGGCGCTTGTTGAAAGCCCCGGGGTAGTTTAACAGTTAAATGGTTAGGGTAGATTAGGAAGTGTACCCCTCGGCACCATCCATCCCTTCGCTCTCCTTGTGGGCCGCTGGATACACTTTGTGTTATAGATCACTGAAGTCTGGAGAGGCCATCCTGAGGCTTGAGTCGGGTCTCGACACAGGACGCTAGCTCTCCCTTGTTCCCCTCCAGGAAGGGAACGTAGGGGTTGGGAGTAGGCTAGGTGACAGGATAGGTTCGCCGAACAAGGACGATAAAGGGGGTGAGGGGACGATTTATAGTGGGGGAGTAAAAATAAAAACAACAAAAAAATAAGTTGGGGCAAAATTGGTTTTGGACAAATTAAGGGAGTGGATAGGGACAGTGACAGGCAAAGGCGATAGGTTGGGAGGGAGACCGTAGGGTAGGTCCGAGCTCGCCTTCCGAGTGGCCAGCACCATCGCACTCCCTCCACCAACCTGCACTGCAAGGCAAAGGCCGGCCAACTTCATCGGCATCTGTGTTTTTCTGTAAGGCCTGCGCCGGCCGGATCGTCCGCAGCTGTTTTCTGCAAGGCTTGTGCCGGCCAGTTCGTCTGCCGGCTGTGTTTGCCTGCAATGGCCCTGTTTTGCAGGCTGTGGTTGCCTGCTCACCTTTGCCATGCCATGCCCACGGCCCATGTTCACCAGCCCCGTTCAATTTTGCTTTGCACCCCCCCCCCCTTGTTCATTGCCATGTGCGCGAGGATCATCAAAGCAACAGTTTGCAAGCTGCAAGAACTGCCCTGTTGGCAGCTTCAACACGGGCCTGCAGTGGCGGCCCATGCACCGTGTTTGCGTCCATCCATCCATCCATCCATCCATTGTGTTCATTGCGTGTGCCACTTGAGCTGGCACGGAGACTGCGTTTGTGCAGCCCATGCACCGTTGTGGTTCACTGCATTCAGTTCAAAAGGGGAGGCCGAGGACTGCGTGTGAGCAGCCGGCCACGTTCCCTGTCACCTGCATTGTTTGAGCCAGAGACTGCATGCGAGCAGCCTGGCTCCCTGCGAACTGCTTTCTTTTTGCAGAGTCCATTGATCCTGGGCCATGGTTTAGTGTAAAATTTGTAAGTTTAGGTTAAGATGTACTGTACATATGAGTGCGCCCCCAGCATGTCTGTCTTAGTGCCGGCAATTTTATTTAAGTCATCTGTGTGAGTGGGTTTGTTTAGTTAGTTACTCAGCCCTCAGGTTATTTATTTTGGGGACACGAATACCATGAATGTCGCACTCAGGGATCCGTAGGTAAAACATACTAGGGGAGAACTACACATGATGGCACACGAAAATTTGACGACTCGGGACGAGGCTGTAAAAAGGGGAGGGGGTAGTGTTGTGGTTGAGGAAATTCGCAAACCACCATTCAGGTCCCGTAGGTGAGATATTTCTGTAAGTACATGTGGAGTTAGCCCAAACCCGTTGTTTAGAGGGAATAAATGTGATTCATTCGGGCTGCGAGCCTTTAAGATAGCCGTTTTTCTGTTCTATCTTTATTTTGAGCCAACCACGTCTCAACCGCCATCACACAACAACCACCAACCGCAACGTCGCTTCACAACAACAACAACGCCAACAGCCACGACCTTTACCGTCACGGCTCGCTCCCGTAAACATCGCATCACCGCCATTCCAAGCATCGCCATGGCCATCACCGCCACAATAAACCCTCCACCACTTTCACCTCTCCTCCTTCTGCCGCCATTCCCGCACCGCTTGTGGGCACCGAGCGTCAGGCTGTCCTGGCCTCGTGCGGGACGCGCACTGAGCCTCGGGTGCAAAAAGCGGCCTTTCCGAGGAAAGGTCGGATCAGGAATGATACACGCCCACTTCTGTTCCGTCCAATCATTAAGCGCGGGGCGATTTGGAGTAGAATTGATAAATGCTAATTCGAGGATCAGGGGAAGTTCGCGCCCACTTTTCCTCCGTCCAATGGGTGAGCGTGGCTCTGCCCCCGAGCTCATCCTGATCCGGAAATTTGCATATGGGTTCTCCTGCCGCACTCTCAAGCGCCGAGCGCGGGGCGAATTCAGTCAGTTTTGTTTTGGGTCGGAAGCAGTTTGAGGCAGTCGCAGTTTTGGGTGAGTTGGAGAGGTGTGGCGGCGGCGGAGTGTGGCAGCAGCAGTCAAGAAGGGTCTGGAGGAGAGTCGGAGTCTATCGGGGTTCGGAGTCTGTTGGGGAGCTGCAGAGAGGGGAAGCCGGGAGCGCGGTCGAGGTCGCAGTGGAGTCGCTCGTCGCGGGACCCAAGCAAGCCAGCTATCCTCTTTCCCCAGAGCATCAACAATTCCCCCCCTTTTTCCCCCCCATGCTGAGATAGTGCGGAAAGGGGGGCCCCGTTCCCACCCCATTCCAAGCAGTGCCAACGAAACCCGCGGAGGAGCGCGGAGTCGGGGCACCGCCGCGGCATTTGCGGCTCATCACAAGACGGGTAGGCTCCACCCGGTCTCGGCTCGTCTCTCGTCTCTCGTCTCTCGTCCCTCGTCCCTCGTCCCTCGTCCCTCGTCCCTCGTCCCTCGTCTCTCGTCTCTCGTCTCCCGTCTCCCTTCTCCCTTCTCCCGTCTCCCGTCTCCCGTCTCCCGTCTCCCGTCTCCCGTCTCCCGTCTCCCGTCTCCCGTCTCCCGTCTCCCTCTCTCTCTCTCTCTCTCTCTCTCTCTCTCTCTCTCTCTCTCTCTCTCTCTCTCTCTCTCTCTCTCTCTCTCTCTCTCTCTCTCTCTCTCTCTCTCTCTCTCTCTCTCGTCACTCTCTCTCTGTCACTCTCGTCACTCTCCACGAAAGGACCATTTTGAAAGTCACAAAGAAATTGCCCTTCATCATCAGCAATCCCATATCTCCTGGCCTCCTCAGCACCATTATGTCCCCCCCCCCTCTAACGAGCTCCACGTCACCTTGTTCCAGACCAACCTACACGGGTCAGAGCAAACCCAGAGACCAGGTCCTGCCTGCCTAAAGTCCTCGCCTGCTCCTTTCTTTCTGTGAATCTGGTATTGTCGGTGCCATAGCGGGTTATGTATTTCCTTTTGACACAAGATCGGGTTTTCACATCTTACCTTCCCTATCTGTCTGCCTCCGTGTGCCACATCTGTCCGGGTTTTGTTGTCTTGTTTATCCCTGTGTCGGTATCATTTTGAAAGTAAACATTTTAATTCTAAGAAACACTTTCTCACCTTTTTATCTTTCTGCACAACACCACCAGTTTCGTGTATTATTTGGGCAGACCTTGGGGGAAGTATTACGATTAATTAAATGCATTATCTTCAAACATCGTTTTGGCCATTCTCAGAACGGAGGTTGTGCAAGTACCATTCTCAGAATGCCTGCATTAGCTGGACGTCTATGTGACTATATCTTCTCTGATGCAGTGACATCTATATCACATGCACAATCTGGTGATGCTTTTGATTATTGGCAAAGAATCACACAGATCTGACTACCATTTATATCGGAAAAGTATTAGCAGGGAGTGCAAAATCGTGGTTAATGCCATCCTTGGGAAGTGACATAAAGCAGGCCATTCAGTCTGCAATAAAAATCTTAATGATCTCATGTAATCTTCCTTAATATGAGACCATTGGGACTGCAGAGTGGTCCCAGTGGTCTCCTACTGTTTTTGTCAAAGTCAAATGAATTTTGACCATCCCCACAAAATTGCATTTGTATGATCTTATGGCCAAATGCAATCAATGTGGTTACTATCCGAAAACAGTTTGTTTTGTTGCTCTGAAGAAACATTTTGTTGGTTATAACCTCTTTGACAGAGCAGTTGGGCTCAATGCATTCTGGCCTGGCCCTCAACAAGCAATAATATGAGATAACAGTTGTACCGACTGTAATTAAGCCTCCACTTTTTGGAAAGGTGGAGGCTGTTACCTGTTATAGGGTTTGTTTCTACAATTAGTGCCACGAATTTTTAATGGCACCTCGGAGTTTATTGGACCCCTCGGAGTATGAAAGCAGCATTTAAGGTTTTTTTTTTTGTTTTTTTCTTCCCTTTTTGCTGCCAATGTCTGAGCTACATCTTAGAGCCGTCTGGGATGTTTGGAATTAAATTTTGGCATCAACAATCGGAATAAAAAGTATGCGGGGTTGACACAAGTTTTTCACCTTGACCTAATTTTGAAGGTCATGACCTAATTATAGACATTTTAAGATTTTCACCATAGCTCGACTCATGTTTGTCCGATCAAAACGAAATTGCCCGATCTATATAGTCTCGAGTAAGGCACCTTTCTGCTTTATTTACTGAACATCATACCTCTCTGAGTTTAAAGTCAAGGTCAAATGGCGGTCTGAAAAAAATAAAGCGTTTCTTGACATCACTCATGTGTTGTTTATTTCCCTCCAAAAATAATAAAATATATTACAGAAAATTATTCTCCTCCGATTTTCATGATGTTGCGTTTTATGGATAGAATGCAGACGGTGACACATTTTTGGCATTTACACTCTATCGCTGAATGTTGAAGTTCAAGGTCATATGGCGGTCTGAAAAAATATGGCAATCATTGGATCGCGGGTGCCGGAGGAAGCTTACCCATGGCAATGGCTTTGTGATCGCAGAGATCTAGTTTGTTATTGTCAAAAAAGAAAATTAAAAACAGTCTCGACAAATGTAACCAATTGTAACTTTATTCCATTGCCAAACTGTTCCTATTGGTGAAAGTTTCCTGACAACAAAGATTATTATCAGGATTGGTGGAAGATCCTCTTTAGTAAGCGATAGCACTTCCTCCTGCCTTTACAATAGCTCGATAAAACTGTATAAATTGTTGTGAAAGAATGCAATCAATCAAGTGGACTATGCTCTTGACAGAGTGTCAGTACTGCCAAAGCAGTTCTCATTGTGCTGGGTGGTTTGGTCACGTTGGACGGTTTGGATATGATGGGTGGTTATGTTATGCTGGGTGGTTATGTTCTGCTGGGTGGTTACATTATACTGGGTGGTTTGGTTGTGCTGGGTGATTTTGTTATGCTCTGTGGTTTGGTTATGTGGGTTGGTTTGGTTATGCAGGGTGTTTTGGTTGTGCTCGGTGCCTTGGTTATGCTGCATAGTTTGGTTAGGCTAGGTGGTTCGGTTATGCTGGGTGGTTCGGTTATGCTGGGTGGTTTGGTTATGCTAAGTGGTTCGGTTATGCTGGGTGGTTCGGTTATGTTGGGTGGTTTTGTTATGCTGGGTGGTTTTGTTATGCTTAGTGGTTTGGTTCTGCTGGGTAGTTCAGTTGTGCTGGGTGGTTTGGTTATGCTGGGCGATTTGGTTATGCTCGGTGGTTTGGTTATGCTGGGTGGTTTGTTTATGCTGGGTGGTTCAGTTGTGCTGGGTGGTTCGGTTATGCGAGGTGGTTTAGTTCAGCTTGGTGGTTTGGTTATGCTGGTTTGTTTGGTTATACTGGGCGGTTTGTTTATGCTCTGTGGTTCAGTTATGCTGGATGGTTTGATTATGCTGGGTGGTTCGGTTATGCTCAGTAGTTTGGTTATGCTCAGTGGTTCGGTTATGCTGGGTGGTTCGGTTATGCTGGGTGGTTTGGTTAAGCTTGGTGGTTCGGTTATGCTCGGTGATTCGGTTTAGGTCGGTGGTTCGGTTATGCTAGGTGGTTTGGTTATACTGGGTGGTTTGGTTGTACTGGGTGGTTTGGTTGTACTCGGTGGTTTGGTTATGCTCGTTGGTTTGGTTATGCTGGGTGGTTTGGTTATGCTGGGTGGTTTGGTTATGCTTGGTAGTTCAGTTCAGCTCGGTGGTTTGTTTATGCTGGCTGATATACCATTGCCTTTCTCGCAGTCAGTCAGGGTAGTGATTTGTAAATTATTCAGGGTGCGGCATGAACTCGCCAGCTCATTGCTAAACACACCATGGGATCTTTCACGATCCCTGGGCTAGTGCTGTCAGACGAGTCCACCAACTTAACATCCTTCCAATGGACAGTGCAATTATTGGTGCATGAGAAACAACAGATTATAGCTGCGTCGAGATTCAAAACCAGACTACACAGGTCAACAGTGAGGGCACATTCATGTAGTGGACAAAAAAATGAGGGACACCAAGCAACGGCTTCCACACAGGTGTGGCTCTTATGTTAATTAAGCAAATAACATCCCAGCATGCTTAGGTTCATGCATAAATATGCTGCACCGGCCTGGTTGCCAACAATTATGGCGAACATGGCTGCAAGAGGAGATCCCCCAGTGCCACCATCCACAGAGCACATGTGGCCACCCAATGGTTTGACGAGCATGACGTTAATGTTATTTACATGTCATGGCCTTCTCAGTTCCCAGATCTGAACCCAATCAAGCATTTATGGGAAATTCTTGAACGACGCCTGGGACATCGTTTTACCACTTCCATCAAGCAGGTGTGAATGGATTGATTTCTTGTGGTGTAATGGTGCCGCATCCCTCCTGCAGAATTCCAGATGCTGGTGGACTCCATGCCACGGCACGTACATGCCATAATGGCCACCCGTGGTGGTCCAACACCCGACTAGCTGACTTTACATTGGTGTTTCCAATTTTTTAGTCCATAAGCTATCGTGCCAGTGCTTGTGCAACGGCTTTGTGTAACAAAAATAATCAGTTGAAAGCATTTCAAAATGTGGGGGAAAAAAAATTTGATCACTTTTTTTTAATGAAATACCTCCCTTTTACTGATCTCCCATCATATGAAACCTCAAAACTCTTATGATGTTTTAACTTGAAATGTGGTAGAAAACTAATTGTATGTTAAGACGTACAATTTTTTAAAAAAGGCCGTATAGTTATATAAACGGTGAGTTTGAACTTTAAATATAACAACGTTAAGAGTTTAAATGCGTAGGATAGCAGGAACATCCTTCGACTGCTGTTGAGCTGCGATAAGACATCCATTTTGTGCCAAGATTTTCTCTTGCACGTCCAATTTAAATAAAACTAAGAATAATAAACAAATAAAAAATCTTCCTGTTATCCTGATTCTGGAGGATAACTGTTTGATAAAATGATAAACACTATCAATATATGAACCAATATTCAGTTTCAGGAACAGTGCTCTTGGCACTCTTCTTGCTACATCTTTCCAAATCGAGCTTGTTATTGAGCTCAATACTGAGGAATGCGATGATCTCAGAAAGTTATACGAGCTAACCATAGACAGTACAGTTAAAAACTGACAATCTCATCTGCTGCTGATAATTGAAAACAAGCAATGTTTGTTTTGTTTTTTTTTGCAGATCAAGAAAACCTTGGTAATAGCGTGTTGATCAGAGCGTTAATGCGATTATTCGTTAGTTATGTGAAAAAAAGGTATCGACAACAGCTCATGTGAAAACAATAGGGGAATGAGTGTAACTGGTCTATTCGTCAAGTTCAGCATATGCAAGAACAACAGATGTGTCAAGAAAGAAAGTATTTACAGGTCATCATGGGATGCACTTGAAAATTAATCAAATGAGCAATCAGGCCTAAAACACACAACCCGTCAAAAAAACAAAACAAAGCTTCATTCAATGTCGACCAATTGGTGGAACAATGCTTGGTCATTATTGTGATTGTGTGATGGGGTTATTGATCAAACGTGAAATGATATGTTATGATGAGTAAAAGTGTTAGCGCAATACAGAATTTGTCTACGTGTAGCCAGTTGATAGAATGAAGAACAGCTTGCCTGCAAGTGGTGCTTACATGTGTGCATGATGATGTAAGCAAGCAGGAGGGACACGGAACAGATGTGGCTAAAATAAAGTAATATGTGGAACAGTAGGCCATTTAATTTATGAGCAACGAGGTCTTCATTACAGGAAATTCAACCAGGTTGCCGCACAAACAGTGTGTTAATACGGTGGTTGCATTGGCCTGCAGCATATTCATTTGCTCCAATGGGCTCATGATGGTGGGCCGTAGCCCAGGTTCAAATATTTGTTTGATAATGTACAATTGGAAAAGCCTGGTGTTGGCTTAGCGGTGAAGGTGGCAGGCTTGGGACTTAAAGGTCCTGAGTTTGAGCCCCGTTGGCAGCTGTTGAATTAACATCAGGTAGGGTTGACTCAGCCTGTCATCCTTCTGAGGTTGGTGAAATTAGTCTGTACTCCTTGCGAATGAAACTGCATTAGCAGCCTTATGTGCCTTTATGGTGTGAAAGGGAATGGTATTATTATTATTAATGTCCGATTGTAATGCACGTTTTAAATACATTGTGTCTAATCGAGTCTTTATCCTAAGTAATTTTTCCACTTCTCAGGTCAGGTCAGGTATGGGAGCATGTGCCAGAACAGCGCGTCGCTGCGTCCACTTTCCGCCGGTACTCCAGGGGCCTCCGTCCGGCCATCCCCCAGGCAGATGCCAGGCCCATCCCCATCTCCTTGAGATGATGGTCAACCTGCTGCAACCACGAGGCACGTGGTCAGCCCATTGGCCTCCTCCACTCATGAGACTCCCTCGCTGAGAGAATCTGGTGAGCAGGATCAGTGTCAGGAAAACGAGCTACATGTCCATACAGCCGCAACTGACGCTCACGGACTATGCAGGTAACAAATCTCATCCGAGTTTCTCTCAGCAACCGCTCGTTGGACACAAAATCCGACCAGTGATAGCCAAGGATTCTCCAAAGAGACCTGGTACCAAAGGAATTAAGTCTCCGTCTCAGATCCTTGGTCAGAGTCCAAGTCTTGCATCCATAGAGCAAGACTGGAAGTACCAAGGACCTGAAGACTCGGACTTTTGTCCTCCCACACAGGTACCGGCAGCGCCACACCCCATGATCCAGTGAATCCATGACTCCCCAGGCCCGACCCAGACGTCTATTGACCTCTGACTCACAGCCAGCAGAGACATGAATATCACTGCCAAGGTAAGTGAATCTCTCCACGACCTCAACATCCTCACCACAAACAGACACAGACAGGACAGCAGCATCCAAGATGTCACCAAAAGCCTGGATATTAGTTTTGACCCAAGAAACCCGTAATCCCAGCAGCTCCGACTCCTCATTCAGCACCTCGAGGGCCCCCAAAAGGATGTCTAAATTTTCCGCAAAGATGACTGCATCGTCTGCAAAATCAAGGTCCGAGATCTTGACATTCTCAAACGATGCACCGCAGCTAGATCTCTCCGACATCCTCCCTAAAATCCAGTCCATACAAGTGCTGAAAAGTGTGGGGGCCAGTACACACCCCTGACGAACTCCATTAACAACTGGAAATAAGTCAGAGATGGTACCACCACACTTCACAGCACTCTCAGTACCAGAGTAGAGTTCAGACATCAGATCGATCCGTTTTGGTGGCACCCCACGAAGACCAAGAATCCTCCAGAGGACATCCCGATTCATTGAATCGAACGCTTTACAGAGATCAACATAGGCTGCAAGCTCACCGCACTTCTCAATACATTTAAATTGATGTACATCCTCCTCTGTGAGCCTTAGATCTCTGCAGAATTAAAAAAAATATATTTATAATGAAAAAAAACAAACTAAAAACAATTAGGCAACCAGACTGCCAGACAAATAATATGTGGAACAATCGATTTATCAACTGAAAGCCAATATTGGTACATCATCTACTGTGGGAAGCGAGGTGTGGCTGACGTTTGTGGCCTTCACCAAACGAAATTAAAAAAAAAACCTTGAAACTACATGTTGGACAGTGCCATATAATACAAGCTATTTCAGGAGATAAACTATTTACTTACTTTTCACCTTTGCTGAACAAAAAACAAAGACCCAATGTGAATATAAACCACCTGCAGCGGTGCTCTTATATAGGAGTAGAATCGAAATGGTAAACGACGTAATCAGATAAGCTGTTCAGATAAATAGCGACGAGCATGTTTGCAGCAGGTGCCGAATCAATCATATTATACGTCATGCCATTTATGAAAAAAAAGATTGTTCCGATTCCAACCCAAATCAGAACATGACATGTGGGATTGGCATCTTGCAAATCCATTACATACTGTTAGTTGACAATAGCTGAGGCCAAGTCTGGGTCCACTCCTTATTTTAAAACTTTTTTCTCATGGCATTGCAGGGATACAATCAAAATCTTTGAATTATATTCATAAAAAATTATTACAATGTGGACTATTAACGCGAGTAATTACAGCGCGAGTAATGAACATACTTCCAAACATGTTATTTTTTAAAATCCCCTTTGATTTCTTTTACGGGATGATAGAAATCTCACAAGATTCATGAGAAGAGTTTTGGTTATGAGTAGAAAGATACTGAAAAACTACATTAATAAAATGAAGAAGCGGAAGATAAATGGTTCGGTGAAGAGGTCAATTAGAACACACTGCAGTCCAGTAGCTGGTGTCGGCTTCGCGATTAAGGTGGCAGGCTTGGGACCTGAGGGGCTTGAGTTTGAGCCCCTGTCAATTGTTGAATTAACATCAGGTGGGGTTGATTCAACCTGTCATCCTTCTGAGGTTGGTGAATTGAATAACAATGTATTATGGAGGTAATAACCATTCAGGGTAACCAATGTCAGAGTGGTGACCTGTCCAGGACTGTACTCCTTGCCAATAAAACTTCCTCAGCAGTCCTATGTCTCTTTATGGCATGAACAGAATGGTATTGTTATTATTATTATTATTATTATTGCAATCCCGTAGGTAATGAAAAGTAATTTATAAGTAATCAAAATGCTAACATTAGCCCTTCCACAGAATGATCTTCAAACTATGGCCATTTCCAATCGATAGCTGATCCTGTTAACCGTTTGATATTTGGAGACTCAAAGTGTGCTCGTTGCATAAACTTGAAAGAGAAATGGAATGAAGAAGCTTAATTTGAATTGCATGGCGATGGTGACGGCGAAGCTTGAGGACATGCCTCAAGTCATGATTGATGGCAACCGATGAGTGTCAAGTTAAAATCTGGGAAGATTCTAGTTGTTTTATATCACATTTATATATGACAAGGATTTGGTAAATAAAATAAATAAACACCACAACTGGTGGTCATATATACATGTTAACGGGACTGTATCGTGTCCCCTTAAGGCTTTTCCTGATTCGTTCCAAAAGTTCTATTTTATTGGTTAATTTCATGGTTCGCTCGAACCAACAAAAAAGATCAGGAGGGTGCCCAAAGATATTCCCGTAACGAATGTACCTTTCCCATTTCCCAGAGGTCCGTCGTCCTCTCTCCCATACATACACAATGATGGCAGTGTTTGTGACTCCCCCAACAACCCAACTGCATCCACTTCTCTAGGCCTTTCCCCATACGTAACAATTCACTCCCTATCCTTCCTTACTCTTCCCAACACCTATCCCTCACACCCACAGCCTCAGCCTCCACACTCCTTCTCCCAACTTCCCAAACCTCCCCCTTCAGTTGATCTCACCACTCCATGATTATCAAATCTCAATTCTATTTTCTGAGTCCTCCCCCTGCTTTCCCCTTGAATACGCAATGTGTTGCCTGCTTGTGAGTGAATGCAAAGGGTAACTGAAGCACGGTGAAAAAACGAAAACGACACAAAAAGGTGACAAGGGGAAAACTAAGAGAGACCACTAACTAAATTCAATCCAATAGTGTAATGAACACCCAAGGAGTTTGAATGAAAGACAAAATTGTGGTGGAGAAACTAAAATAGATGAATAAAGGCAGAAGAAGGAAAAATGAAGAAGAGAAGCAAAATTGTCAAAGAGCAGCACAAAGAATGAAGTGAAGCCAGGATAAGTTGAGAACTGTAGGTCACACCTTCAACATCTGACAGGATGTCATCCAGATGTTCTCTCACACTCAGCTTGCTCTCCATACTACTCTACCAGCTGGTGTTTGAAAAGCTGGTGAGGTCATGCAGAGTGAAGAACACAAACAGCCTGGGCTGGAACAATCTCCGTGCTGGACATGAAGACTTCACAAGTCTTTCAAGCAGTTTTGGTCACCCACAGCTGGAATGAACACATCGAAGAGCAATATGGCCTCAAATAGAGAATTGGCGTCAGTGATCAGCTGTTCTTTCCTTTTCTTTTTGGTGTCAGTTCTCCAGATACCTTAAAAATCGACCCTCTTCTTGCACAATTCTTTTGGGGTTATTTCTGTTTCTCTCTGTATTTCTCTGTGACTTGTTCTCAAATTATTGTGGATACTGCCACCCCTCCATCCTGACTTTTCCCTCGGCCAATGGGCGAAGCCTCAGGACTTTTGGGAGGTTTGCGAAAAGATTTCTTAACTCCGCCTGTCTCTCTCTCTCTCTCTCTCTCTCTCTCTCTCTCTCTCTCTCTCTCTCTCTCTCTCTCTCTCTCTCTCTCTCTCTCTCTCTCTCTCTCTCTCTCTCTCTCTCTCTCTCTCTCTCTCTCTCTCTCTCTCTCTCTCTCTCTCTCTCTCTCTCTCTCTCTCTCTCTCTCTCTCTCTCTCTCTCTCTCTCTCTCTCTCTCTCTCTCCCTCTCTCTCTCTCTCTCTCTCTCTCTCTCTCTCTCTCTCTCTCTCTCTCTCTCTCTCTCTCCCCTCCCCTCCCTCGACTCCCCGAGCTCCTTCCCTCTGCCGTCATCATCTCTCCCCCAGGCCTCTCCACATCTCACTTCCCCAAGTTCTTTGACCTTAAGCCAACAATAGTTTCATGTACAATTTAAAGAGATTGAAACAAGGTTTATTCATGCCATGGTTGATTTGATTTGGGTTGACCAATTTTCATTCCTGTTGTATGGACAGTTACAAGCAAAATCATAAAAATTCCCCAAAACATGAAGCTATTTATCCGTATATGTATCGATAAACTTGATCACGGAAAGGGATGGATTTGTGAACGTATAGTTGAATGCTCTTTTGTGGGGTAAATTGAAATGGGTTGTTGATAATATTGCGGTAGTGCGCTGCCAATAGTGCAAGGAAGCAGGCATGCATTAATGACCAAAGGGGGGAATAAATAGAGAAAAATAAATTTGAAAAAAAGGAAGGGAAGAGGAGAGAGAAGAGGAGAGAGAAGAGGATAGTGGAGAAAGTGAAAAGTAGATTGGGTGGGAAAGGAGGTTATGGAGAGGAAAGTGACGTTGGGGGACATCTGGGCGAATGGTGGGTATAGATCCAAAAATTCTGACGTTGTGTGTACGTCATATATAGAAGACCTTCACGGTTATGATGAGCATGGTGCAAAATGGAACTTCTTTGTAAACCTTAAAGGAAACAATACCTCTTTGGCAGTGTTTACACCATCCTTTGTTATACCATCAGTTACTGTAACGCAGGCATGAGTGCACTTTCACATGATATTTATAGGGATATTAGAAGATAATGGAGAACTCACCAATATATAGAGTTTGAACGTGGTATCCCAGCACCATGCGCTCTCACGTGTCCAGAAGGGAAGGTCACACTTTCCGAGGAACATTATTAATGTGCGTTGCTCATGCCGTAAATATCTCAGCAGTAACAGGGTTCATGTGCCACAAGCCCGGAGGCATCACCTGGGGACATATGGTGACATAAACCGATGTGGAGAAGATGAATGCAATTGATGAGTAGCGATACCATCCAACCAACATAGTTACAGCAAACAGAGTCAATGGCAGATACCTTGTGGCAGATTGAATTTCTCACTTAAAAAAAAAGAAAAAGATAACATTCACATAGGCAAGCTTTGGACATCTGTGCAGGCCTAATTGAAAGCAGCTTGCTCCGTTGCTATTTGTGCTTTGTTGTGCAACCATGTTACCGTCTGCCGTGGGTTGCTGGGTCAGCTTGGAGAATGAAACTCCCACTTAGTAACCAAAACTGCTGAGATAGATCAACAAGCAGAGTTGCCGTCTGCTAGTACCTTATACGTTCGATTTGGTATAAGGCTGGAGCTCGGGTATGGTCACTCTTTGGTGCTATTTTTTACCCTTATTAGCAGAGCTTCAGTGCATCACAACTACAGCATCCCACAAACTGTGAAAAAAACACAACAACAACTGCGTGTGGAAAGCCACCTGGCAAAGCATTGAGATTTGTCAAGAAGCAAAATATTACCAGCAGCCATTTTGAAGTACCAATCATCGAGGGTACCAGCTACGTGTGAAGCCATTTGTTCCACATCACATATGAACTAACGGAGATATAATATGGAGATTGTATAGCACGATATGACCACAGTTATGTTGCCTTCAATGGTGCTTGAAGTTTGTAAATTACGTCGTTTACATTGAGGCAGTGGCAGAGCTTAAAGGGTGAGATGGCAATCTTAGAAAATGTCCAGTTATGAACAGTGGTAAAAGTGCTAAATTTGTGTGGAAGCGTGACAATCTCTGAACTGCTTTCCTCTTCATCATGTCTCTGACAGAAACAAATGTGAACAAGATATCTGCGATCACAAAGCGAATGCCAAGGGTAAGCCGGGGGAGGCTTACCCTTGTTGATTGCCCACGACTTACTCGTGGCCCACGATAAAATTGATGGCATATTTTGTTCGGACCGCCATATCATCTTGAACTTCAACATTTAGGGATAGAGTATAAATTAAGAAAATGTGTCCCCATCTATAGTCTATCCAGAAAACTCCACGACATGAAAATTGGAAGAAAATTATTCAAGTTATGATCAAAAAGGTGTCTTTTGTTAATTTGGTCACAATCAGTCGGTCAAGGACACCAATCAAATATCAGGTGCACAACTTCAGTGCAGGTACAATATTATGATGCAAGAACATCCCTATAGAAAGCAAAGCAGTTTTTGAGATTGGCAAAATTGAGTGATGACAAAAAACGCATTCTTTTATTCAGAGCTCCATTTGACCTTGACCATTAACTCCAAGGGCAGGATGTAAATTAAACGTAAATGCAACTAGCTCAAGGCTATCTTGAGGGCAATTTTGTTCCGACCGGGCAAACCTAAGTCGAGTGATGGTGAAACATGTTAAAATGTCTATAATTAGGTCATGACCTTTAAATTAGGTCAAGGTCAAAAAAGTCATCCCGGCATACTTTTTATTCTCATTATTGTTGTAAATTTTCATTCCAAAAGTCCGAGCCAGATCTCAGATACAGCTTGGACATTGGTGGAAAAAAGTGGAGAAACATCGAAATGTAAATGGTGGTTTCGTACTCTTATGGGTCGAAGACCTTGACTTTAAACCTGGAGTGGTATGATGCAAATGAAGCACAAATGCACCTTGCTCTACGCTATTCATCGAGGTCAATTTCATTCTGATCGGACAAGGTACTCCGAAAGGTCTAACAAACTCTTTGGTACCATGAAAAATTGGGGCACTAATTGTTGAAACAAACTCGACAACAGGTGCAGAGGCCTGCAAAAATATCCACCCCTTACCAATAATGTCACATTGAGATGAATTACGAATTATGTCGAAACAAATTTTCCAAATGAACTATTTTTTTATATAACTGAAGAGATCAAATGAAACTCTGTTATAGTTGAAGGAGGTTACATGTCAGGAATCCCTGTAAAAAGCATGTGCAAATCAAAATTCACTGGTTGTAAAATATTCAGCCCCTTCGATCAGTACTTGGTGGAAGCACCTTTTACAGCAATGACAGCTGTGAGTATTTTTGGGTAGGTCTCTACCAGCTTTTCACAGTGAGATGGTGAAACCATCACACATTCTTTATGTAAAAATTGTTCTTGTTCTGCCATGTTTGATGGAGATCGTAAATAGACTACAATATTCAAGTTTCACCATAAATGTTGAATTGAGTTCAAGTCAAGACTTTGACTGGGCCACTCATGAACATTTATTTTCTTCTTATTCAGCCACTCCAGTGTAGCTTTGTCTTTGTGCTTCAGATCATTGTCCTACTGAAATGTGAATCTCCAACCCAGTTTCAGATTCATGGCTGACTCGAGCAGGTTTTTTTATTATCAAGGATTCTCCTGTATTTTGCACCGTCCATTTCCCCTTCTATCCAGACAAGCTTTGCGGTCTCAACTGATGAAAATCACCCCCATAACATGATGCCACCATCATGCTCGACAGGAGGGATGGTGTTGACTGGGTGATGCACAGTGGTAGGTTTCCACCAGACATAAGACTTTGAATTCAGACCAAAAAGTTGAATTGTTATCTCGTCTGACCACAAAGTTTCTCCACATGCCTGCAGTATCATTAAGATGCTTTTTTGCAAAGTCCATACATGCTTTAAGATGCATCTTTTTAAGTAATGGCTTCTTTATTGCCACCTGTCCATGGAGGCCAGGTTTGTGACGGGAACAGGATATTGTTGATTGATGAACTCTGACCCCCATCTCAGACATAGAGTCTTGCAGATCTTACAACGTCAATGTTGGATTGACAGTGACATCCTGAACCAGTTTCCTGCTTGCTCGACTGCTAAGTTTGGATGGGCGACCTGATCTGTGTAGAGTCTGGGTGTTATGATAAGTCTTCCACTTCTTAATGATGGATTTCTCCAAACTCAAAGGGATAATGAGTGACTTTCACATCTTCTTAGAACCCTCTCCTGAATGGTGCTTCTCCAACACTTTATATCTCACTTCTTTGGAAAGCTCCTTGGTCTTCATGTTTGCCTTGTTGGTTGACCAAGTGAGTTGTACCTTAAAACTCCTCAGATAAGTGGCGAGCTTAATTTTTTTTATTTTAAACCACTGATTATATAGAGGTGAAACCTATTACACTTATTTTGTAACATTTCAAACAACAAATTTGCTCCTAAAGTGATTTAGGGTTAATTAGGCAAAGGGTTGAATACTTATGCATATGATAATTTTTCTGATTTTATCTGTTAATCTAACTTATTGACATTTCATCTGCATTGCTTTGGCTTTATCACTTTGGAGCACTTTGTGAAGATTCGATATCTCAGTGTCTTCTGACATAAAGTTAGTCATGACATAAAGAAGTCAGTTCACTTCCGGTTCTGGTTTCGGAGCGTTGGCAGATCTCCTTCAGGGCTCTCTGTTGTCGATCTCAAAGTTAAGTTTCCGGTCATTATCTGTCCCGTTTTAACTGTTTATTTTCTCACCTGCATGTCACTGTGTGTTCCTAGTTCGGTTTTGTTTCAAAAATCGTGCTATTTTGTGAGTTTTCGTCGACCTTGTCTTACCGAGTCCTTGAGGCTGACCCATCTTTCCCCTCGGTGTACGATAGTGTTTATTTGTATTTTCTCCCCATTAGCTTCAATTTCTATCTTCCCCACTTTCCTAACGTCCCCCATCCCTCCCAACTAAACACTCTATTTCTTGTCTTAAATAAAAAAATTACCTTTTCCTTGCACACTCACAAGTCTCAATTCTTCCTCTTCATCTTCTTCTTCCTCCTGCCGGCACACTATCTTTATTCTACTGAGCTGACCCTCTCTCGCCATTATCTTCACGATTTCTTCTGATCAACAACCTCCCATTCCCGAATCTTATCGGTTCTTCAAAAATACATCAAAAAATAATAATCTTCCTTGTATCCTTTCGATCTCGACACCTCCTGAAACCACGTGTCTGTCTGTCTGTCTGTCTGTCTCTCTTCCTGGTACTTTTCATCGACCCAGCAGCTTCACACTGCGTTTACCGTCCAAATTCACCACACACTTCCACGATTTTACTTCAACCTTCCCTTTTCCAAATGTGATGCAATCCTTAATTAAAACAAATAATTTCACTTTTGACGATACACCTCCCAGAGCCAAGTGCTTCTCCCATAACCACGTGATCTGTTTAGACTCCCTGCGTTTATCGATCCAATTTCACCATTCACCTCACAATTTTTTCCACAACACTTCCATGACCTAATCTGATGAAAATTCTCTCAAACAATAATAATCACAATAATAATAATAATAATAATAATAACAAAAACGATCTCTAATAATGCTTCATCTTACTCTTTCACACATGTGGTACTCTTTAGTGTATCATAATGCACCACTCTTCTAATATTTAAACAGACTGCTCTCAATTCGACCTTTCCTTCATACCTTGCAGAAAAAATCCAACTGTTACAGCGTTTCTTCTCTCCATTCTCTGGATTCACTTTTATTGCATCCCTCAAGAAACGTATTTAATCACATCTCTGACCAAAAACTTTAAAAAAACCCCAGTTTGCTATGAATGTTCACTTTCCATCAACCATTATTTTTTTTCCAATTTCAGTGCCAACTCACCCCTCTCACCCCTCTCACCCCTCTCTCACAAAGCAACCATCCCACTCTTTTCCCTCCAAGCCTCCCTCTCACTTCTCTCAAAAATTCCCCCCTCACCTTTGTCCCACCTTTCATCCCCCTCACTCATCCTTCTTAAAGTTGCCCCCCTCTCATCCACAAAGCTGCCTCCTTCCACTGCCATCTCACCTCCATCTCTTCACTCCACCTCCTCAAATCCTCAACTGCCTTCTTCCCCTCTCTTGTACCCCCTCTCCCCCCACCCCACACACCCTTTTCTCCTCCTCCTCCGGCCCCCTCCCAAAGCTATTCTGCAATCCCCCACACTCCAACAACCCTCCTTACGTCCCCTCTTCATCCCTTGTCCTACCCTCACCCTCCCCCCCACCCCCTGCACCCAAAGCCTCCTCCCCTTCCTCTTCATTAAAAGTATGGACCTGAAATATCCGGGGCCTTCGCTCAAACCTTTCAGATCTTCCAATACAGTTTGCCACTGACAAACCAGACATAATCTGCCCAACAGAAACTTTCCTCCCCCAAGACGTGTCTGACTCCCAAGTATCTCTCCCTGGTTACTCCCTCCTCCGGTATGACAGAGCTGAGCCTCGTCCTGGTGGAGGAGTTGCTCTCTTCATCAAAGACTCTATTCCTCACTCTCCATGCACTGCCCTCACTCCCCCACACCCCCAGGAATACCTCTGGCTTCGGCTTCCCCTCCACTCCCACTGTATATGTGTACTGTACCGTCCACCTAACAGTGATGACTCCATCTACACCTCACTATCCGAAAACATGGACTATCTTCTATCTTCTCATCCAAACTCTCTCTTCCTCTTATGTGGCGACTTCAATTGTCATCATGCCAGTTGGTTGGGTGTGGGTACATCTCTCACCATTCATGGCACCACAGCAAAAGCTTTCTGCGACTCAATCGGTCAACTTCCCGACCTGGATCTCAACCAATGGTACTCCATCTCTTCTGGATCTGATTTTGACAAATTTCCCTGACAATATCTGCTGCTCTTCCTCCGCTCCAATCGATTCTTCTGACCACGTCCTTGTCAAAGTGGACATCTCTCTGGTTGTTATCAGAGAACCACCTCACCGCCGTCGAGTCTGGCATTTCACTCAAGCCGACTGGCAGGGTCTCCAAGCAGCCATCAAACTGAAAGACTGGTCTCCTATCGCTACTTTCTCCAACATCAACTCATCCTGGGAATTCTTTCAAAGAAACTTGCTCTCCCTCATGCACAGATTTATCCCCTCTCGTCTTCAGTTGTCCTACCCTTCCTCCCGCCCTTGGTTTACTGAAGCTTGTGGCGAGGCAGTTGTCCTGAAACAACTTGCCTTTGCCTCATGGAAAGCAAACCCAACTGAGGGCAATCTCAGTTCTTTCCATAAAGCTCGGAACAAGTGTGTATCTACCTTCAGGAGAGCCAGAAAACAACATCTTTCTTATCTCAAGTCTGAACTCTCAAACCTCTCTCCCTCCTCAAAATCCTGTTGGGGTCTAATCAAATCTGTTTCTGGTGTATGTTCCCACCCAATCCCCTCCCTTTCCTCAAATGACCGCACTGCTGATACCGCATGTGAAAAAGCTGAATGCCTAAACTCGGTGCTCGCAGATAAATCCTGTGTCAAAAACCCATCACTTTCTCTGCCCACCTTACCCAGTCGCACCCAACTGTCCCTGGACTCTGTGTCCTTCTCTCCTGACAAGGTGGAGAGCTTGCTGTCAAACCTCGACTCAGATTCTGCAATCGGTCCAGACGGCATCAGCCCACGTGTCCTCAAAGCCTGCTCTTCTGTTCTTGCTCACCCTCTCTCTGTTCTATTCACCCTCTCATTTGCTCAAGGTCATCTGCCATCTGCTTGGAAATCTGCAAACATCACTGCCCTGCATAAAAAGGTTCAAAAACAGATCCCTGCAACTACAGACCAATCAGCCTTCTCCCAATCATCAGCAAGGTTATGGAATCCATCATCGCTTCAGACATGAAATCCTTCCTCTTTTCCAATGGCTTGATTTCTGATCATCAATTTGGTTTTAGACCAGGTCACTCTACACTGGATATGCTGCTTCGGCTCTCCAAACAATGGATGGAGGTCCTCAATGCCAGACAGGAAATCCGAGCCATATCCCTGGACATATCACGTGCTTTTGACACACTCTGGCACCCTGCCCTACTCACCAAACTGTCTTCCTATGGTATCCAAGGCATCTCCACTCATGGCTCGCAGACTTCCTCTCCTGTTGCAGTCAATGTGTGGCCCTAAATGGAGTTCTTTCATCCCCTCTTCCTGACCAGGCTGGAGTTCCTCAAGGTGGCGTTCTGGGCCCTGTTCTTTTTCTGGTTTTCATCAATGATCTCTCCGACTCTCTGGAAAATCCTCTATATCTCTTTGCTGATGACTCCACCCTCTGCCGTACCATCGGTCATCCCACGGACCGGCAAGCAGCAGCTTCTTCGCTCACTGCAGATCTGGATAAAATCACAAACTGGTCCAACATGTGGAACATGTCTTTCAATCCAGACAAATCTCACACTCTCACTATGTCTCTTCGAAAGGACCATTTAGAAAACCCACCCATCTACTTTCTCAACAATCCTCTGGAAGAAGTCTTTTCTTTCAAGCTTCTGGGTCTCACTATCTGCCATGACTTTTCCTGGGAAAGCCACATTTCAAACCTCGCCTCCAAAGTCAGTCGCCGACTGGGAATCCTCCGTCGTGCAAAGTCCTTCCTCGTCCCTCCTGAGATCCTGACCACTTACAAAGCTTTTGTCCGTAGCCTGATGGAGTACTGCTCTCCCCTCTGGGCTGGTGCTCCTGCCTCCCACCTTTCTCGGCTTCACGCTGTAGAAACCAGGGCATTTCTGATCATCGGCATCTCCCGCAATGAGGCAGAGTCTTTGGGCCTCTCACTCAATCACCGCAGGTTGGTCGGTGGTCTTTGTCTTCTACCGTCTCCTCTCCAGCCTTGCCCCCCCTTGCTCTCTCTGCGATTTATCCCCATCACATTTCCTCAGGGCGCTCGAGGTCAGCTAATAACTCCCTTCTGGTAAAACTACCGCAATCACTCCTCACCTTCTCTCTTTCATTCCTCTTTTTTCCCACCTTTGGAATAAACTCCCTCACTCTATTCTTTCCCATTCTTCCCTCCAGGCTTTCAAAACAGCTGTTCACCACCATCTCTTATCATCCCCCATCCAAATCCTCGATCTTTTCTACCGCCGATAATCCACCCAAGCCCACTTCCTTCAAATTCCCTGCTTTCCTTCCTGAAAGTCCCTGTAATGTCCATCTTCTATTCCCCATGTTCCCCGTCCCATCCCTCTCCCTTCCACAGATCTACTAATGTGTCTGTTTCTCACTGTTTTGTCCCTCCCACTCCCGCCCCTCTTGTCTCATGCCCCCTTGATGTGCTCTGTGTGTTCGCTCTCACACGAGCCTCGACAAGGTAAACAAAAAAAACCCAACAATTAATCTGATGAGGACTGTACTCCTTGTCAGCCCAATGTACCTTTATGGCATGAAAGGAATGACATTATTATTATTATTATTATTATTATTGTTATCTTATATATAATTTCCGAGTTTGTGGTTTCGTGTCGCGCTATCTTCGACTTTGTTCTGCGCTCGAGTAACGTGATATTCGGCTTACATTATCTCAAAGACCATATGAGGTGCATGGTACAAAAAAAGTAAATAAAATGGTTCTGAAACAGTGAAATCGTATTCCACTTACTGCATTAAAGTAAAATTACTACTGATACTCTGCATCAGTTCTTTTCTCAAACACACCCACCCCAACATGTCACACAGAGCACGGGTTATGCTAGTTATTATTATTAGTGACCCTTTGATATCTCATGACAACATGTTATATTTGAATGGACTAACTTTCAGTACAATCGCAAGGATCTTCCTTTGCGTTACTCTCTTCGTCCACGTCATGACAGATTGACATCTTTGGTCCAGCACCATTATAGATGCAGAATATAGTGCATTAAAGTTGAGTTGGAGTACAACATCTTGCTGTCTTACATGGCTGGTCTGTTGCACATCCACATCATATCATCTCCAGTATTTAAGAAGGTGCTGGTTTTGTGTTAACAGGAGTGTGAGCAGGTTTAAGTGACGGGTGACTCATCTCTTATCCAACCATATTGTGAAGGCTCAACATTAGGGGTGTCAGGATGCATTGCTCCTTTCCAAATGCATACTTGCAATTGGGCACACTTCACGTTTTCTGTGAATGCTTCTGATGTTGGTGGGAGTGAACTGGCAGACATGTCGACACTGAGCTGGCTCTCTGAAAGTAACCATATAGATGTTGACTCTCACAAGCACAAACCTGCCACCAAAACCAAACTGCCATCATGTCTCTGCTGGCTGTGAGTCAGAGGGCAACAGACGTCTGGGTCAGGCCTGGGGAGTCATGGATTCACTGGATCATGGGGTGTGGCGCTGCCGGTTCCTGTGCGGGAGGACGAAAGTCCGAGTCTTCAGGTCCTTGGTGCTTCCTGTCTTGCTCTATGGATGGGAGACTTGGACTCTGGCCAGGGATCTGAGTCAGAGACTTAATTCCTTTGGTACAAGGTCTCTTGGGAGAATCCTTGGCCATCGCTGGTTGAACTTTGTGTCCAACGAGCAGTTGCTGAGAGAGACTCAAATGAGATTTGTTACCTGCATAGTCCGTGGGTATCAGCTGCGCCGTATGGACATGTGGCTCATTTTCCTGATGCTGACCCTGCTCACCAGATTCTCTCAGCGAGGGAGTCTCGTGAGTGGAGAAGGCCAATGGGCCGACCACGTGCCTCGTGGTTGCAGCAGGTTGATCGGCATCTCAAGGAGATGGGGATGGGTCAGGCATCTGCCTGGAGGATGGCCAGACGGAGGCTCCTGGAGTACCGGCGGAAAGTGGACACAGCGACGCGCTGCTCTGGCACATGCTCCCATCCCTGACCTGACCTGACGAGCACAAGATAAGACAACCCAGTTGGAGCAGTGGAAGAACAGGAGACATTAGCAGTCAAATTGGATGGTACGAAGTTCAGAAGGGTGGATTTTCCATTGGGAGAAATCCAGGTCAGAGGGTTGACAGATTCAGTCAGGCCCATGGAATAACTGAATAGTCCAGGAGCCCAGAAGGTTTATTCAAGTGAAAAGCGCCGGAATGTTTGACCTCATGGGCTGATGGGGTCATCTACCGACATCACAAAAATGCATTGCTGCCGGGTCTGACCCATGGCTTTCCCTCCGAAATCACTCAATTAGTGACGCCATTACCGAAAAACCTAATTTCCTCAATATCTGGAAAACTATGCATGATAATATCACGAATAAAGTGTCCATACCTATGTTTTAATGGTCAATCATTACCCTGATGCTATGCATATTGCTAGAAAATGTATAGTTTACCACGTAAATGCATGGTTCATCCACTAAATTAGCGACGCCATTACCGAAACCTCACCATCTGAAAAACTGTGCGTGATAATATCACAAATAAGGTGTCTATACCGATATTTTTTATGGTCAATCATTACCCTGGCACCTGTTATTACTGGGAAATGTGTAGCCCACCCGCTCATTAAGCGACGCCATTACCAAACAACGATATATGAAAAACTTGCAAATGTGCAGTTCACATCATTAATTTGATGTCCTCTTGGCATTACAAGTCTTCTCTTTCACTTTTGCCACTCTCATCAGTGTCCTCACTCCAAGCATTATCTGAGTCTTCCTCATCTACTGAATTATCTTCCACGCCATCCCCATCATCCTCATGTGGGTCTGTGAGGGACTCCGGAACTGAGCTTCCTGGATACCAGTCTGGTTCAAAGCAGTTTTGAGACAACTTCCATCCATAGTCTGTCAGACTCGCCCCATCAGTTGGATCTGTCTGATCAGCTCTCTTCCAGATTATTGCCACATAGTGCACCCTTTTCATATGATTACCAAGTGTCTTGGCGCACGGGGAAAGAGAGGCACAGTTTATCTTCTTTATTCTGGCAAAGGGGCTCCTTTTCCTCACCACCACCCATTCGCATGAACACCTTGTATCTGGCTTCATTAATGTCAGAGGTTTTGAAGCCATACAGCACGCAGACAAAGGATGTAACAGCTTGGATGTCTACCTCCTCAGCTGTTCTGATCTCTTCCGAGGTGTTCGAAAACTTGTCACTTTGAATTGCCTTTCGCCATCTAGCAGCATTTTTGGCTGTTTCCCAGTCGCTGGAATTGAAACCCTTCAGGGCACGTTTCTTTTCTCCTCTTTCTTTGCAAATTTTACAAATGGAGGCATCATTTGCCATGATCTGTAAATAATAAAAAGGGACAGAGACCAATGCATTATTTGCCACATTGTAACAAAAGACAGAGATGGTACGACTCCAGTAGGCAACTTTCAGGGTGAACTCAATATTTTCAAGCACTAGAGTTGGCATTGTAATATTTCACCATAAAAACATGGGTGTAGACACCTTATTTGTGATATTATCATGCAATGTTTTTCAGATATTAAGGAAAATGGGTTTTTCCACAATGGCGTTGAGAACTGAGTGGGTGAACTAAACATTTACACGGTAAACTATACATTTTCTAGCAATAATGCAGGTGTCAGTGTAATGATTGACCATGAAAACATAGGTGTAGACATCTTATTCATGATATTATCATGCATATTTTTCCAGATATTGAGCAAAATAGGTTTATCGGTAATGGCGTCACGAATTGAGTAATTTCAGGGGGAAAGCCATGGGTCAGACTCGGCAGCAATGCATTTTTGTGATGTTGGTGGATGACCCCATCAGCCCATGATGTCAAACGTTCCGGCGCTTTTCACTTGAATAAACCTTCTGGGCTCCTGGACAAGAAATCCTTTACTCTCTGTCTATCGAGTGCAGCCTGTGGCTGCTGGTTGCATCATTGGTTGGGACGCAGCTATGCCGCTGGTGCAGTGTCCCCCTTACCAGTACACTGCTGCTCATTTTACCGACCTCGGAAGGATGACAGGCTGAGTCAACCTCCTGGTGTACTTTAATTCAGAGGCCAACGGGGATTGAACTCAGGACCCTAGGATCCCAAGCCGCCACCCTAACCACTAAGCCAACACCAGGCTTAGTCCTTTACTGCAGTGCTGTGGCTGGTGAGAGAGCAAACCCAGCTAACCGGCATGGTGGAAATTGAAATCACTACATATGAGGAAGAGAGTTGGGGTGGTGGGATGTGTGGTTAAAAGTTGATCCAGAGAGAGAGGGGGGAGGGAGGGAGGGGAGAGAGAGGGGGAGGGGAGGGAGGGGAGAGAGAGGGGGAGGGATGGAGGGAGAGAGAGGGGAGGGGGAGGGAGGGGATAGAGAGGGGGGATAGAGAGGGGGGATAGAGAGAGAGAGAGAGAGAGAGAGAGAGAGAGAGAGAGAGAGAGAGAGAGAGAGAGAGAGAGAGAGAGAGAGAGAGAGAGAGAGAGAGAGAGAGAGAGAGAGAGAGAGAGAGAGAGAGAGAGAGAGAGAGAGAGAGAGAGAGAGAGAGAGAGAGAGAGAGAGAGAGAGAGAGAGAGAGAGAGAGAGCGGGAGAGAGAGAGAGAGAGAGAGTGGGAGAGAGAGAGAGAGAGAGAGAGAGAGTGGGAGAGAAAGAGAAAGAGAAAGAGAAAGAGAAAAAGAGAGAGAGAGAGAGAGGGAGAGAGAGAGAGAGAGAGAGAGAGAGAGAGAGAGAGAGAGAGAGAGTGGAGAGAGAGAGTGGAGAGAGAGAGTGGAGAGAGAGAGTGGAGAGAGAGAGAGTGAGAGTGAGAGTGAGAGTGAGAGTGAGAGTGAGAGTGAGAGTGAGAGTGAGAGTGAGAGTGAGAGTGAGAGTGAGAGTGAGAGTGAGAGTGAGAGTGAGAGTGAGAGTGAGAGTGAGAGTGAGAGTGAGAGTGAGAGAGAGAGAGAGAGAGAGAGCTGGGAGTGAGAGAGAGAGAGAGAGAGAGAGAGAGAGAGAGAGAGAGAGAGAGAGAGAGAGAGAGAGAGAGAGAGAGAGAGAGAGAGAGAGACTTTTGTATCTTTTTATTATAAAAATTGAAAAGAAAGCCCCCAAATGGGAGTTGCATTTTCATTTCAGAGAAAGAAAGAATACGATGAAACAATTTCTGAGGAAAGGAAAGGATGAATCGGGTGGATTACATACAAAACATTTCACAAAAGGATAAACATTCCTCTCTGACTTTGCAATTAGATTCTTTTATACACCATTTTGATTCGATCTGTGGTAGTCTTCCCGTTACTGAAAAGAAAGCAAAATCCAATTTAACACGACTTATTACAAGGTTTTGGAACAAAAACAAAGCATCTTCATCATTTCCTCCAACACCATCAAGTTTTCTTTTCCTTGACTTATACACCGCCATCTTTGCCTGAGCAAGCAGGAAATTGACAAACACAGCATTGGAATTTTTTGTGTGGGATATCCAATCCGTAGATGAACACACAAGTGTTAAAAAGCAAACCAAACCTCACAAAACAATTCTGAAGTAAAATAAATAAAGGTGCCAACCGTTGGCATTCAACATTGATGTGAAAAAGGTTTTCAGATTTCTTACAAAAAGGACATTCATCTACAAGCAGATTTGAAAAATGGTGTAACAAGTGATTAGAAGGAAGGATCCAGTGTACTCGTCTCCATTGGAGGTCACCATGTCGTGGTGGTACAGGAGAGTGATAAAAACCTTTCCAGTTCGGAAAGTAAGGAGGAGAACAAGGTAAGAGGTCTCTCCATCGAACCTTCTGCTGTGTTATTTGCCATTGCGAAATAAATTTTCGATTGAACGTAGGCTACGTATTAACGTAGGCTATTGAAGCCTACGTTAAAAGGGGGACAAGGACGAGGGCTGGCAAGAGAAAAAGCACATACGAGTTCAGGAAAGGTAGAGAGAGAAGGTATTCGATGTGCATTGTGTTCATTGTTTTGCTGGTCCTGCTCCCAAGCAGGTGCGAGCTGTGTGCATGTCCAAAGCACACTACATAATATGCGTGCCACGATTCGAGAGGATCGCACACCGACCAGGCTTGCCAATGCATCAGCTCCGATCCAGCTGCCGTTTGGGCTGAGAAGATCTGTGACAGATTTAACGCCCTTGTCGGTAAAGCGTTGAATAAAACACCTATCAGCAGGCATATCATGGAAAAGGGAGTTGTAGAACAAAGGTTCTTCCAGAAACATCTGTTTCGTGTGAGAATGTGTAGCTCTTGTTGTTGTCAGAGCTTGCCACGCATTTAGTATGCTCTGATAGAAACCAGAGAGGGGGGATGTGTCGATTTTGGAAAGGTCCATCAGGAAAAGAGAGTGGTCATAGCCTAGCCTCCCAGCCTGTTGCAAACGGTGACGAGCGACGTTGACCCATGGTGGAGAGGGTCGCATGTATAGCATGCGAAGAGCAACCGAGAGTCGAAAGGCCATTAGCCGACTTTTTATGTCAACCAGGCCTTGTCTTCCATCGGTCAGTGGTAAACTGAGGACCCCAGGTCGCAGCCAGTGTTTTCCGTCCCAGAAAAAGGACACGAAGCACTTCTGGAGCTGTTGAAGCAACGCCCCTGGAGGATGTAGCACGAAGAACCTGTGCCATAAGGTGGAGGCCACCAGTGTGTTGATGACCAAGACCCTTCCACGATATGACAGTTGTGTGATCAGACCTTTCCATTTTTGCAGTTTACCCTCAACAAACTCAAGCAGACCAGCCCAATTTTTTGCTAATGTGGTATTATTACCTAAGAACACTCCAAGGTATTTCACACCATCATTGGCCCATGACAGTGGAGCAGGAAGTCTTGCCGCCAAGTAGCACAACGGACCGAGCCAAGGGCGCTCGTTTTGTTCCAATTTACTTTGGCTGAAGAAGCCTTTTCAAATAAGGACAAACAATAACGAACAATGTTGACGTCAATGATATCTTGCACGAATGCACATACATCATCGGCGTATGGCAGTACCTTGATGGGCCGTTCAAGCTGGGACAAACTAACCCCTGTTAGTCTACAGCACAAAGAAACCAGTAGGGGTTCGATGGAGAGAGCATAAAGCAATCCGGAAAGAGGGCAACCTTGTCTAATTCCCTTGTTAATAGACAAAGGTGCAACAAGTTCATTGTTTATCTTGAGCACACTATAAATATTATTGTATAGTATTTTAATATAAGAGATGAAGGTTGAACCAAGTCCAAACTGCTCAAGTACTTCGAAAAGGTACCAATGGTCAACACGGTCAAAGGCTTTCTCCTGATCAAGGAGAAGAAGTCTTAAATCTTAAGGGCTTTCCTTGCACAGTTCAATGATGTCTCTCACAAGGGAGATGTTGTCATAGATGGAACGTTTTGGGACACAGTAACATTGGTCTTCTTTCAACAACGAGGATAAATAAGGAGTAAGTAGCGATGCCGGGGCTTTTGAAAATATCTTATAGTCCGTACATAACAGGGAGATAGGACGCCAATTTTCAATACTCAGCATGTCTCCCTTTTTTGGGATGAGGGTAAGAGGAGCTCGTCGGCAACTCCGAGGTAGCTCTCCAAGCTGGCAGCTTGCGTTCAAGGTCTTAATGAGTTCTGGACCCAATAAGTGCCAAAACTTCTTGTAAAATTCGGTTGTAAGTCCATCCAATCCAGGTGCTTTCCCAACGGCAAGGCCGTGCAGGGCAGTGCCAAGTTCATCCAAGGTGATGGGTCTTTCCAGTTGGGAACGCCCATCTTCACACAACACTGGCAGGCCTACGGAGAAAGAGGCGACACTGACAGGATTTATTTGTTCCATTGAATATATTTTCGAAAAGTATTCCTTCACGAAAAGTTTGATTTCTGATTGTGTAAAGGTAATGGATGAATCTGCTAATCGCAGCTGAGAAAGCCGTTAACTGGGAAGACGTTTCTGTAAGGAAAAAAGTACTTGGTTGGTACGTCTGCCTCATTCAGGTGTCGCACCCTCATCCGAACTAAGGCACCGCGTGCATTCCTCTCGGTTATCTCCTTTAATAAGGACTGTTTCTCAGTTAAGGTTTTTTGTATGTTACTATTATTTTGTCCGATGACCCGTTGGAGATGTAAAATCTCTAACTGTAATATTTTCTTAACTTCATGGTCAGCCCTTGTTGAGAAAAAATGATACTGTTGACAGAACCCTTTAATTTGGGTTTTTACTAAATCCCACCATATCAACGGGTTAACGGAACAGCTTAGCTTCTGTTCTAGGAGAGCCGTCCAGAAGGATTCAAAGGCCTGAATGAAGTTGAGGTTTTCTCGTAAACTGTTATTGAATTTCCAATGAGAGCTCCCTGGACATGGTTTCAAGAGTTGAATAAAGACTCGAGCTAGGGAATGGTCAGAGAAACCAGAAGGCACGATATCGGATTTATAAACTCCATGTAATAAATGACAATTTACATAGATGCGATCAAGCCTCGCAAGTGAGATGTGGTTGTTTAAACAACGACACCATGTGTAAGACCGATCAGAAGGGTGCTGCACGCGCCAAATATCATGAAGATTATATTTCGCAATGATGTTTGCAAAAAGTTTTGCGGTACATGGTTGGGGTTCCGGCACGTTCCGGTAAAATGAAGCATTAACAGTACAGTTAAAATAGCCACCAATAATTAGACAAGTCTGCAAATCCAGTGTTTGCAGGAATTTTCTCAGTTCGGCAAAAAAGGAGATCCGCTCGTCATTTTTGCTTGGAGCGTACACATTGAGGATTGTGAACTTGATCTGATTGATAGAGAAGGTCACGGAGGCAAGATGTCCATCAATAATACTCATAAATTTAAGGCAAGACAGATGGAAATGTTTCCCCAAGTCAAACATGATGCCTGCCTTCGACGTGGAGTTGTTACTGAAGAAACATTCCTTGTCCATAAATAGTCGCCACTGAGCCTGAACAGATCGGACAGCATGGGTCTCTTGTAGCAAAGCTATGTCGAGACCGTTGACCTCTACTAACTGTTTGATTTGGATCTTGCGGAGTGGACTCCCACCACCATTAACATTTATTGTTCCAATCTTGAAACTGGCCATGAGGAAAGTAATAGTTTCTAAGAATAAGATCAGAAGCGGGATAATTGATTAGAATCCCTTTTCTCCTTGGCAATCAGTTTTTTTAAGCGGTGACAGTGTGTCTGGTGGAAACCGAATAAGTCAGGCTTACGTACGATAGCCTGAGCACACTCAAGAAAGGACGGTCGATCTGGAAAGTATTCCGTCAGGTTTATATTGCGTTTCCTATATGCATTTTGTAAGAAGAGTCTTATTTGTTCGGGGGGGGGGGGTAGGACTTTGACTGGTCAGCTTCTCCACCATTTCCACCTGACTGTTCCTGTTTGCTTCCTCCAGGTCAGATTCATCAGAGTCGGATTTAGTTTCCGAGTCACACAAGCTTGTACTGTCCTGCATATCGATACTGTGGTCAGTATTGATACACGGATCTGTACTGGTTACCACGTCTATGTGCTCTTCCATTGTGGGAACATCTCCTGGTGAGGTAATGGAAATAATCGGGGGAGTTGATGAAACAGAAACACCATCAGTGGATGTAGCGATATCGCTTCCCTCGACCGTAACGGTGTTATCGACCTCCAACGGCGTGGAGGTATACAGTACTTTGGGGGTCTCTCGTAAAACATCCATTTTAACATTTCCTGCGTTTCCAGCTTCACTACGTGATGAGATGGGAGCAATGACAGGGTTAACATTTGTTTTACTATTTCCTGCTGACAAGGATTCAGGGTTAACATTTACCAAAGTGACAGTAGGATTATCACTCGTGGTCTGTGTATCACCGTCGATGGGCTTTCCAATAGGAGAGTTTTTAACGAGTGAAACAGTTTTCGTCACTGCAATAACAGGTAAAGTGGTCTCTGTAAGGGAGACGTCGATGTCCTCACCGGCAAGTAGGCTGAACTTGTTGGTCGTAGGTACCGGGGTCCGGGTCCATTCCGGGTCCATTCCGGGTAGGCCTTGTAGAATGACGTCAGTCACAACTGCAGGAACATTACCGACAGATTCCTCGTTTGTAAATGCTCCTTTCTTCTGGGTTAAACGGCCATAAGTGAAATGAAAACGAGAGAAGAACCTTCAGAGTGTAGGCTTTATTCCATTTGATTGAAGCCGCTTCTACGGGCACACCAGGGAATACAGACGCAGCATGGAGTACATAAGCAGTAAGGTACACACGTGCAACTAATCACCGCAAAATAAATCAGTATAAGCCCGGAGTCCGATATACTCTCAATTCCCACCATTCAACGAGCACCAAGTGAACCGCCGCCGTAAACGACAATGCCCCTGGGACAATCACCCCCGACCGAGCCGAACCTCAGCTTTATCTATTCCGTGCTCGAGCCGTGCGACATGTGATCACACGTCACGACCTTCAATTCACCACATTTTCCCCGTCTTTAAAATGTAACTAGAGGCCCAACTAACGCACCATGATTACTTCAGCGCTACAGGAGTATACATTTCAAGCAACGCGAACTATCTAAACTACAGAAGCATACATGCCAAGCAGTGAGGATTATTTTGAGTTGTAGGAGCATGGTCATGAGCATCGATATATTATGTAACGAGCATATAGGAGCATGAGCATCGAGGATGCCGATAATCCCCTTTACAGATTGAGTCGGCGAGGGGGTATTATCCGTCGACCTCTCCGGGAGTAGATGGCGGTTTCACTTGAGGGAGGCTTCCGATCCTCTTGGTGAGCCTCGACTCGTGCCGGAGATGACTCCCCGATCGCTCTCGGGTGGAACGCGGCAGCTCCGTCGCCACCATTCTCGAGTGGAGTTCCTGGGGGGGGGGGAACACCTGGGGAGGGGATGTCAGAGGGAGGAGTGCCAGATGGTGGTGTACCTGCGGGAGGAGTACCTGAGGGAGCCAAATGGCGAACCGACACAGTGGTCTCCCTGCCATCCGGGAGCCTGACATGAGCATACTCTGGATTAGTATCGATGAGTTCGACCTCTTCCACCATGGGTTCATACTTACTTTGTCGTACCGGGCGTTTCATGAACACTGTTCCGGGATGGGTTAGCCAGTTGGGCACCGATTGGCCGTCAACATAACGCCGCTGGTGAGTAAACATTCGTTCGTGAGGAGTTGCATTGGTGGACGTGCAGAGCAAAGAGCGTATGGAATTCAGAGCGTCGAGAAGGGTAACCTCCCACTGCTCGGGCCCCAGTCCTCTCGATTTCAGCGCCAGAGTTACGGCTTTCCAAATAACTCCATTATATCGTTCCACCTGCCCAATACCCTGTGGGTTGTAACCCGTCGCTCGACTAGTTGCTATGCCGTGCTCTAATAGGAATTGTTTTAGCCCGGCCGACATGAAACACGGCCCTCTGTCTGAATGTATGTACGAAGGTTTCCCAAACATAGTGAAGAGGTCAGACAGACATTTCACGACAGTGCCCGAGGTCATATCCGAGCACGGAAATGCAAAAGGGAACCTTGAATATTCATCAACAACAGTGAATATGTATCTGTTGTCTGTCTCGGTCAGCACGGGCCCTTTGAAGTCAATGTTTAGTCTCTCGAAGGGAGAAGTGGCCTTGATCAATCTGCCAGAAGCCGCGCCATAGAATCTGGGTTTTAGTTCAGCACAAACAGGGCATGAAGCATTCATTTGTTTAATATCTTCAATAGAATAGGGAAGGTTCTGTCTGCGCACGAAATGTGCCATTCTGGTTACCCCCGGGTGGCACAGAGACACATGGAGGTCTTGCAAAGCCCGACTGATTGTCGCCGAACAGTAGACCCGAGAGAAGGTGTCTGCAGCAGGGTTTTCCCTCCTGGGCCAGTAGACTATGTTGTAACTATAGCAGGCTAGGTCTATCCGCCATCTCATAATTTTTTCATTCTTAATTTTCCCGTTATTTTTCCCATCAAACATGAATGCCACGGATAGTTGGTCCGTAACGAGCATGAAGTGGTTTACCAGTAAATAATGTCTTTATTTACGCAGGGCTTCGACGATGGCGTACGCTTCCTTCTCTATTGCCGAGTGTCTCTGCTCGCTTCCAGAGAGAGTTCTCGAGAAGAACGCGACGGGCCGCCCAGACTGATTAAGCGTAGCAGCTATCGCGTGATCAGAAGCATCTGTTTCTACCACGAAGGGCACCGTGCTATCGATCGATAATACCACGGAATTACTGATATCATCTTTGAGTTTGTGGAAAGCTGTTACAACAGCGGCATCTGGTGGGAAGTTTTTGCAATGCACTAGGGGATGTATTTTCTCGGAGTATTGGGAAATCCATCTTGCATAGTAAGCGAACATGCCGATCACCCGGCGCATTGTCTGCAGGTCCTGAGGTGGGGGTAGCTCACGAAGTGGGTGCAATCGTTCAGGATCAGGCTTAATCGTGCCGTCGGCTATCGTGTAGCCGAGAAGGTCAATTGACCTTGCCGAGAATACGCATTTCTCGTAGTTGAGGGTCAGATTATATTTTCTAGCAATGCTCAAGAATCTGTCCAGATTCATGTCATGTTCCCCCTGATCCCTACCGCACACTGTGACATTGTCCACGTAAACAAAAGTGTCTTTGAGGTTTTCATCTGAGATGATGTTGTCCATAACCCGTTGGAAGCAAGCTACTCCATTCGTGACACCGAACGGAATCCTCCTGAATTGGTAGAGGCGTCTACCTGCCTGGAATGCGGTGTAAGGTTTGTCTTCCTCTCGGATGGGAATTTGATGATAGGCGCTTCGCAAGTCGATGGTGCTGAATATCTTATAATTGGCCACGCGTTCGACCATCTTGTCTATGCGCGGCAAAGGGTAGGCATCGTGTTGGGTGAAACGATTGACCGTTTGGGAATAATCGACAACCATTCGTTTCTTATGATTCTGATTGGCGGTGACCAACACCTGTGTGCGCCATGGCGAATCGCTCGGTTCTATAATTCCTCCTTCCAGTAATCGCTTGGTCTCTGAAGTGATGAAATTCATATCAGCAGTGGTATATCGCCGCGATTTGATCGCTATCGGTTTACAGACCGGCGACAAGTTAGCAAACAGCTGGGGGGACGTTACCTCTGCGGTGGTCAAACATTTAAAATTAGACGAGGTTTGCTTCCTCCAAAGGGTATTTCGACGCTCGTGTGCTGCTTGAGGACATTATGACCCAGAATTACGTCTGCGCATAAATCACGAAGCACCAGTACCCTTACATCCCGATGCGTGTACCCTTTTACGTCCAATTCAACATTGCAGTACCCCCGTACGCGGGACTGTAATGATGTGGTGGCCATGCATACCGTATTGTCTGTCGGGTGGATCGTCCATTTCCTGCCCTTCACTAGCGAGTTGTTGCCGAAACTTTCAGAGCTACCGGTATCAATCAGAGCCTCAGCCATATGCCCGTTAATTCGTACGTTGATGATAGCCTTGGATAGATTCCCCGGTGAGGCTGCAGTTAGTTTCTTTTGTGAGTAGAGAGCCGCAGAAGTGGGTTTATTTCTCCTTAGAGTAGATTTACATACCCTGGCATAATGCCCTTTCTTATCACAATTCATGCATGTGGCATCTCTGGCGGGGCATTTGTGGCGGAGGTGTCTTTTGTACCCACAAAAGAAGCATTTACCAACCGGAGTAGTTGCTGAGGAGTTTGACGAGGTCTGGGTATCCGACTCCTCGGGTTTTTCTCCATCCCCTGTGTCAGGCTGTGTCTGTGTCTGTGGGGTTCCTTGAGTTTCCACCGTAGCGGCGTTCATTAGCAGCATCGGTGTCCCAAATGACTCAGATTGCTGCTGAGCCGTATCCATCGCTCGAGCCTGATCAACTCCCTTTTCAAGAGTGGGTTGCGCTTTCTCTCGTAAGCGTTGCCATATGTGGGCTGATCTGAGTCCTTGGATAAATGCCTCCCGGGTCGCTTCATTTCGGTGTTCCTCGGCGTTTACGGCCCGGAAGCTGCCGTCTTTTCCCAGCTGTTTCAGAGCTTGCAGGAACTGATCGATTGTCCCCCCGGCTGCTTGCTTGCGTGTGTTGAGAAGATGTCGTATGTATACCTCGTTCTTGCGCTTCACGTAGAGCGCCTGCAGCACGTCGATCGCTGCTTCGTAGGTGTCACACTCCGAGAAGAGCCTGTATACGCTGGGCGAGACATGATTCACAAGGGCGGCCAATTTGTCGGCTCCCTCTTCGATGATGGTCAGATAGTGTGAGAAGGAACGGAACCAATGCGACCATTTCATTTCTGAGTCAGTCGCGTTTGGGTCTGCATCGAACCTCTCTGGTTTGTAGATCTTGTCCATCGTTGGTTGAGAGAGCCGAGAAAACCAAATGGAATAAATTGAAATGAAAACGAGAGAAGAACCTTCAGAGTGTAGGCTTTATTCCATTTGATTGAAGCTGCTTCTACGGGCACACCAGGGAATACAGGCTGTTAGTGCAACGTATACACGTGCAACTAATCACCGCAAAATAAATCAGTATAAGCCCCGAGTCCGATATACTCTCAATTCTCACCATTCAACGAGCACCAAGTGAACCGCCGCCGTAAACGACAATGCCCCTGGGACAATCACCCCCGACCGAGCCGAACCTCAGCTTTATCTATTCCGTGCTCGAGCCGTGCGACATGTGATCACACATCACGACCTTCAATTCACCACAATCAGGTAAAGTCTTTCTCTTCCTTGATGAGACGACGGTGAAACCATCCCAAACATTCATTTTGCTGTTTAGACTATCGGGCTGAGAGGACTGGGGGTTACTACCGGACACGGGGTTCGCTTCCTTTACAGTCGAGGAAGATGAAGAAGAAGAAGACGTATTCTTGTTGACGAGGTTTGTTTCATCGTTTGACGAATTCGCCTTTGGGCAAGATCGTTTCATGTGTCCGATCGTTTCATTCGAAACATTTCAAGGTGTCAGTGGTTACGTATACCTGGTAATCATGATTTTCAATTTTGAGTTTTAAAACGATGTTCAAGGTTCGTTCAGCGTTAGAGGGAGGAAGCACCACATAAACTTGTCTCCGAAAAGACATCACATGCTTCGTCCGATCGTCCTGGCTCCGTAAAGGTAACATGGTGATCTGAGAAACCACAGAACCTTAACGAGATAATTCGGAGATCAGTGTCTGATTTTTCAGTAAAGGAGGAGCGTTCGAGATAATGACCTTCAGGACAGGTGTGTCGAGAGGGGAGACTAAGTACGAAATCTCCATCATCTGTTGATAGTCCGGTCGATACGATTTCGTGAACCAGTTCTGTCTCAGACACGAAGATTACCACACGTTTGTTCATTCGTGAGGCTGCACGAACTTTGTCAGTACCGACTATGTTTCCCGTGGTGATGACGAGATCCTCGACGCTGACGGCGTCGGGTGGGACGCAGACGACGCCATGTTTTCTTGTTAATACTTCAAATGCCACATAACGGGAATAAGAAGTCATATTTAGGAAGGGGGAGGAGGGGTGATTACTCTCGTCCAGTAATTAAATACGAGCTGAGACAGGTTTCCAAAGGAAATAAACACAGCTCCAGTGAGGAAAAAAAACGATCAGTTGAAGGCCCGGGATGGGCCGCCAACTAAAAGCTATCCACAAAGAAGCCGTGGGCTCTTTCTCTCTCTATCTCGGGGAAAAGGTATGTGGGGAGAAAACAGGGGGATGGGGATGGAGAGGGGAAGAGATGAACCGAAGGCCAAACCGTGAAATAACAAGGACAGATGGGCGGGGTGGGGTGGAGTGGGGTGGGGTGATGACGGCGTGAGGGAAGGCCGGATCGCGAGGTCTAATGAAGAGGGGAGGGAAGAGGGGAGGATGGGAGCACAAATAACGATGTGTAGAAGGAAACAAAGGAAAGGAGGTGAAAAACGATGCGAAAGGGGAAAGGAAGGCGAAAAAACAGGGCAGATCACAGATCACAGCTCACCAAGACCACACAGCCACTCTGACACTCCACTCGACTCACCAACAGCCAGCAGGGGGCGAGAGAGAGAGAGAGAGAGAGAGAGAGAGAGAGAGAGAGAGAGAGAGAGAGAGAGAGAGAGAGAGAGAGAGAGAGAGAGAAAGACTGACTGTTTCTTCTTATTACAAAAGTGAAAGGGCCAGTTCTGTACAGTCACAGGAGGAAACATTAATTCAACCATTGGTTCAAAGAGAAATGATTCATAATCATCATCATCAAGTTTACAAATGGCATCATTAAAAACCCATTTTTCTTAAAACAATGTTAAACTTTTGTTCATTTATAAAAAAAAACACAATTCCAGTTTTAATCTTGCACTCACAGGAGCTTGAAAATGTCGATGAGGCCTTAGCCACCTTCACCAAGTGGTAGGTAGGTCATGGCAGGTTGCAGCCAGCGTTGCCCATTCCAGAAAAAGTCAATGATACTCTTTCGGAGTGTGGCTAGGAGGCTTCCAGCAGGTTGTAGTCATATCATTTTATGCCATGACATGGAGGCAATTAGATTGTTGATGATGAGGATTCTTCTACAGAAAGAAAGTTGAAAGAGAAGTCCCTTCCAACGGGTTCGTTTTTCCATTACCTTGTCCAGCAATCCTGTCTGGTTCTGCAGTTCAAAGGTGTTATCTGGTCAGAAAATTCCAAGGTATTTGACCCCATTTTGTTGCCAGTTCATTCCTCTTGGTAGAGCAATTGGTTGGCAAGCTGTAGGTGCTACCCAAAGGGCTTCTCTCTTTTTCCAATTCACCTGCCCTGAACAAGCCCGACAATATAATGCCTGGGTCATTGCAGTAACATCAGCATTAATGTTCACAAAATACAGATATCATCTGCAAAAGCAGAAAATTTTGAGTGGAGCAGTGAGAATATATCCAGTAAAACCAGAAATGCGAGTGCATAATTGAAGCAGAATAGGTACGATGGCGAGAGAGTATAAATGTCCAGATAGCGGACAACCTTGTCGTACTACACGTTTTACAGCATTGGGACTGCACAATACTTGGTTAATTTGATGAACACTGAATGTATTACAATATAAATTTTAACATACGAGGTAAAAATTTGGCCAAAGCCGAAACCCTCTAACATTCTATAAAGGTCCGTGTGGTCAATACAATCAAAGGCTTTCCTTCGTCGATGAAAACAAGGCCAACATTCTTGTTAAAATTGTTACAAAACCGAATAGTATCATGGATAAAAACGACATGATCAAAGATAGCACGTCCAGGGATACAAAAGGATTGATGTTCTCCTACCGGCACATTCATAAAGGGTTTCCAGCGATTGGATAAGGTTTTGGCTGAAATTTTATAATCTGTACTTAAGACAGAACTAGAACGCCAGTTTTCAATCAGTCTCCTTTTCTTTCTTTCATATATTTATTTAGGGCATGGAGAAAGATAGCACTGTATGAACATGATGGGAGATGGGGCATGAGTTTGCTCGCTCTCCAGGAGTGAAAGAGAAAATACGGGAAGAAGAGGAAGCAGGATTGGAGAAGGACATTTGGAAATGAGAGTGTGGGAAGATTAAGCATGATAAAATGTGTCATTTTTAGGATTTGTCCAAACAAGAGAGAAAGGGAGGAGGAAGAAAATTAAAGAAGAGGAAAGAAATAGCTTGGGACTGAATGACTTAAGGAATGAGATCAGAATGATTGGGGAATAACTATGAATGACTTGTTTTTATTATTTATTTGTGGTTGTATTGATGAGAAGAGTAGGTGAGCAACCATCGGCACCATGACCAAAATTGCAAATTCCTGCCCTAACCTTACATTCTCCTTATCCCAAGGGAACGGAGTTCAAAAAGGCTGAACCCCCTAACGGGGTCGCTACGTCTCTTAGCATGCAAATTAGTAGTAGGAGTTCTGAGAAGGAAGCAAGAACAATGGAAAAGTTTTGATGCAGGGTGAAGATAGATTAAAAATATATATATATAAGTGTAATGAAAGGGAGATGAGGAAAGGATAAAGTTTAGCAAGAAGTGAATGATTGAGAAAGCAGGACTGTTGAACACATTGAGAGCTTAACCAGCCAAGGCAGATGCATAAGATCAAATCGCCAAACAGGCACACAAAGACACAGCAATGAGTACATTTTTATTTAATTTACTATTAACGTGCAGCCTATGGCTGCTGATTTGCATCATTTTCCTGGGGGCACAGCTGTGCCACTGATGCTATGCCTCCTGCTACCAGTACTCATTTCACCAACCACAGAAGGATGACAGAACAGGCTGATTAAACCCACCTGGTGTTGATTCAACAGAATAATAGGGGCTTGAACTCAAGACCCTAAGATCGTAAGCCAGCCACCCTCACCATTACGCCAACACCAGGCTAAATATACATATGATACGAATAAGAAACAAAACAGAGTGGACAACAATCAATGGCAACAAAGAAAACTCCAGAATGGTTCACTTAAGTCTGGAATCGGATCACTCAGAGACTGAGATAAAGCTGCAAAAGCCTCAAAACCAGAAATTTCAGCAAATGGGATGTACTATATAGATATTGTGGTGAAGATCATGGACTGCAGTTATACCATAGTTTAACGAACCAATTGGAATCTTCCTGTGTGTAATATCCCATTAGCACTGTTGACCCTTTCTGGTGTTAGAAAGTTTAGGTACCTTATTTCTTGCACCACGAACGGTGTACCTAGACGCACGCCTTTACTTGCATGAGCCAGTAATGCGCAACCATCTTTAATCTCAAACAAAAGAGTGTGCAAATTTGAAATCGACATCATCATCACATCCCTGTGCACCAAAAACAAAATTAAGATTATTTTTCCCACAACAAAAGTACTGGATCACGTTGAGAGACAGCTTGGACTTGGGATCTAAAGCACATTTTCACGCCATCTGCATATTCGACAAGTCAACCATTTCTTTTGTTATAAAATATATTGCTGTTGCACAATACCGTACTTCATAGCTTCTGATGGACACTTTTTAACCAAGACTACATAATGCTAATTTAATTGTTACTTACGAAATCTTTTCCGTCATCTGTTTGTGTGTTTGTATGTTTTTTTTGTAGGCACGATAACTCGAGAACGGAAGAAGCTACCAATGTCAAATTACACCACGTGATTCAGGAGGGTGATGGCTAGTGCTGATTAGATTTTGGTCAAAATCGGTCAAAGGTCAAGGTCACATTGCGGTCAAACATTCGATTTTTGATGGTTTGGTACAGAATCATCGTAGAAACTTCTGGTTTGCGTCGCTACTTTCTCGAGAGACAGCTTTTATTAGACAAGGTCAGAGGTCAAGTTGACGATTTTGTAAGTACCAGTCTATGACTGCTTGTTTGTTTTGTTGCTTATGCTAAAGTAATTGTTTAAAATGGCAGAAAATGTCTTGTTAAGTGGAATGTAGACCAAAATATCATTCACAGATTTTGTATTGGTAATAACATGGAGTAGAGGACTGAAAGTGTTACGAATATACACCTTCGGAACAAACATTCGTTTGTAGCTCACTTGGAACATAGTTCCGGGGAGCTTACATCATAAAGCAGTGTCCATAGGTGAGTGAGTGAGTGAGTGAGTGAGTGAGTCCGTAAACACTTGTCATTGTCGCTGAAACCAAACATACGATTTTGATGAAACTTGGCCATGTGGGAGAAAATAATTATATGAATGTACTCTCAATTATCATTGTTGGACCCCTATGAGAGGGTGAAGGGCAGCCCGGAATCATGGCGAAACCCAATCCTTATCCCTGTGTCGTAAGAGGCGACCAGGGTTGCGTCAGGAAGGGCATCCGGCGTAAAACCTGTGCCAAATCAGTATGCGGATCATAACGGATGATCTGCTGTGGCGACCCCTAACAGGAGCAGCCAAAAGAAGAAGAACAACAACAACACTCTCAATTTTAATTGTTGCTGGTGCGTTGTAAATTTAATTTTTATGCTACAAGTCAAATTGGATGTCAGTTATGCTTCCCATTCCCAAGAGTCTTTTGACGTAAATGTTGATAAAAGGAATGTCTTGCTATGGAACAAAGTGACCTGGTTGATAACACCAACTTTTGCCATGATTATGTCATTCACTTTTCACCGAGTCGACACATATTGCAGTTGGAGTTCTTTTATTCTAATGCTTATCAGCCCCCTCCACTCCCTGCTAAGAACATATAAATGCCAGGAAATCTAATCTTGGTTTGGTGCAAATCATTGTGGTTGCTTACATCTCAGTGTTTTGAACTCCATAGTTCTATGTTAATAAAATTATCTGAGCGAAAGTACTTTCCATTGTGGACAGTGAATTAATTGTGGCTTTCATTTGAGTAACAGGATTTACATCGAGTCGGTTAAACAACGTTAACAACAAAATTCCACAACAGCCATGAGCTTCATATCTGATGCATAACGAAGGTATCTGCGCTGATTGAGGGGGTTTATGGTGGGGGGGGGTTTGGATCCCACCCAAAAGAGGTATTTGCTCTCTTTTCAGAACTACACATACAATTTCAATTAAACTTGACCACAACTTTCATCACCCATGATGTACCTAAGTTTGTTAACGGCATCAAAAAAATTCAGGGTCTAAGAAGGTCTGCAGGGTGTTTGAGTGACTTAATCATGATCCAGGTGAGCGTCAGGACAGGCAGTCCTATTTTTAGTTGCAGTTAGTTGTTGCGAACAGTTCATTATTCAGGTTTACCTGAACATTTGGAAACAACGCGATGATAAAACGGTATTGTGTTCATGCACATCCGGTGTCACTTGCGATTCACATTTCTCTCCAGCCTGATATGGTCATGCAAATGTCAAACATTTTTTCGTGGTTTCCTTCATGAACATAGCACAGTCTGTGTTTCCTACCGCTTGATTGAAACACGTAAAGTCGGAAATAACACGTGTGTGAATCAATCAGTCATGCATCATGTGCAGGGATATTTTTTTGAGTATGGCCTTAGTAATTGTGTGGCCTTAGTTATTGTGTGTGGCCTTAGTAATTGTGTGTGGCCTTAGTAATTGTGTGTGGCCTTAGTTATTGTGTGTGGCGTTAGTAATTGTGTGTGGCCTTAGTAATTGTGTGTGGCCTTAGTAATTGTGTGTGGCCTTAGTAATTGTGTGTGGCCTTAGTAATTGTGTGTGGTCTTAGTAATTGTGTGTGGCCTTAGTTATTGTGTGTGGCCTTAGTTATTGTGTGTGGCCTTAGTAATTGTGTGTGGCCTTAGTTATTGTGTGTGGCCTTAGTAATTGTGTGTGGCCTTAGTTATTGTGTGTGGCCTTAGTTATTGTGTGTGGCCTTAGTAATTGTGTGTGGCCTTAGTAATTGTGTGTGGCCTTAGTAATTGTGTGTGGTCTTAGTTATTGTGTGTGGTCTTAGTTATTGTGTGTGGTCTTAGTTATTGTGTATGGCCTTAGTAATTGTGTGTGGTCTTAGTTATTGTGTGTGGTCTTAGTAATTGTGTGTGGCCTTAGTAATTGTGTGGTCTTCGTAATTGTGTGTGGTCTTAGTAATTGTGTGTGGTCTTAGTTATTGTGTGTGGTCTTAGTAATTGTGTGGGCTTAGTAATTGTGTGTGGTCTTAGTTATTGTGTGTGGCCTTAGTAATTGTGTGTGGCCTTAGTAATTGTGTGTGGCCTTAGTAATTGTGTGTGGCCTTAGTAATTGTGTGTGGTCTTCGTAATTGTGTGTGGTCTTAGTTATTGTGTGTGGTCTTAGTAATTGTGTGTGGTCTTAGTAATTGTGTGGTCTTCGTAATTGTGTGTGGTCTTAGTAATTGCGTGTGATTTTAGTAATTGTGTGTGATTTTAGTAACTGTGTGTGATTTTAGTAACTGTGTGTGGCCTTAGTTATTGTGTGTGGCCTTAGTTAGTGTGTGGCCTTAGTTATTGTGTGTGGCCTTAGTAATTGTGTGTGATTTTAGTAATTGTGTGTGATTTTAGTAATTGTGTGTGGCCTTAGTTATTGTGTGTGGCCTTAGTTATTGTGTGTGGCCTTAGTAATTGTGTGTGATTTTAGTAATTGTGTGTGATTTTAGTAATTGTGTGTGATTTTAGTAACTGTGTGTGGCCTTAGTAATTGTGTGTGGCCTTAGTAATTGTGTGTGGCCTTAGTAATTGTGTGTGGCCTTCGTTATTGTGTGTGGCCTTAGTTATTGTGTGTGGCCTTAGTTATTGTGTGTGGCCTTAGTTATTGTGTGTGGCCTTAGTAATTGTGTGTGATTTTAGTAATTGTGTGTGATTTTAGTAATTGTGTGTGGCCACAGTAATTGTGTGTGGCCTTAGTAACATTGGTTGGTGAGACAGAAATGTTTACCTGGCCCACTGATTCAGAGAGGTATTTCTAAGACTTTGCAATTCATATTCGATCCCAACCCGATTTTGTTTGCTTTTCAAAGCCCACGCACGAGGTCTTTGGCTTGAACTCATACTCCGGAAGTTCAGCTCTTTTAGAAATGGCTTCACTAGGACCATGCCATTAATTGTGAAGACTGGACACTGGTCCATCTCTGGATGGATGTTACACTGGGCATCCCATCTGCCAGCATTAATGGGTGGATGTTAAGGATCTCTCAGTGTCCCATGTGAAGTGTGGGTGAGCTCTCTCCGCCACCCTGAGCAAATTCCAAATTATTTTCCGAAACTTAAAGGGGGCACTGCATCAGGGGCACTGCATTGTCCCTGAATGAACTGATGCTAACATGCAGTCATGTGCTGCATACGAATGATAACGACAAGGTGAGGCTTTATATTTTTGACATTTATTGCTTCAAAGCCATGATGCACCATTTCATATTAGCTCCACCACCGAAGGTGAAGGGCATTATGTTTTCACCCCTTTCTGTTTGTTTGTTTGTGTACAGGATATCTCAAAAAGTTGTCGATGGATCCGAATGAAATTTGGTGGGCAGGTTGGGTGTGTGACAAGGACGAGCGGATTAGATTTTGGTGAAGCACTGGATCCGACTACTTGAATTTTTAAAGTGATTCTTCATCATTGAGAGATAGGGCCAAAATTGATATGTAGCACGATGCAGTATCTCAAAAAGTTGGGGACAGATTCGGATGAAACCTGGTGGACACATTCGGCGTGTGGTGTGACCACAACGAATTGATTCAATTTTGGTGAAGATCCGAATCCGGATCTGGATACAGTGATTATTTGATTTTTAAAGTGATTCTTCGCCATTGAGAGATCGGGCCAAAAACGATATATATATATAGTAGCATGATATTTCAAATATTTATTGGGCCTGATATGTTCTCGTGGATCAGGCATTACGTGGCGGAGGTTTGCGCTCCACCGAATGCCCTTGCAGTTGATTTATCAATTAATTATTCATTTTTCCATGAATTACTTAATTTTCAAAAAGTTACAGATTTGGATGAAACGGTGGTGGTTTCGGTATGCGATTCAGCAATTGATTGAGAAATTAATTATTTTACGGTTATTATTTATTTCTTTTGATTATGCAATTAATCAATTAATCATTCAATTATTGTACACCACTCCCTCCCAATTGCGACTCCATGTGCTGCAAGGCGGCATCGTCGGGTGCCGAAGGCGCCCCGGCAATGTCGTGTGTCGGAGGATTTGCTGTATATTTATTTGGCATGGGGCGGTGTACTTTGAGTGTACCGCTACTTGTTTCAATTACATTTCATACTTTGAACACAGCAGAACATAAATCACCTTGTTGGCACTTCACAATTCACAGTCACAAATCCTTTACAATTGACTCTTCCTCTTGTGATATTCTGTCCATAATCTGGTGCCAAAACAAGATATATTTGTGGTGGGTTTTTTTTTTCTTCCAGATAATCGTCACTTTCAACATCAAGTATTAAACGAGGTGTTCAAGATGATGTCATGTCAAAACCATTTATTATTGCAAAGAAGAGAAAGATTGAAGATCTGCGCAATGAATTGGTTGAGCATTGCGGAAGTTGCATTCTTTGGGGACAGGGCTGTGATGAAAACCATCCAAACTACATTAATGTGGGACGAGACTCACTCCATGCAATGGTGGATAAGCATGACACCGTCTCAAAGCTTCACAAGGAAAACAGCAACTTGCGTCTGTCCACAGATGAGCAAGCAATCCAACATTAAGGACTGCCTAATTGACAAGTACGACTGTGATCTTTTCGATTTCAACAAACCAGAGCTTCGTTCCCTCCAATCTGGCTTGCTTGCATCTGCTGTATTGGTTGAAGACTTCAAGACTGCATTCATTGATGGTGAGGCTGCTGTTACATGATTCATGCAAGAACAGATGTTTGCCAATGGATTGGTCTTGGAAAATATTCAATCATATATGTCAGAGACACAAGAATGCAATGACGATAGTTTGTGTCAATGATTGTTATGACGATGACATTGTTAACATCAAAGATGGAGAGCACGCAAAGAGATCAGGCAGCGATGATGCGACATTAGTTGGAGGGTCAAGGAATATCTCTCCATGCAGGAATGAGAAATTTCCTGCAGCAAGGGAATTCAATCAAATGTTTGTAAATAAAGGGAACAAGCGGAGAATCAATTATTTCCGAAAGAAGTTTTCATCCTTGTCCGAAAAGGAAAACGTTTCAGTGATCTACTCGGCCCGTGATAAATGTGAGGATATATCAGTACCACTCCATCGTCCCATTAACGAATATGAATACAAGCATTCTGAATGCTTTTTTTCAATCGTTTAAAACCGATAAATATATCTTGTTTCCATATCGTCCCCATAAAATCGATTTTAGCCTTGATATTTATTTTTTATTGGGTCACGTGATCAATTATAAAATTATAATTGGACATTTTATTAATCTGCATGCTGCCAAACGTCTGTTCCGAACTTTCTACCAAGTTTGAATCAACAAAAGCTTGTACTCGTACATCGCTTTAGATGATTAGTAAAAAGCAAGATATTGTGTGACACCAGCAGCCATATTGAAAAAGGCCCTCTGTTGGCCATGCTCACATTTTCAAAAGGGTCACCCCAGCTCATTTTGATCTGCAAAGTCTCAATGATCGAGAAAACATTTTTAAAAACTTAGTTCCCCAAACATTTGTCCCGAATCCTTCACGACTGACTATACTGCAATGGTCTTGAATGGGACATCATACAGGATTGGCAAGGATCTCGTAACAATTACAGAATAGCAATTATTCTTTCTTTTCAAAAATTATTTCAATAGTTAGGGAGAAATGATGCTATTTGAAAGTAGGGGAGGGGGAAGGTTGGACAATGTGGGGAGTAAGATAGCTAAGTTGGTAGCATGAATGCATGATGAGCATTGAGCTGTTGGAAATTGATCCTGATTGGGTAGGACAAACTTCAAACTCTGATACTTCTCTAGTGCCATCAGAGAACACGGCATTGTGGTGCAAGCCTTCCTTTGGATCTAAAGCCAAATCTCTCTCTGCTTTGAGGTTTGCTGATGTTAGTGATTCTACAGTATCCTTCCAAAAGTTCAGGTCATTATATGCACTGTTATCCCTGGACAAAATTCCTTGGGGTTAGCTGCATAATTATTCCTATCCACAGAGGGTAGGAGTGCAGGGATGTGAATGTAGCACAAGGGATGAGAGGTCAAATGACTCCTTGCTTTGTCTGCTGTTTTTTTTTTCTTGTGCATTAGTCAATACTTCCGTAGAATGTTCATGAGAGAGAGGGAGTGGGCCATGGGGCATTATAAAGGGATTGTGAAGAATGAATGAATAGAAACAGGCAAGCAACTAACAACCAAGCAAGAAGCTGCACATGGGAAGCAGCAGATCCATATTGGAAAGACTTGATGAATTATCTTTTTGAAGGTTTGGAAGGAGGAACAGTTCATTATCAAGGCAGCAGTGGTCCCACCAATGATGTGGAAGAAGGAGCCAATGAAAATATGGGGGAGCAGATTGGACATACCGAGATGTAACATTATAAGTTGGCAATAAGTGCATGTGGCTCTGGAGGACTTGGAAAAGGTAGGTGAAAGAGAGAGAGAGAGAGAGAGAGAGAGAGAGAGAGAGAGAGTCAGGGGACCAGGATTTGTGAAGAGTCAGGAGAATACTGAGAGATTGCAAACCTTTCTGCCATTTTAAAGTGATATGCCTGCTTCTTCAACCTCTTGTGTATCGATTCTCATTTCCGGTAACCCCAAAGCCCTTGACATGGCAGCATTGATTTTGGACCAAGTGTGTTTATGGGCTCCTGTACCACAGCTGCGAGACATAATCCATGACAATGTAGAAGCTGCTTCTTCTTCTTTCGTATGCAACACAAAGCTGCTGGGTTGCATGAATTTGGAATTTGGCCATGGTGCCGGCGATAGCTAGCATACTCTTCACAAAAGGACACCAAGGGATCTTTAATGCCCACAAAACCAATGCCAGCAGACAGGACGTCTGTTTAACCTCCATCCGAGGGACGACCCACAAATTGATGAATCACCCAACCTCTGAAACAGCTTGTTGCTGGGTCAGGATTTTAACCCAGGCTCGACTGCTTAGAGGCCATCCAGCCAGCCCTGTGTCAATGTGATCCATACCTTCCATGAAGTGGAAATTCCATTTGTAAGGATAAAGTGTCAAACATTATCTTGTCATTATTTGTCTCGAAAGGAAAGCTTTAAAATGTGGTCAACTCAAAAAGGGTTGTTGATTTCAAGTTTCCTTATAATTTAATGGTTTTATTATAAAAATATTTTTTAAATATAATGTCAAGGCTCTTATAAGAGCTAAGCACACAGGATGTATAACAAGGGAAGAAGGAGACAGGAGGGATGGGAGAGGGAAGCAGAAAACAGTGGGGAATAGAGACATGAGATCTGTGGAAGGGAGCGGGATGGGGGTGGGAAACATGGGGAATACAGGATGGACATTACAGGGACTTTCAGGAAGGAAAGCAGGGAATATGAAGGAGGTGGGTTTGGGGTGGATTAATGGGGGTAGAAGAGATCATGGTTTTGGATGGGGGAATATAGGAGGTGGTGGTGAACAGCTATTTTGAAAACCTTGAGGGAAGAGTAGGATTGAATAGAGTGTGGGAGTTTGTTCCAAAGGCCAGAAAAAAAAAGAGGAATGAAAGAGTGAAGGTGAGGAGTGATTCTTGATTTTGATAGTTTTGCCAGAACGAGGTTGCTGGTGGACCTTGAGTGCCCTGCGGAAATATGGGGGGGGGGGAATAGATAGCAGACAGAGCGGGGAGGGGGGGCAAGGCCAGAGAGGAGACGGTAGAAGACAGAAAGACCACCGACCTGACTGCGGTGAGAGAGTGAGAGACCCAAACACTCAGCCTCATCGCAGGAGATACCAATGATCCAAAATGCCTTGGTTTCTATGAGGTGAAGCCGAGAAAGGTGAGAGATGGGAGCACCAGCCCAGAGGGGAGAGTACTCCATCAGGCTGTGGATGAAAGCTTTGTATGTGGTCAGGATCTCAGGTGTGCTAAGGAAGGACTTTGCACGATGGAGGACGCCCAGTTGGCGACTGGCTTTGGAGGCCAAATTGGAGATGTGGCTTTCCCAGGAAAGATAATGGCAGATAGTGAGACCCAGAAGTTTGAATGAAAGGACTTCAAGAGGATTGTTGAGAACATCGATTGGGGGGAGGGGTGGGGGGGGGTTTCCAGATGGTCTTTTCAGAGAGACATAGTGAGAGTGTGAGATTTGTCCGGATTGAGAGACATGTTCCACGTGTTGGACCAGTTTGTGATTTTACTCAGATCTGCAGAGAGCGAAGAAGCTGCTGCTTGCCGATCTGAGGGATGACAGATGGTACGACAGAGGGTGGAGTCATCAGCAAAGAGATAAAGAGGATTTTCCAGAGAGTCGGAGAGATCATTGATGAAAACCAGAAAAAGAACAGGGCCCAGAACGCCACCTTGAGGAACTCCAGCCTAAACAGGAAGAAGGGATGAGAGAACTCCATTAAGGGTCACACGTTGACTGCGACAGGAGAGGAAGTCTGCGAGTCATGAGTGGAGATGGCCTTGGATATCACAGGAAGAGAGTTTGGTGAGCAGGGCAGGGTGCCAGACCGTATCGAAAGCACAGTTAACGATACACCGAAGCATTTCAGCTTTATGGTTTCATAAAATAATTCAAAATGAAGCAATAATTACTTAATTTAATGCCACAAGAAACATACGACACAGCGAACCATCGTGCATGCCAAGGCACTTGGGTCTGGATTTGATTTTGTTCTGAACGAGCCTGTGGTTTGCACTTTGCTTCATTTGCACTATTCTGCAGCCTTGCCTCATGCTATGTAACATTTTCCATTCTTCATTGGCTGAAGTCTTTAATTACCATTCTCATAGAAATCACAATGTCCCACGTCAATGATCCAAGACAAACATTCAATGAAACGTGTGTATTAGTGAATACCAAGACTTTCAATGTGAATTTGGCCTTTGCATATAACAGGACGAAATGCAGCGGCAGTTGCTGTGAATGCTGCCATTTGGGTGGTTTCCCCATAGATACTCTCTAGTGCCAAACAGATCATGTTCAACTCGTTTACCTGAAAACCGAAATACTTTCTACAACATAATAGAGCAACTATCGTGCAGCCACACTCTGCTCTTGCAAGGCGGGGAGCATCTGGTAATGACGAAGTAACTTGTCCAAAAGTTGCAATTGCAAGACCAGACAAATCATTGGACAAGTGTGCTTTTCCAATTCTTTTTCAATTTTTTTCCTTCACAAACCTTCCCTCCCTTTGGAGTATTATTTCCAGAAGGTCTAGCATCCGGCATGTGTCTGTATGGAATGGTGGATAAATCTGAGGAGGGCTGACAAGCCCGAGGGAACATGTCCCCAAAAATCAGTTTTTACACTGTCAGGCCTTTCACACTGCATGCGACATCAGACAAACAGCCAGAATTAATCTCTGTCCAATGGTGTGTGTGTGTGTGTGTGTGTGTGTGTGTGTGTGTGTGTGTGTGTGTGTGTGTGTGTGTGTGTGTGTGTGTGTGTGTGTGTGTGTGTGTGTGTGTGTGTGTGTGTGAGTGAGTGAATCTCTGTCCATGCACAGCATAACCTCATGTTCTTCACCTTCATTCATGGTCAGCTTCTTGTGTATTGGTGCTCACAGAGAGATATAGCCAACCAAAGGATGTGCTTGCCATTGTTCAAAACAGAAAATTAATTTAAAGTGGCTCCAATACATTAAAGGTTCGTGAGGAATTATGTTTTTTTTTTTTTAAATGAAAAACGATTGTTTTATCCATATAAACAGTACCAGCCTCATTTTCTTCACAATAAACTTCATTCGAAGCCTTTTAGTCCCAGACACGGTATTAGTTTCATAATGGAACAATTTTGGGTTTGGATTTTACAAGTACAGTGTGAACTTCATAAAGGTACTCATGTGGAGAAATAACAAACGCTGTTATTTATCAATTCAAGCTTCCAAGTGGAAGATGAAGCATGGATGTCATTGGCCGAGAGCACATAGATCCAACGACTGTGAAAAGTATAGTTGCACTGGGTAGAGGTGGATCAGCATAGCATGGGCAAACATGGCCCTGACTGTGATTTTTTCCATTAACCTGCTTTAATCCACTTTGGATTCCTCAAGAGGGAGAAAGCTGTCTCACTTTTGTGTTTTCGTTCAAGTTTGAGGGAAAGATATTCGGTACAGCCATTCCTTCAACATAGATTCGCACAAGA